>NW_025766170.1:1200000-1537208 GCF_003918875.1 Haliotis rubra | reverse complement strand
TATTACGCTATGCATGTATTTGTGCATGTGGGTATGTGTGCATGCGTCGCGTGTACGTACGTTTATGTGTTTGTATGTGTTTGTGTATTATATGCATGTGTGTGTATGTGCATCCGTTTGTGCCAGTAATACGTGTGTATATGTGTGTTTCAGCGCGTATAGCGTAGTACATGTATTCCAGTGTATGTTTGTGTATGTGTGTATATGTGCATGTGTAGGTGTAAGCGTGTATATGTGTATATGTGTATGTGTATCTGTATGTGTGTATATGTATGTGTGTATGTGTTTGTGTATGTGTGTGTATGTGTATGTGTGTGTATGTTCATGTGTCCGTGTGCGTGTATATGAGTCTGTATATGTATGTGTACGTATGTATATGCGTATGTATGTGAGTGTAAGTGTACGTGCATGTGTGTGTATGTGCGGAGTGCATGTGTATGTGTGTAAATGTGTATTTGTTCGTGTATATGTGTGTATGTCTTTGTGTATGTGTGTGTATGTGTGTGTTTGCGTATGCTTGTAAATGTGTATGTATTTGTGTATATGTATGTGTATGTATGTGTATGTATGTGTTTGTGTATGTGTGTATATGTGTATGTGTTTGTGTGTATGTGCATGCGTATGTGTTTGTGTATGTGTGTATATTTGTATGTGTGTGTATGTGTGTGTGTGTTTGTGTATGTGTGTATGTGCATATGTGTATGTATGTGTATATGTGAATGTGTGTGTGTAGGTGTTCGTGTATGTGTGTATGTGTGTGTGAATGTGTATTTGTGTGTATGTATATATGTATTTGTATCTGTATATGTGTGCATGTGTTTTTGTATGTGTGAGTGCATGTGTATGTATAAGTTTATGTATGTACATGCGTGTATGTGCATGTGTAATGTGTATATATGTACAGTACAACCAGAAATTATTGAGAATTTAAGATTGTAATTGTTGTTGTTTTTTCACTCACTACTCACGTATTAAATGTGAATATTAGCAGAACATAACTCCGGATCAAAGACAGGTGAACAGTTAGTATTTTGTCAAATCTCCATGGGCAGCAATGCAGGCTTCAATGCGGCGGGCATACTACTGATCAAGAAGTTAGAAGTCGTGGTCCATGCTGTCCCAATATCGGACCACCTCTCTTCTTTCATTTCAGCAATATTTGTCAGATGTTTCTTTATTGACACTTTCCTTCATAAGTCCCCAAACATTTTCTATTGATTTAGGTCAGGGCTATAGCGTGGCCAATCTAATAATGTCATATTTTGAGTCCGAAAACCAGGCCTGTGAATGCTTTGAACGATGTTTTGGGTCGTTGTCCTGTTGGAAAATCCAAAAAGTTTCCATAGAACACATGAGCAGATGGAAGTAAATGTCCCTCGAGAATATCTGTGTACCACTCACTGTTCATATTCCCTTCAAATACACAGAGGGGTGTTGCCCCTAACACAGATATGCCAACCCACACGTTAAATTTCGGACTGTACTTTGGGCGCTGATACAAAGGGTTTTCAGTTTGTTTGGTCCAGAATTTCCAGTGTATTAGGAAACAGACACACAGAACCTTCATCTGAGAAAATCACATTCTTCCAGTTAAAATTTCTATGCTGTAAGCAATTCAGTTCAACCTTCGCCCCTTTTGTT
Source organism: Haliotis rubra (assembly GCF_003918875.1). Taxonomy (NCBI): domain Eukaryota; kingdom Metazoa; phylum Mollusca; class Gastropoda; order Lepetellida; family Haliotidae; genus Haliotis; species Haliotis rubra. The sequence continues at coordinate 1,535,567 of NW_025766170.1, read as the reverse complement.
CAGGTTTCATGATCGGTGATGGAATTCCTCGACTTTTCTGCCAACCCATTGCATGCAGCTCAGTTCTAATTGTCTCCTTACACACAGCCACAGTTCCTCTATCAATCATATCCAGCCTTAAGTTTTCTAAACTCCTTCGTTTGTATTTAGAAACAAGAATACCAAGCCGCCTCCTGTCACCGACAGTCAATGTTTTGGGCCTACCTGCGCCTCCCAGGTGCTCAATGCCATATCCATTTGCAATATTTTTCAGAACACGATAAACAGTGGACAAAGGGATGCCTGTTCTACTTGAAATCACTTTAGCTGATCTGATGTCCTTGTTATAATACTCTAAAATCAACTTCACAAACTAATGAAAAGGGATTAACGGAGTTGTCTCTCTTGAATGAAACCAAGCACTTGATAGCTGGTCAAGGTTGTTTATACTAGAAATCCAATTAAACATATTCCTAAAATTCTCAATAATTTCTGGTCATACTATATGTACATGCACTATTCACACTTTGCTAAGTATCAAATCATGGATTCAACAGAAAACTATGATGCGGGATCAAATTTTGTTTCAATATCTAAGCTTATTGTAAGCATGGATCCTAGGGTTTCAGTATGTCCTTTATCCTGTGGGACCCATGCCTGTTATTGACGTGTTGTGTAATTTGTCAATGACTCGTTCCATGATTTGCAAAATGGTTGATTGGTGCCATGAAAAACAATTTCGTTATGGTTACTCATGTATCAAGTGCATAAGGTTAGAGTATAGTGACTGCCTAACGAGGGGGCTGCCATATCATTATTTATCAAGTTTTAAATGGATACACCCCCAAATTATGAATCTACGTTTAAGCAAAGTTGTGCATTATTGTGATCCTTAGCAAAGTGTGAGTAGCATATGTGTATGAGTATGTATATGTGTATGTGTATGTACATATATGGGTGTATGTATGTGGATGTGTGCATGTACATGTATGTATGTATGTATGTATGTGGATGTGTACGCAGCCATGTATGTATGTATGTATGTATGTATGTATGTATGTATGTATGTATGTATGTATGTATGTGGATGTGTATGTACATATATGTGTGTATGTATGTATGTGGATGTATGTATGTACATGTATGTATGTGTGTATGTATGTGGTAGTGTATGTACATATATGGGTGTATGTATGTGGATGTGTATGTACATATATGTGTGTATGTATGTGGATGTGTATGTACATATATGGGTGTATGTATGTGGATGTGTATGTACATGTATGTGTATGTATGTGGATGTGTATGTACATATATGGGTGTATGTATGTGGATGTGTATGTACATGTATGTGTGTATGTATGGATGGGATGTACATGTATATGGGTGTATGTATGTGGATGTGTATGTACATATATGCGTGTATGTATGTGGATGTGTGTGTACATATATGGGTGTATGTATGTGGATGTGTATGTACATATATGGGTGTATGTATGTGGATGTGTATGTACATGTATGTGTATGTACATATATGGGTGTATGTATGTGGATATGTATGTACACATGTGTGTGTTTGTATATGTACATACAATTATGTATGTGTATGCATTTGTGTATGAGAGAGAGAGTTTATTTCGCATAATGTTTGTTGGTTTAGCGCATACAATGCATATACATAAATATAATGCATCAATATATAGCAGCTCAGACAGGTAGGTTTCTCTTCAGATAGATTGCTAGGCTTTTAATGACATTCATATTTTTGTGCATAACAACTGCTTAAACTTAAATACAGATGGATTTATATGATAATACCCAGGAATAAGCTGCACCCTATTTGTATGGTAGTAAATCCATACTAATAGAAAGTGGTATTCATATTCTAAATGACAATTGATACATATTAAGCAGAAGTTTCGTCTATATTGTCTCTTTATTGAAACGGAACTGTTGGACACCCAATTTGTACCATAAGCAACGAAATTTACATAGAATGCGCCTCAAGTCTCTATTATTAGGTGTATAACGCAGTTATATACATACACTTGTTTCCAAAACTGGCTTTGTACGATGAATAAACTTTACGAAAGCGAACTACTGCCAATATCACTGTTCCAAGATTGGAAACAGATATCCTTGCAGCACTACTTAAACGTTGTCGGGCGAATACATCTATTGCCGCCAAAGTCTTTGTAATCCACACAAAAGAGAATCCAAATTTAAAACAATAGTGAACGAACATGAGAGAGTCAGTTGACATTTCCATTTCCATCAAAGACTCTTTAATTAAGCATTTCATAACAAGTTGGAGGATACCTATGGCTGCTTCATTCTCACGAGTCTTCACCAGTAACTGATACAACGACTAAGATAATTAACAGACATTTGATATCTGCCCAACTCCCAAAAAAACAGCTGTAGATTCAAATTTCCTTTAACCTAAATACTTTAAAGAACAAGCTGTGAAGCTTTTCAGTATCTGCTCTTGCACATGTATATCCCCAAAATTCGGAGCCATAGAGGAAAACTAGGGATATTTTCGTGTCAAATATGTTCTTAGCCATTTCATGAGGGTGCGTCATACTTTATCAACATCTGTTTGATAGGAAAGTTCGCTTCATTGCTTTGCATAACGACAGAGTTTCACAAGCTTTAGACCACACTCTGCCATGAGGAAAATATGACACCCATATACTTATAATAGCTAACAACTTTAATTTCCTGATGATCACAGAACCATTTCTCTGTTCTACAACCATTTCTAAGACAATGAGATTTGAGACTTATCTAAATTCACCTAAAACCCCCAATTCAAACAACAGAATTTCTTATGCTTGGAAATCAAATTTCGTTGAAGCCCTACGACAGATTCATCTACCAAAGTGACATAATCGGCAAAGAGCAGCAGTAAATTGTCGTCCAATCTGATTTGACAAAATATACCCCTTTATACCACTATTTTGCATTTACCAACTCATTTATAAAAAATATACTCAATAATGGACTTACATACACCCCTGTCTGACGCCATGTGAAGTTGTGACTGGTATCCGACCTTTTACTACCAACTCGACTCACGCCCATGTCTCTTAAAAGCCTAAAGATCTTACAATGAACACCTTTACTTAACAGTGCATACAATAACTTATTCTCTATCTACTAAGTCGAAAAAGTCAAAACAAGAAATTGCATTGACATAATTGTTGGGATTAAATTGTGTAATGTCCCTCCCACATGTCTATTCATAACACGTTCTGAAAGTTTCTGCGGTAATCGAATATTGTAACCCTTGGACAAACAGTAAGCAATAAGGTCCTGATGCTATTTGAAATCTTGGTACATTGAGCATGTTCACTGTACCCTCAAAATTTGTGAAATGTAAACACCCAGTAAAGGAGCTGTTAGAATATTGCTCGACGTGCATGTCGTACATCCTTGTGGAGAGTTTTTGGTCAATCTGAACCTTCAGTCAAAGTAACCTTAGGGTTCCGGCATTTTCGTTACACTGCTACACTGAGTTCTAACAAACCTAGTAGAAGGTCGCGTCATAACCTTAAGCGACCTATTACCGTCCAATCAACGCGAGACGGCTGAACGGATTTGAACCAATCAGACAACGACTACTTGTTAGGGTTCGGCGGATTTTTCCTTCCCTCAGCTGCTGACACTGATCTCTCTCAACAAACGAAAACTCCCATAAACACACAGATAAAGAATAATGACACACTATTATGAATGTACAACTTCTTTTATTCTGTGGAGCTAACGTTTCAGTATAGATTCTAATGCCGTTGTCAAGCAAAGGATACATGAGTAAACAAATTGAGAGAATGTATACATGAGTTGTTATTACAGCAGATAGGGAATGAGTTGTTTTTTACAAGAAATGAGGTCGATGTACAACGATACCCGAGGCAAGGCTGGCAAGAAAATGAACCTGATGTGTTATGACGTCAGTGGCGGCGATCTGTAAATAATCGAGTCTGACCAAACAACCCAGTAATAAGCAGCAAGAGCATTGATCCACGCGATTGGGATACGATTACGTGTGTGTCAATCCATGTCAGCGAGCCCGACCACCGATCCCGTTAGTCGCCTCTCCTAACGACAAGCATGGTTTACTGAAGATCAATTTAAACCCGAAACATGTAATTTCGCGCCTGTGTAAATCGAGGCGATGGGTCATGAGCACCACGTTAATTCAAATGGTGAACTCTTTTTCGAGCTTCCGTTATCTGTAACCAAAACAGCTTCAATCACATCGTCTGTCGATATGGTGAGACTCAAAATCCATATCCATGGTTACGATATTATTCCAAGACAAATGCAATTACCATTTTAAACAGAAGCTTTTGTTTAATTGCTTTGATGATGACATTAATATACACAGTTGAAAGAGTGACAACGTTGCCAAACTTTGAAGCGAATCCTTTGATTACATTTAGAATCCACGGCATTAGTTCCAGGAGATATTCGCCGTGGCTGTTGGCTACAAAATACGTGCTTCCTCAATATCCTTACCCATCAGACCGGCGTAAGAGGCGACGTGTAATAAAATGGTGAGGAGATTCCTCGGTGACCTTAATCACGCCCATCCCATACCACCGCCGCTACTACTACTACTGCCACTACCTGCTACTGCCGCTGCTGCTGCTACTGCTGCTGCTGCTGCTGCTGCTGCTGCTGCTGCTGCTGCTGCTGCTGCTGCTGCTGCTGCTGCTGCTGCTGCTGCTACTGCTGCTGCTGCTGCTGCTGCTGCTGCTACTGCTGCTGCTGCTGCTACTGCTGCTGCTACTGCTACTGCTGCTGCTGCTGCTGCTGCTGCTGCTGCTGCTGCTGCTGCTGCTGCCTGCTGCTGCTGCTGCTGCTGCTACTGCTGCTGCTGCTGCTGCTGCTGCTGCTGCTGCTGCTGCTGCTGCTGCTGCTGCTGCTACTGCTGCTGCTGCTGCTGCTGCTGCTGCTGCTGCTGCTTGCTGCTGCTGCTGCTACTGCTGCTGCTGCTGCTGCTGCTGCTGCTGCTGCTGCTGCTGCTACTGCTACTGCTGCTGCTGCTGCTGCTGCTGCTGCTGCTGCTGCTGCTGCTGCTACTGCTGCTGCTGCTACTGCTGCTGCTGCTGCTGCTGCTGCTGCTGCTGCTGCTGCTACTGCTGCTGCTACTGCCACTACCTGCTGCTGCTGCTACTGCTACTGCTACTGCTGCTGCTGCTGCTACTGCTGCTGCTGCTGCTGCTGCTGCTGCTGCTGCTGCTGCTGCTGCTGCTGCCGCTGCTGCTGCTGCTGCTGCCACTTTACTGCTGCTGCTGCTGCTGCTGCTGCTGCTGCTGCTGCTGCTGCTGCTGCTGCTACTGCTACTGCTGCTGCTGCTGCTGCTGCTGCTGCTACTGCTGCTGCTGCTGCTGCTGCTGCTGCTGCTGCTGCTGGCTGCTGCTGCTGCTGCTGCTGACCGCTGCTGCTACTGCTGCTGCTACTGCTACTGCTGCTGCTGCTGCTACTGCTGCTGCTACTGCTGCTGCTGCTGCAGGTGCTGTCATCAAACAAATCGGATGACCTTGAGTGAATGTTGTCATCTATTAAGCTACTGCACGATTTCGCGTGAGTTAAGTGCGACTTGAAATGTCTGAAATGATTCCTATTGTGTTACCATCTTCACGGGTTGCTGGATCGCGGCAAGTGACAGTCTGGTGGATCTTTAGCAGAAATGAATGCGCAATTGCAAAGTTGCCAGACAGATCAGTCGCCATGACACACTATCCTCTGGACCTTTCCTCGCTTCATTGTAAGTATGACGTTTCTAGAAAATCGTATCGGGTCAACTCAATAGTATGATAATCTTTTCGCAATATTTCATGAACAAGCAAAATTAGAGAATATAACACATTACCTTAATATATGCGCAATGTTTAGTTTCAGATGTATGATTTAACCTCCGAAACGGGGACATTCTTTTTGAGGACTCCATTGAAAATGAACACATGAAAAATGAAACACATTTGAGAAATGTATATAAGCGATGCATATATCAGGACTAATATCAAACTGGTCATTGTGGGTCACAGGACCCCTTAATCATAATGAAATCCTGTCAAGGTATTTTCCGAGGGATATGATACCAAGCAGAATCTCTAACGTTGAAACATTTGTTCTCAGTAACAGTTTCAAGAGTGCCTGCTTTCACTCTTTCTGCAGCTACACATCGCAAGGGCAAAAATCCAAAAAACACTTCCAAAATTTGGTACAAAACAAACAAAAACAAAAAGAACCTGAAAAACGTGTGTACCATAGGAAAAGCAAATGAATAGTTTTGACGGTCATTTAAACAGGATAAATAGCCGGGTCATTCCGGTCCCATGAAAGGTATGCGCCGTAGAAATCGGGTCGATCTCAACAAAGCAATACGTCCTAGATAATTTGTCTCGTATCTCAAATTGTCTTCGCCTACTTTTGTACATGAAGTGAAAATGTGTTTGTAGTGATGTCTCATAAGTCATAATGAACGTGATGAACGGTGTACTGCAGAAGCCAACGATTATAAACAAAGGTTTGTTGATATGAACGAATGTAAGTGATTAATATGACCCTTTAACGGTCATCGTGTCAAGGCACCTGATCAAGGGTGTTCCATAAACTACATTTCTGAAACGAAACTGAAAACATGTTTCCGCTAACAGTAAGCAATTAGATTCAGATTCAGAATAAATTAATCTGATACACAAGTTGACCTCAAGACAAACTTTGGAAATATTGTCAGATTTGTCTTGTAATCATTCCGGGCGGAGTAAAGCACAACCAGAAAAACAACAAATGATTACAGAAATACACATATGTATCAAATAATGTTGGTAGTGGTGGAATTGCTTCAATCGTCGTGCCTTGAGAAAATTTCGTTCATATGACGACGTGCATGCGTGTGTATGTGTAGCCGTATGGGTGCTTGTACTCAGCCCAGACTGAAGCTGGTTTTATAGTGCTAGCCACTGAGATACCATGCTGCAGTGAAGCATGAATATCCCACTCAGACACACATTATACTGACTCCGATCGACCAGTCCTCGTGTACCCATTAATACCGAGCGCCAGGCAGGGGACCAACAAGTACCATATTTTAACGTCTTTGGAAGCATGACGCGGTCGGAGATATCAAATAATGGTAATGGACGGATTAAGGAAAGGACTAGAAGTGAACATGACAATCTACAAACCATGTTGGTGTTGTAAGGGTCCAAATCAGTCTTCGAAATAACATACATAAAGTTTTATCTTCTTCTTCGTGCAGACATAAATGTCTAATTGAGAGGAGTATACGTCAGGACTCATGAATTTTTGTTGGTTACCCAGCCATGTTGAAATTTCTACTGGTAACATTATGGCTGAAGCTGCAGGTAAAGCAACATCAAACAAAATCTGTGACACCACTTCTACTTCCATATACTGATTACAAACGGATCATTACAACTTACATCGGCGGTCTCAATGTAAGAGAAGTGGGGACACTCGAGGTGGGTATAAATATATCATATAAATTTAAATTATACCTACTTCTTGGGTTGTCAGTCCAGATTTGAAGATCGTTATTATGCGACGATGTCAGTATTGGTCATTCTAGATATACCTTTGAGTACCAATTAAAGGTGACGATCCTCCAGTCTATCTCTATCCCCTTGTGATGAAATAATCACGGCTAGGCATGATTATGATTTTCCATCACAAGGATCAATAATATAGAACAATATACTGAATATAACAATAACATAATTGACAAAGAAATTGGTATATATACATCTCCTCCACTCATGCCTATCACTCTTTGCTTGACAACGGTACGCAAGAATCTGTATCGAAACGTCGCACTCATGAAATGAAGACGTTGTTATCCATAAAAATTGTTCTATATTGCACGTGTCAACTTCTAAAATGCCACTCAAAACAAGGGATCAATATCCCAGTAAAAACAAACCAATGAAGGATCTTTTAACCAGGTCAATTGTCATCATTTAATATTTTTTGCTAAGAAGTTGTAAATATATAAATAGCCCAATCGCTAAATAGATAAATATTTTCATTATTGGTAGTTGGTGATTAGTTACTGAAATTATTAAAGTGCCGAACCCTCAATGGGGTTGAAGGAGCCTAAAATTATTGTCCTCCTGAGAGGGCAGGTACGTAAGTCCCAAAAATTTCAAGGTGAATTTAGCTCTTCCAAATTTTCAGCGTGGAATACTTGTTATTTCCAACAATGAAGCAAAACTCAGCATTTCACCGCCAAAGGCTGAGGTGATAGTGTATATCCAGCAGGGTCCATGCAGGAAGCTAAACGTACCGGAAGATCGTACTGCATGGTCTTTGGTATGGCAAACTACCTTCAGTTGTTGACAATTTGTAACTTGTTGCTTTTATATGTTGCTGCTCTATTGCTTTAGATTAACATGCTGGTTTTACATTAGACTTGCCCAAATCTTTAAAGTAAAATTAATAGTTGAAATGATAATTTCTAAAAAATAATTAACAACAGACTGGACTCTTTCGTGTGGTGTCCGGGCTTATCTAGACTTGCCTCTTCGAAGGATAGAATTTCTATACATACTTGGGCTCAGTTGTACTGTACAGCCTTCTGGAGCAAGGCGAGTTTCTTTACATCTATATCTATGATTTCTTGGTTTTTAAATGTAGTTCCTTCAATATGTTATTTAAATTCTCGATTTATGTTTATGAATATATAGCTAGTTTTGGTCACTATATGGCTGAAATACTGCCGATGGTACCAGGAATCTGGAGAAAAAATATGTTTTAAAATCTAAATCTTTTCTTTTATAATAAGATTTAAGAAATATACTGTTTGAACCCACTTCAACACCGAGAAGATAACAGGAACATACAAACCTAAGACAGTGTGACTACATTAGAAGACCGAACCTACATTCACGTCGGAAACGTGTTAACTATAAAACGCAAAGAGCTCAATTTGTAAAACTTTCTTTGTATGGGCACTTTACTGCCATATTTTATTCATATTTGGTAACGTGATTTTGAGATTGCCCGGTTGGTATATGTATATATTTATAAAAAGCCTTTAAAATGGTGGTTGTTTGATCAATATGAACAATGAGTGCCTTCTCATGCATTGCACTTTACGTTTAGCCGTACCTTTGTTACGACATTGTTACGATAATGTGCCTACCCTGTGTTGAGAGCCTGTTTCTTCAGATCTTGATTATCTAATATTGACATGCTTTTAAACAATTTCGGGTCATGAAAAATACTAAAAATCCATTAGAAACGCATCACCGAGATAATTGAAGAAGAAAACTTGTCCTGCTGACATTGAAATTGGTGGATAAGATGGAAACACAAGAAAAAGTAGTTATTCATCATTTAGTGCAACCATAAATTAAGTTGGTTGGTTGTTGTTTAACGCCACTCTCAGCAATATTCCAGCTATATGGCGGCGGTCCAAAAACATGTAATCGAGTCTGACCAGATAATCCAGTGATCAAACAACATGAGCATCGTTCTACGCAATTGGGATACAATGACATGTGTCAACCAAGTCAGCGAGCCAGATTAGATTTGTTCGTACACCATTGCAAATTCGCCTACATGGTTCCGTATGGCTTTTGGCTATTGACCAATCAGAATTTTGACAAATTTATCTTAGGGAATAGTAAAAATGAGTACCAGTAGATTGGTGTCAAACACGAATTCACTGGAATTTGAGCTCATTGTCGGACAAACTCGATTTGTTTCGTTCATCGCAGACTGCATATGCACAACGGAATGTGTTTGAACAAGTGCCGTTTGGCATTGATTGTTAATTTGATATTGCACAATCAGACATAATCTGAATAAACAACGGTACATCACTGACATCCTAGACAGGGCCGTTGTACTCACATTTCGATGACCATCCCTGAATACAAGGCGCTCTGATTGCGTAGTGGTCTCTGAATTCAACAAAACTTCAACACCCGTAAAAGCAGTAAATTTCTTCATCTGTAACATCCCTTGAGTACAACATAAATGGCCCGTTAAACTGGACTTATACCATGGATTCGAAAATTCCCCCATAGCTCCATCGAAAATTCGTGCCTTTGTAAGATACACAGTCTATTTGGGCCTTCCCCTTCCATGTGATATTTGGCACCCAGCATTAATTCATTTGCCCATTTACGGATTTCCTCGCTGGGTATACAATCCATGACATCGAAGACAATGAAACCAATGTGCTGTTGGTTCCAAAGTGAAGATGCTTTTATGTGATAGTGCTTCACGATCACTCTTTCGGGTTGCGTCCAGATAAGGCTGCAAGAGTTTACTCTTGATGCTACTCTGCTGCTCTGTTTTAGTGCCAGAGACTCTTCAGGAAATGCTTCCTTTCGTCCATTTGCTATTATTTGTCTTTCAGCCTCCTCATAGTGTCTTCGAGATCAAGATTTTCTTCCCTCTAAAGTTCTTTTGATGTAATCAGTAGACCCATGCAAAGACTCTCAATATGTCTTTTCCAGTCAGAAAATCTATACATTTCTGTACTTTACTAAGAAGGTGTAATCCCAAATATAACATATGTTACGATTTGACTACCTCTTTCAAAATGGCATTGTGCAAATCATTGCTTTCGGCTGTGGGAGCCGTGCCAATTTACACTTATCAGAGGGGTACACAAAGTCCGCATGTGTAACTCTTGAAGTTTGATCCAGTTTTCCTTTCCAGATATACCCTATGAAAGCATTTATTTGCGTTGTCCATTGACTAAGCACTCGGGACCGTGTAGCCATGCTGTTGTGTCCAGAGTCTCAGGTTTACTTCTTTTGATGGGCATGTCAACTGTATTTTAACCTTGTTATACATCCACCGACAAGGTTCTCTTTGTATGTAGCTCACACGAGTGTCAACGAATGGCTTTGAGGGTTCTACTGTGGCTCCTAATTCTCGATAAAACATTCATGCTGTCAGATCAGATCTTTTCCATCATGAGGTCACATTTCTACGCCTTTAGCAACAGCAAGCAGAGTAGTTTCAGCCGAAGAACGGTGGCCATTTTCTCAACTCGTGGGAACGCGTGCTATTAAAGGTTTCCTGCTTGCTATTCAGAACAGATAGAGATACAGTCCGTCTTTGGGCATGTACCCTAACGCTGATACTACGTCTTCATTGATTTAGGCTAGCAACATCAAGATGAACACAGACCTGTATTCTATGATTTCCACTCATTAGACAGGACCTTGTCCAAAAGCGAGGAAAATTTTATGATTATTTTCTTTGTTATTTCGACATTGTTGTTGTTTGTTCTCAATTATAACTTCTTTGTATACTTTGTAACTTTTGTTCAAAGAGTTCTACTTTCATGTAACAAACTGTTGTGTGTCAACCTACATCCATTAATACCAGATGTGATTTTTATTTGTCTCAATAAAAGAGTTCATGTAAGCGGCAGGCCAGATGCAAGTTTGTCTCTGATTATAAGGTCAGGAAATTCAAGGCCCAAACGAAGTCCAGCATGTTGAATAGCATCATCACAATCTTCATCTATTCCTTTTACAGATTTTCATAGCATTATCGTAATCAGTACAATAAGCCAACAGCTTTAGTCGGAAGCGAACTCACCTTTATGTCTCTCATCCCCACTGCTTTCATCGTGGGAAGATCTTTATTTTCAGCCAAACTCAGCATCTTATTATGAACCTTTGTCGCTGCAAGATTTTCCAGCTGTCTTTTTGTTTCTTGAGCTGGGCAATTTTAAATCCAGCTGATCAACATCACTTGTAATATATGTTATATTTGGGATGACACTTTCTTAGTAAAGCGCACAGATTCTAGTACTTTATGTTGAGTTGAGTCCAATCCGGGATTCAGAACCCACATCCTCAGAGTCAGACACCTAATCGCCAGCACACAAAATCAGCCGCCTTTACCCGCTTAGTTTCACCGCGACTTCCACAAAATGGAAGTCGGACAACCGCTTTGGCTGCTGATATATTGCGCCTTTAATGTGGGTAAACCACGGTACTGGAGATTTAATCTATTTAAGCAAAACACTTCAAGCAATAAGAATAATAATCCTTTCATGTACCAAAGGTAATCGAATCTAATATGGGTAAAAAGGGTTTTATATGCACTAAAGATACGTTACCCTCCTTCCTTTATGACTGGCGTCGTGGTGTGGACGTCCACCTCTTTTTCCTTGTCCTACGACGACCCCAGTGTGTCTGAAGCCCTGAAGTCTTATAACCGTGATACGTTGGCATCCGAGGGCGTTGGCAAGCAGCATTGCATGTCGACCCCGTCTGCACCATCCCAATGGCTTTTCTCTCTCTTCAGCTGTTAATCGGGGCATATTTCTCGTACTTGTGTATCATATCATGCATTCTATTCTCTCTTTATACCCTATAGAATCATTCCCACACGTGAAATGGATGCAAATACTGCTTGAATATTGTTGCGTTTTTGGCGATTGATTTGGTATGTGTAAACAGAAAATGGAAAATGTTACTTTAGCAAGCAAAATTGTTAACAAAGATCATTCTAGATGTTCCAAAACATTTTTTCATTAATATCAAATACACGTTTTACTTGTTCTCACTAATGCAAATCAGCAACAAATGTGACTGAAATCATAGGAATGATTATTTTACACCTTACACACACTCTACAAACAGTTGTTTCTTGTTTTAATAGTTGCAAAATGGTGACTTTCAATGATTTATCTTTGTCTCAAAGCAGAATTTTATTTCAGCCTTTGTTTTTGACATCTAAATCAGTGTTATTGGTTTTTTCGGTATGGACGAAAATAGGACAATTTAACTCTTCTGAAAAAGATGCATTTCACCTAAATATGAATGTATTTAAACTTATGTTTCAGGATTTGCACAAAAGCTGTGTTGTTAAGGTTTCTTGAAAACTAATACCTTCTAACATATCTTTGCTAATTTTAAGTGATTCATAAAGGTAGGAGGGTAACTTTTTTCTTTGGCGTTTAGGGTTTAATGTACTTGTGAAAATGTGACTCTGATATCTATTGCGTCTATTCATATTAAGCGTTAGAGTAACAATCGCCTTTAGAATGCTTTGAAAAGAGATATGAGTATTTGCTGGATTCAGCCAGATAAAGGTCCGAGTGTTTTGTTTGTATACTGAGTCAAAAAGAAACTTCACAAAATGTAATTTGAAAAATAATGAATAATCTTTCTCTGATGATACATCTATGTATCCGGAAATGGGATCCCTATCTTTCGACTCTAGAAAAACGTTAGCAAAACCGACTCAAATCCATCCATTCGTCGTGCAAATGACGTTAGTGCCAAATCAGGTTTTGCACGTGCAGTCGATCACGTGATCTTCGTAACGAAGTTTTCTTCATATGCACGTGTTTGCATTGGCCTCAACAATTGAAAACACTTTTAAACCACAGTTCTAACGTTACTTGAAATGCCACGATTGTCAAATGTGCAACGTGAACGTGCCGTTGGCATGTTGCAAGCGGGAAGATCAGTTATTGACGTCGCAAGAGCAATGGGATGCAGCCGTCGTACTCGTGTATGACTTGCGAGGTCGTCTACAACAAACTGGCACAACTTCTGATCGCCCAAGGTCGGGTCGTCCACGTGTGACGTCACGAGCAGAAGACCGTCAAATCGTCCTACGTCACCTACGTAACAGATTTCTACCGGCTACACGAACCAGGGCTGAGATGTTTCGAAATCGGTTGCGGGCTGCCAACTTTCATGGCTCAGGTCTACAGTTCCAGCATGATAATGCTCGGCCGCATACCGCGATGTTGACACGAAATTTCCTTCAAAACGCTGGAATCAGATAAAGCTGATCGACACCACTGAACCCATAGAGCACATAGTGTTGGGGAAAGGTACAATGTTTCATGACAACCTTTGATTCGAAATACACATTTTACGTTTTAAGTATAAACTGTCTTCGAACATTGAGGGTGGTTTTTCTCTGTAGTATATATTTCTTTTAAAGTTTCCATGATAGACGTATGCTTTACATGTGTCTGAACCCCTGCAGTGTAAATATAACAGCACCTAGCAGGCATAATTCTAATTCCTCTCCGATGGTCTACCGGGATATCGCAAGAACTCTCAGTATTTCTTTATGAATATTTCAGTACATATTCACCACGGAACCCAAGCTGACGATCGACTCATTTTTGTTTCAAAACACGTTTTGTAGAGTTCTAACATATTATGCGTTAAACGTTAAACTGTAACTGAACAAAATATTGTATTACATCGGAACGATTCATATATTTTACATTTGCCTTATGAATAATAGATGCATTAAAATGGGGAAGATCGATATGCCCACTGAAGGTAATTCTGCTGCCACTCATGATGATGGTGTGTTGTTTTCTTAACGCTTTACCCAAATAATTCAACACAAAACACCCACATGGCCCTAGCTAATATGTATAGAAACATACAGAGGTTCAGGACAATTTGTCAGGGATTACAGTAAATGTCATGAAAAGTTTACTGACAAATCAATATGACTGAGTGAGTGAGTTTAGTTTTACGCCGCACTTAGCAATATTCAATCTATATGGCGGCGGACTGTAAATAATCGAGTCTGGACCTGACAATCCGGTGAAAACTGTGCATTCTAAATGATTCATTTACATTTTACATGATGCTGTATAGTATGTCATTGTTGAAATCAAGGTTTTACTGAGAGCATGTCACAGTCCCCCTTTCAAGTTGGACTGAACAGTCAGTACTATAATTGCCATGCCACGTCGTTCATTGTCAGAGGCTATAGCTGAAACATTAGTGGCATAAGAAATGCAGGAATGTTCCTCAGACGAATTGGATATCAAGGTAGGTGCAATCCGTCAATCATTTCAAGACTCTTTGAACAAACACATGGATACCAATAATGTTCAAGATTTTCCAAGACATGTCAGACCCCGTAAGACAACCCTAAGAGAGGACAGAGCATTGTTGAGGCTTGATAGGCGCCAAGGAGAGCCATTCCCTGCAGGACCGTCAGGAATCGGCTGAAACTCACAAAGCGTTTCAAGTCAAAAGATTGATTACACAAGAGTCTCGTTTCCTGCTGACTGGGTTCTGTCCTATTGCGCAGCTTAGTACAATAACCAGTCCAGAATTATGAGACCAACTCATTCAACTGGATATATAAATATTAATCAGTATTATTTGATGAATCTAATCACTTGTATATTGCAACACTACGCCAATTCTTATCCTTGCAAACACGTCGTGCAGTGTGCTCTGTCGTACAGCGTGCTATGACAAACGGAAATGTTGAAATCGTGGAAATCTCAAAACGAGGCTGGGCCGCTAGAAAAGTTTGGCGGTCTTGTACGGACTTGATATTATATCAATCACATTGTACTTTACAAAAATACACTGAATAAGCGCAAAGATTACAAAACAGGTGTAACCACTGAGCCAGATGAATTGTGAATCATTTCACGACCTCACCAAACAGGGACAGTCTATGACGTCTTCGTTAATGTCATGCTGCCTAAACCTAGTCATAAAATATAGAAATACGATTTTATTGTCCCCCGCTGCAACGCGGAACGGGAGACTATGTATTCAGTGGCGTCCGTCCGTACGTACGTACGTACGTCCTGATTCTTGTTAACGCGATATCTCATGAACTGTTTCACCCAATGTCTTCAAATTTGGTGACAGCCTACATTGGGGATTACGCAGACACCAGTTTATTTAGGTGACCTTGACCTTATTTTCAAGGTCACCATGACACTTTTCACACTTTTAACTCTTGTTAACGCGATATCTCATGAACTGTTGCACCCAATGTCTTGAAATTTGGTCGATTTGGGGATGACCTTTTGACCTTGACCTTATTTTCAAGGTCACTACGACACTTTGACCACTTTTCAAACTCTTGTTAACGCGATCTCTCATGAACTGTTGCATCCAATGGCCTTAAATTTGGTGACAGCCTACATTGGGGGATTATGCAGACACCAGTCGATTTGGGTGACCTTGACCTTATTTTCAAGGTCACCACGACACTTTGACCACTTTTCAAACTCTTGTTAACGCGATATCTCATGAAATGTTGTACCCAATGTCTTCAAATTTGGTGACAGCCTACATTGGGGATTATGCAGACACCAGTCGATTTGGGTGACCTTGACCTTATTTTCAAGGTCACCACGACACTGACCACTTTTCAAACTGTTGTTAACGTGATATCTCATGCACTGTTGTACCAAGTGTCTTCAAATTTGGTGACAGCCTACATTGGGAGATTACGCAGACACCAGTTTATTTAGGTGACCTTGACCTTATTTTCAAGGTCACCACGACACTTTTCACACTTTTAACTCTTGTTAACGCGATTTCTCATGAACTGTTGCACCCAATGTCTTGAAATTTGGTGACAGCCTACATTAGGGGATTACAAAGACACCAGACGATTTGGGTGACCTTGACCTTATTTTCAAGGTCACCACGACACTGACCACTTTTCAAACTGTTGTTAACGTGATATCTCATGCACTGTTGTACCCAGTGTCTTCAAATTTGGTGACAGCCTACATTGGGGGATTACGCAGACACCACTGTATTTAGGTGACCTTGACCTTATTTTCAAGGTCACCACGACACTTTGAACACTTTATAAACTCTTCTTAACACGGCATCTCATCGACTGTTGTAACCAATGTCTTCAAATTTGGTGACAGCATACATTGGGGGATTACGCAGACACCAGTTGATTTTGGGTGACCTTGACCTTATTTTCAAGGTCACCACGACACTTTTCACACTTTTAACTCTTGTTAACGCGATATCTCATGGACTGTTGTACCCAATGTCATCAAATTTGGTGACAGTTTACATTGGGGTATTACACAGACACCAGTTTATTTGGGTGACCTTGACCTTATCTTCAAGGTCACCACGATACTTTGACCGCTTTTTTAAAGGCGATATCTCATAAAACATTGCACCCAATGTTTTCAAGTCTGTTGACAGCCTGCATTGGGTGATTATGCAGACACCAGTCATTTCAAGCATCTTGTATGTGACCCAAAATTAAAAAGTAGTAAATATAGATATTCCATTCTTTAACGGCGGGGGACATTGCCACATCAGTGGCAAACACTTGTTAAAGCTTAAAATGAAAAATCAATTGTAAATACCATTTTGTTATGAAACAAGGAAAAGGGAACTTTCACACGCGAAAATTCGGATCGGCTGAAAAGTAGGTCATTGTCTGAATTGGTTAAGGAGACTCATGTTTCGGTTTGTATCTCACAAAGCAGCATCACTTGATTGTGTTATCAACGTTTTTGCGTTATGGCAGATGATCCTTTTTTTCCGATGGGTCTCGTTTCTTGTTGCATATGGTAGATGGTCTTACACATGTCTGAAGACAAAGGAACACAGCCATGGTTCCCCGCGATAACCAGGATACGGTTTCCTTTTGGGGAGGATCAATCATGGTATGGGGATGCATTTACTTGGCTTGTCAGATGGACCTCATTGCCATTCATGGTAGTCATAAACGATCTCGGTATCAACAGGAGATCCTTGACAGGGTTGTTGTCCCACATTTGGATAACCATCCTCTTGCCATAGGACCCTGCTTTAATAGATGACAATGCCAGGCCTCACAGAGCACAGTTCTTGCAACAGAATGCTGTTGATACCATCCCATGGTCAGCAATGAGTTCAGATCTTAATCCTACTGAGCATGTATGGGACATTTTAGGCCGTCGTGCTCGACAGAGAGACCCATCTGTCCAGAATCTCAATGAATTGACTGTTACTGTGCATTAGGAATGGAACAGGGTTCCTCAGAATCAACTGAGGAGAAATGAGTAGGCGTCTTGAACCCGTTGTTCGTGTGCAGGCAGATCACACAAGATACTGAAGAAAATTCAGATTTAAGATCTGCATGACAGTATTCTTCAATACCCTAAGCAGAATGTGTGCATGGTACGGACAGTTAAGCCTGCGCAAAAAAAAGTGAAATTCGAAATGTTTTGGCATGAAATGACGTCATTTTCCAAATCTGTACAATCTTCAAATAGACCAGATTACGTCATGATAATCTTGGCTATGTTTCTCCTGAACCCATTTGTTTCACTACAAATTTCAAATTGTATAGAAATCTTTGACACACCACATCGTTTTTGCACCAGATCATTAAAGTTGCTCCGCCAGGGAAAACACGTGTATTTTGGGTTTTTTATGATACTATGATAGAAACCAGTTATCTCTTTTCGTTGTTATAATACATAAATACAGCAACAATAATAAAGGGAAATAGATGATCACAGACTTCATGATCGTTTATCTAGTTAGAAATTGAAAAACACTATTAGTGTGGAGCCTTTAAGAGGCAATATATCAAATATTCGGAACAAATGTCACATTCATTCATATAATTTGTACCACATTTTTTTGCGTTTTACCTCTATTGGAATGTATTTTGGGGCGCGTTGGACAAGTTGGCTAAGGCGCCAGGCTAGTGATCCAGCGAGGTTGAGGTGTCGGGATTGAGCCCACCTGTGACCGGGTGTAAATACCTTGGAGTCAACTTTGTGTGCAGACTGTTGTCCCAACCCCTAGTGTTCAGTACACAAAACTGTGCACGTCGAAGAACCCACTAATCCGTTGGTATATGACCAGATGGTGGCCACATGAATACCTGCAAACACCTAGTTGCGGGTACAGCAACGTGCAGTGAACTTGGACAAAGTACTGTGACTATGTGTCCCAGTCCACCCAGCTGTGAATGGGTACCTCGTTAGGATGAGAAAGCCACAATAACTCGGTGCGCCTAGTGGCTGCAAGAGTTTTATACTACCCAGGGAGTTGCGATTAATAATATGATGTGGATGACATTGAGAATGATCGAGGGAAAAATACCCAAAATACGCCTTGAACATGCACTAGTTGCGTGGATATGTGCGCGCTATATAAATATCCTATAATAATAATTATACTTCTCCAAATTGTCGATTCCCTTAAGGCAAAAATAAAGGTTTGGACTGAAAGAAAGAATGGGAAAATAAATATAAATTCATCAAACAGAATAACCTTTTTAGAAATAAGGAAAACACATCTACAGGCAACTGAAAACAAATGGTGATGGTGAGCATGATAAACGGCCTCCCATGGATGCCAATGAAAGGTTCTGGAAACAGTTGTGGTCTGTATCCGGCGACTGTAACCTGGAGGCACCATGGGTCAGTGATTACGATCATGCAATGCATGAGAATATAACTTGGTCGTTTGTCTGTTACATCTCACCAGATTGCCTGAAAAGTGTCATCAAAAAGTCCAAGTGTAATACAGCTCCAGGGCCTGATGGCATTCGACACCGGTATTGGAAACTGTTCCCCTGTGTCCAAACACCTTTACTTCACTGTTTCAGTTCTCTCGTGGACACAGGTGATGTTCCTCCATGGTTCTGCAAAGGTCGCACAATACTTCTCCCCAAGAAAGGAGACTTGACTGATCCCAAAAACTTCCGCCCTATCACATGTTTGAATACTCAATATAAAGCCTTCACAGGGTATTTGACAAACCTCGCGTCATCTTACTGCTCTTCCAGTGATATAACTTATAGAGAGCAGAAGGGGGCAAGAAAAGAATGTTGGGGGTGCAAGGATCAACTTCTTGTGCAAAAAAGAATAGCAATCCCACCGACTCCTTCGCCTGGATGAAGTCGGCTGGTCTCAAATGTTAGCTGAGGACTTCCTTTTTGCTGCTCAGGACGAGTCACTTCCCACTCGCAATTGCCAAAATGTGATTCTTAAAGAAAATATTAAAATGAAATGCCGATTGTGTAATGAATTTACAGAGACTGTCCAACGCCTTGTCAGTGGATGCCCTTCCTTGTCACAAACAGCATATCTTAAACGAAAATGATGGCATGGCCCGTTGCTTTAACTATCGTCTTCGCCTTGCCTGTGGCTTTGACTCTGATGTCCACCCGTGGTACGACCCTGAACATGTCCAGAGCGTCATGGAAAATGCTGCTTTCAAGCTTCTGTGGAATAGGGCAATATACAGCCTCAGAAGAATTACAGCCAACAGTCCTGATCTTGTCCTTTTGATAAAGCCAATGAATTTATTTATATCATTAATTTTTCTGTCCCTTTGACAGCAACGTGATTGGCAAGATTCAGGAAAAGCATGATAAATATGCAGACCTCGACTTGAAAATGTCTCGCTTGCATCCCAAGTACACTGTCGTTAGACTCCCCTGTTGTTCTCGGTGCCCTTGGTTTGGTACCTCCTGATCTCTTGGCGCAGATCAGGACCGTGCCCGGTTCTCCACCGGGAGCACAGCCCTTCTGACGCTCTGGGTAATGCAGAGTGCTGCATTGTTGGGGAGTATTCATATTCTCCGGAAAGTTCTTGGTGGGTTCGACTAGGCAGCGTTTCCTGGGAGAAGTCCCATTCGCTGTCAGGGCTGCATGTAGAGGGGCAAGGGCCCTGAGCTTATGATGAGCCTTACCAGTCTGACTGTGCCAGGATCACCCAAACCCTCTCTGCTGCATATTATCTTTAATCTGTAAAATAATGATAATATTTTAGGGATAAGCCAGGGTCAATCATTGTCTGGCGTATATATTAAATATCTATCCTTTGTCAGTTGCGTTGCGTTTGGTTCTACGTTTATCACGGTTGTCACGTCAGGTTAGTGTTCTACACAAATCCCAACAAGGACGTCATTTGTTCCAGCTCCGTGTCCAATCAAGTCAGGCTACCTATACAGTCCGAGACTGAACATGTGTTACAAGAAACACACCGACCCTAAGATATGGCCCCGCGCCAAGGAAGCATGCTCATCAGTGGGCAGCTACCTGGTCATCATCAACAGCGCTGAACGGTACCAGTTCATGTACGACATTGCTGCAGATATTGGTAAGTCACGTGGAACAATCAGAATGTCTTATATTTGCTCTCGTATGCGTCATAGAGAGATACATAAGGAGTGAATCTCTGAGTCTCATAAGGCAACATCAGACCACTCAAACATATAGTTGATCCACTCAGTCCTGGTACATAATGCTAGATACCCGTGAGGATCCGGGTAAGAATTGATCTTCAGCAACCCATACCTGTCGTAAGAGGCGAGTAACGGGATCAGGCGGTCAGGCTCGTTGACTTGGTTCCCCAATGCGCAGATCGATGTTCATGATACTGACCACTGATTTGTCTGGTCAAAACTCGGTAATCTACAGACCACCGTCAAATTAGCTGGACTATTGCTGAGTGCGGCGTTTAACAACAAACAAACATAACGCCGGAATAACACAATGTTCTTTATCTGTGAGTACAGGAGAGTTTCTAAAACTGATGGGTGTATGTAATCTAACAAATTTATTTTGTAGGACCATTTTGGACGAGCGGGAATATACTGGACTTTAGATTCTGGACATGGGGAGACAACTCTCAAATTGTTGAGCCCACATTCTGGAGCCCCGGGGAATCGTCTGGACCGGCAAGTGAAAAATGTCTCATGTTCTATGACCTGAAACTTAGTAAGAGTTGGCACGCTGCTCAATGTATATACCATTTGTCTGCCTATGTCTGTGAAATAGCGATGTTGACACGTATTGTTTTTCTCTAAACATACACATGAGTCATGAGGAGGTGTTCGCCATTAGCAGCTAAAGGGGTTGGATGGATAGTCTTGGGTTGGGTGATTTGCATCAAATATGTCACTGAATCCAAGTTGCCTTGATTATTTACTGGAATAATGTGGAGTGCGAGGCTAAACAGAAAAAAACATGTTCTTATTTCGTTCAATCTGAACATTTGAAGCATTCTCATATCAAATCGTCTCCATATTTCAATTGTTTGATTACTTTTGGGAAATTTCCACAAATGCACAAGGACTGAGTATCACACACATTCACCTCCATACTGCGCAAACTACATGTCATGGCAGACTAGGCCCAGGGTAGCTTGATTCCGTTGTGATTTGTAATGAGGTAAAACCACATGTAACACCCCAGATTGCCCTTCCATTCTAAACCGATATGTTTCTACAAATGGGGCAAAATTAGGACAATTTTCAGCTCAACTGAATACCCTTATGAGTTTAAATTTCCAAGTTCCAACTGACCTTCAATATTCAGAAAGGAACCATCAGTTGTGGCAGAATTGAAAGTTGATGCCTGGATCCGATGGTTAAGAACTCAGTCTTTGTGTCATTCAATTTCAGAGAGTTCAAGGTCATCCAGTCTCTTATTTCACAGTGCACAACCTTGAGCAAGGTTAGGCTCCGCTGACAGATATAACTGATTGTCATCAGCATAAAGATGAAATTTCAGTGAGTGCTTTCGGACAATGTCACCAATGGGAAGAATGTATAGACTAAACAGTAAATTCTTCTTATAAGTGTTTGTTGCAATAAGATGAATAACAGCACAGTAAATGATGAGCTGAGTAAATCAATTTGCATCCACGCTCCACAGCCGATGTCGTGTAATGTTGAGACAACATTCCCAGTTCCTCGCTGTGAAACTGCAAAAGAATTGATGTGTCAAACGTCTTGCTATTTGACATGTATGCAGTAGACCTTTGTTCTTTTATAGTGAGTACTTCATGATACGCCTGTCGATCTGAACGTCATTTTGATTATCGGTGTGAAACAGAACCGCACACTAGTTTTGAATGTTCTTATCTTATTCCATCCATACAGCAAAACATATGAAGCAGTATCATACAATTAGATGTAGTAACAATGCCAATACAGTGGAAATTGTCTATTACGGACTGGCTGGACTCATTTGTACGGATTATAGAGCAGTCCGGATTAGACAACTTTTGTCCGTTACCGTAGACATTGGTATGATGAGTTACCGTAGATAAGCCGAATTTTGAGGACAAACAAATATTTTTCAGATATCAAGCTTATTTAATGCAAAGACAACAGTATCGTTGATGCATTATCACTTATTGTTCGATTGTGATTCATTTTGACAGTAGACATGATTTGTTTTTGTGTAGATATTTATCATATTTATCGTGTATTATATGTACTGTTTTTAAGTATTTCGAAGTAGTTGTTTCATCTATGATGGAGAGAGGTATGTGGCTGTGTTTGTTGTAAGTGTGTTGCATTGTTTCAATTACGATTAAGTTGAGGGTAGAGGTGTGTTGGTAACTAGTTTAGACTGGGAGAACACGGTTGCAGCGAGGTGAATATTACCATGACTGCCTACAGTGCTATAAGGACGACAGCGAAGCCTAGTAGTTAATGCGTTCGCTCGTCACGCTGAAGACGCGGGTTCGATTCCCCACATGGTTACAATGTGTGAAGACCATTTCTGGTGTCCCCCGATATTGCTGGAATATTGCTTAAAACGGCGTAAAACTACACGCATTCATTCCTTCACTTTAGTGCTATGATCACTGCTTCTATATTTGTACTGCGGCTCAACCTTTTGTACTGCT
Organism: Haliotis rubra; assembly: GCF_003918875.1. NCBI lineage: Eukaryota > Metazoa > Mollusca > Gastropoda > Lepetellida > Haliotidae > Haliotis > Haliotis rubra. Next base: position 1,512,156 of record NW_025766170.1, on the reverse strand, counting down.
TGAATCTTGGTCATGTATTACCAACCTTTTCCGCATATGAATCCTAATGTCACATGCAACTGAGGAAGCCGTAACTCTCATTAATACGTATGCCTTGAGCACATGGCCAGAACTGAGTGTTGTGTCTTGTATTGTGATTGAATTCCTATAAGCTGTTCGCAACTGACAAAGTGATCACACATTCAATTTCGCTTTCTGCTCGATTTGTCTATTTAATTATAGAATATAGTTGTTAACTTACAGTATGTGTTTGTTGTTTGGGTGCTTTAGCACCATGATTCTATTAAATATAAATGTGGTTAAACTATTTGTTTCAACTTGGGAATCGACAGATTACAAATGATCTTCCACACATTTGTTTAAGGTCTTTCCCAAAAACTAATAGTGTATGTTCTGTTCTGTTGTTTTCTGTAAAATGTATTGTCATAATCATGTTTGGTTCTTTCTTCAGGCTTAGCATTTAAATTAAGAGAAGGTAACGGACAGGGGATCACTGTCAAGTGAACTTCGTTGTAAAGATATATGGGCAGCAGGAAGTGGCGTAGTTTTGTGAAGATACCGAGATTATACCGTGCCTTACACAGATTTTACATGGGACGGGTGGAAATATATAAATATCTGGAGACAAGTATTTCATTCATTTCCGGATAAGGCGTCTGAGGTGGAGTGAGTAGGTTGAGTTTTACGCTGCTCAGCAATATTCCTAGCTATATGGCGGCGGTCTGTAAATAATCCAGACTGGACCAGACAATCCAGTGATCAACAGCATGAGCATCGCTCTGCGCGATTGGGAACCCGATGACATGTAAACCAACCAAGTCAGCGAGCCTGACCACCCGATCCTGTTAATCGCCTCTTACGACAAGCATGGATTACTAAAAGGCCAATAGTCTAACCCGGACCATCACGGGTTCGTTGGAGTTGGAAAGAAGACATCGTGCATCCGTATTGCGAAACACTATATATTCTTCAACAATCAACACCTTCGCCGATGTCGACAGCACAAACAGAAACATGCATATTCAATCTCGAGATGACGTTGACTGCAAGACATGTTAAAGAAGCAAACGTCACGTCATAAATAATAATACATCCATATTTGCGCTCTGAAAATACAGATGATTTACAGACATGGCGCATAACCTCGCTGTTATGCTCAATTTACAGTCTGTCTTCTTCTGCCACTAAGCGTTGGACTCCAGAATACACCATGTCCTCGTGAAGGCGTGTTGGTGGACCACGAACTAATACATGACTCCTTATTTGTTTTATTGCATGCAAATTATCCGCAGCTTCAGGTGATTTATGGTGCCAAGGCATTTTGTAAAATGGTAACGTTATCAATCGTTGAGGTTTGAGCTACCAAACCGTCATGGCCATCATACATTTCTGACTTGTAGAGACCATAACCACTTCAAAAAATATATATAGTGTTTTGTCCCTCTGAGAGGTACCGAAACATTGTCTGGCTCATGGCCTACAAGCAAGGCCTGGGGTCCAGTATAATTCATAGAAAGCACACAACAGACATAATTCCACTTATTACCTACGAGGGCGAACATATCAGGGTTCATATTTTTCATACGATGCCTTAGGGCAAAATATCATTTTGTCGTGGAGACGTGACGTCATGAACAAGGCTATAACGTCATGTATCTTCTGTGACGTTGCGTTCTACATGCGGCGTCGGCGGGAAGCTTCAACCTATGTTTGAAAAGTAGATTTGGGTTTATTTTCCTCCATTTGACGACTTAGGTAATAAACAGAATAATATTTTCGTACCCATATCATACTAGTATGTTTACGACACTCGTGCCTAAATATAGGAATTATATCCCTCATCTCTCTCGGGAAATACCAACATCTAGGCACTCGTAATAAATAAACATAGCATATTTATGGGCACGCATATAATATCCTCTATTTATGCGTCTAATCAGTCTCAAACTTCCACGTGATCACAGAATGATACAATTATTGACATGTATCATATTGTGCTACATTAAAGCAATTACTGGCAGGTATCTGATTGTGCTACATTAAAACAATTATTGGCAGGTATCATATTGTGCTACATTAAAACAATTACTGGCAGGTATCATATTGTCCTACATGAAAACAATTACTGACAGGTATCATATTGTGGTACATTAAAACAATTACCGGCATGTATCATATTGTGCTACATTAAAACAATTACTGGCACGTATCATATTGTCCTACATTAAAACAATTACTGGCAGGTATCATATTGTGCTACATTAAAGAACAAATAAACTTTGTTTTTTGTACTCTTTTTTAACTATGACATATGAAAGATTTGTGGTTTGACTTATGCGGAACACCAAATTCATTCTTAAAAAACTTGTGGTTAATTAATACCGAACGAGTTGCCAAAAAGTCGCCTGCTTCACTCTCGCCCGCCAACGAAACCACAGACAGGTTACGTAACTCTGTCGCCAGAGCACTGCAGTGACGTCATATGAGGAACGATTTTCAGTTAGTTGTATAGAAAGTGTGAAGCACGCTCATCATTTGATGATTTCTCGACATCAACGACGACATGCCGAATCGTTGCTTTGTCGTCAATTGTTCCTAGGGGAGCACAGGACCCCGCAGTTCGTGCTAAATGGGTTATGTTTGTGAGTGCGAAGCGAGCGTTGTGGAAGCCTGAAACGATATCTTACTTGTGTTCAAATCGCTTCACGGAAGTTAAAGAATCAAAACTACTTACTAGTTGTAGTAAAGTATGTATATGATTGATGACCATAAAGATTTTCCATGACACAACTTGCAACATAACGATTTCTTCCTCGGAAGCGAGGTTGTGGTCGAAGTAACAATAATATTGTAAGTAGTATTATATTAAAGAACAAATAAACTTTGTTTTTTTTGTACTCTTTTAACTATTGCATATGAAAGATTAACATAACGATTTCTTCCTCGGAAGTGAGGTTGTGGTCGAAGTAACAATAATATTGTAAGTAGTATTATATTGACACCCACCTCGCTTCCACGAGAGAAATTGTTATGTTATAAGCTATGTCATGCAAAATCCTATTGGCCATCAATCAAATACATATTTTACTACCAGTAGAAAGTAGTTTTGATTTTGTAACTCGGTAAAAACAAACCTAAATAGCATTTATCCTCAGACTGGCGTATGTTCGCGACAGGGTGCCGCCATTTTTGAAAATCGTAAAGTGACGGGTTAAAGTCTGTTAGAATTAATGAGATTATGGTTTGTTTTCATCAAGTTAGAAAATCAAAACTACTTTCTACTCGTAGTTAAATATGTATTTGAATCATAACCAAAAGGATTTTGCATGACACAACTTATAACATAACTATTTCTATAACGTCTTTATATTTGCTCTTATAATCCTAATTAGTTTAAACTTGTATGCATTTTGAAACTAAATAAAAAGCAGACGATCTGCTGATACTTATAGTGAATTTATAACAGAATTGTAATATCTAGACATTTTATAGTTTGCCAATGTGAATCATAATTCACACACACCCTAAGTGTATGTTGTCTGTCTCATTATACTTCACACCGAAAACAATGATTCTGTTGAATGCTACGACAAATGAATAAAACAAAATGCAAATATTAAAATTAAAACAGATTAAAGTTATAGGAACAATCTCAGGCTATTACCTTGTTCGAGGAATGTATCCATCAATATCCCCAAAACGAGGTGATATGACATTCATCTGCAGCTGTTCCAAGTGATGTGTCTTTTAACAGTTTATTATACGAAAAGTGATAAATCTTTTCAGGTATTTCACATTGGTGTATAGTCTCATTGGTCACCCAAGATAGCACGCACACCTGGCAACTAATTGCATAATGTCCGCCTTTCTTGAGTAATTTAGTTAGCCAATAATGGGCAATCAATCAATGTATTGCCGGTTAATCCTTTGAAAGAAGGACGTTGTTTTACGCAGACACCGACACGACAGAGTGTATTCAGTATAGATTAGTAAATCTACATACATAAACACTACCTTTTTGACAAATCCGCTGTGTAAAATAAAAGTAATTAATCAATCAGCGTGTTATCGGTTAATCCTTTGATAGATGTTTATAATGTTGAATATTTACTCCAGACACAAGAAATGCCAAATGGGAACCTTTGTCGGGTAATCTAAGTGGTGTTACCACTAATTATACCTGTTATAAATTCATTAACTGACCATCAAGTGAATGATGACAAATAACATGTGTAGGTTTATACCACCTAACACGGGTTACAACAAGGGAGTATTAATGGCTGTATTGCATGTGAAAACTTATGGCCGACACTGTTTTGAGAATACAAACAGATTTTTACATGACATGATTAAATGTCGAGGTAAAAAAAACAACAGAAATGGATCAATTTGGATCAGTCATTATACAAATAAGGCCTAACGACACCAAGCGATTTTGACAGAATCGTCTATGAAAACAAGTTGTAACTCGGAAACTAGGAAAAGCAGGAGACAAATTTAAAAGACAGTAGATTGTGAGAACATATAGCTTTCATTTTCCACAACAGTTGTCACGATTTCAAGTTTACACAAACCTGTAAACAAGATAATTTACCCCCTGAAATGTAGATGAATTCTGCATCGGCCCTCATATCTATTCCTCATATTGTTATAGGCATGAGATTATGGTCCTTATTACAATAAAGAGATATACAATTAACATTATTAATGACAGAAGGGATTAAAGGGGGCAGAAGATACAAATTGTGAGAGTTTTAATAAAATATTTAAGATATGAAGTGATTGGTAACGTTGTAAGGTGGGAGTTAAGTAGAAAGTCAGTAACGTAGGTAATGAACATGAAAGTAGAGTCGCTGGAGCTGGTGAGTGCAGGATAAAGTGAGTCATAGCTTAGATAGAGGAAAAAACTACTATACTAGCAAGATGGAGCGACCTGGCCGGGGACCTGGCACCAGTTCCCTGGTATTCTACGAGCCCTATATGGTTAGGGAGAGAGACTTTGAGATTCTTGGAATCCACCTCACGGTCGCACAAATATGGTAGTGGGGAATTTTGATAGAGGTGGGGAGAGTAATAGATAGTCAAATTGTGGGTTATTGACCAATAGAAAAAAATGGAAAAGGGTGTTGGCTGTGACGTAGGAACCCAGGTTTAAGCAGGAGCAAAGCTCAGAAACAGGAGTCTGGTGCGGGCCTGCTCTTGCTGTTGGTCACTAGGAACCGTCTGAGAAATTATCTTGTAGCACCAGCATTTTGGCTTAAGACTGAAGCTTTGCGGCTGAAGTCTTATAGAGTGACCATAGAGTAGGTTAACCAGCAACACAGTGTCAATAAAAACTATTGAACGAAGATCATCGTCTTGTGTTTGCTGGACGGACTACGGTAAAGTTCCAAGGGCCCCCGGGTACTGACACTGTACCTCTCGCACATCCCTTATCGTCAGAACCGAAGTACGGGGTATACCGTAGTCAGGTAATCGACACACCATCAGGTGGTACAGGATACCGACAGGTAAATACCAACTACCTGACAGGTAAAGGTGCTAGTCGGAACGCCTTGGAAAGGTGGCTGGAGACGCGGGGGTAAGTTCCTGTAGCGAGTGGTTGAGAGGTTGAAAGTGCTGTGCAGCGGTTGCAAGCACGGAAAATTGCGATTGAATTGAGCAGAAGCGACGTTTGGCTGCTTAATAATTTGAGAGGTTGAAAGTGCAGCCGATGCACGCAAGGCCATTGGCATGAGCAGAGAGACGTTTGGCTGCTTAAAATATTGAGAGGCTGAAAGTGCTGTGCAGCGGTTGCACCCGTTACACTGAAATTTTTGATGAGCAGAGCGACGTTTGGCTGCTTAAAATATTGAGAGGCTGAAAGTGCAGTGCAGCAGGTGCAGGCACGGCAGTTTTAATAAGCAGAGTGACGTTTGGCTGCTTAAGATATTGAGTGGCTGAAAGTGCAGTGTAGCGAGGGCACGCACGGCAATTTGTAATAAGTAGAATAAAGCTGGGCTACTTAAAATATTGAGAGTCTGAAAGTACAGTGCAGCGAAGGTACGCACGACAAATTGAATTAAGCAGAGCGACGTTTGGCTGCTTAATAATTTGAGAGGTTGAAAGTGCAGCCGATGCACGTAAGGCCATTGGCATAAGCAGAGCGACGTTTGGCTGCTTGATAATTGGAGAGGTTGAAAGTGCAGTGCAGCGGGTGCATGCACGGCAATTTACAATAAGTAGAGTAAAGCTGGGCTGCTTATTTACGAAGCGAGGCTGAAAACGTGCAGCGGTTGCCGCGAGCAAAACATTGCACTAGTGAGGTTGAGTGCAAACGACGACTTTGAGATCGGCCGAGGAAGGGCTACGCCACCAACGCCAGCTGATCGAGAGAGAGGTTGCAGGTACAGAGGAAGGCAGGAGGACAACACCAGATCGACGGAACCATAGGTGGGACGATCCGTACAGAACAGTGAGCCACCAGGGAAACAACAGGCTGAACTCTTATGTGACATTGATCCGATAGGAAAGTGACAAACAGTGGTGTGTGACATTTAGACTGACTTGTAGTGCACATTCCACAGGATCGGATCTGCTTTAGGTAAGCCAATTATTATTATCTATGGTAACCACTTTGTAAAAGAGCGAGATCCTTGAGATAATCATGCCTGTAACACCCAGCAATAGCGGGAATCCAATCTCTTTACGCCCTGTCAATCAGCAATGTTTATCTCCTGTAGCTACATCCTCCAGCTGGTCTGCATTATTTGCTTCCCCACTCCCAAGTAGTAAGACCGTCCCGTCTGACCAAGAGAGCCCTTCTACTATGGTTGATACCACGCCAATCATGTCCGCCAGCGTTACAACCACAACATCCAGTAACCAGAGTACTAGTTGCCCCCCACTTCCAGTTGAATGGTCACCGTTCTCTTCCCCAATAACAGGCCCCCAATTATTACATGCTGATATCTTCAGTACGCCCGTCACTCATACAGCACCAGTAGTTCAAGGCTGCCCCGCCCAACCCACGTATCAATCCAGTGTGGCCACGCCAAATGGCACCAATGCACAGTCCGTCCGTCAGTGAACCCGGCTCATTCATTCACCAGAGCTGTCTCATTATCTGCAGTGCCAATGAGCCATTTTGACGGTAAGGACCCCCTCGCCGCAGAGGGTTGGTTAAAAAGATTTGAACGTTATTCTAAAGTACATGGCTATACAGATGAGGAAAAGAAAGAACTCTTCCCATTATATCTGTCCTCACAGGCGTCACACTGGTTTGACGGGACCTTGGCTAAGGATCAGTGTTCCTGGCCAACCTTAAAGAAAACCTTCTTGCAGCGTTATGCCCCAAATTCCATTGTTATGTTAAAAGGGCTAATGACCTCATAGATAGGGAAACAAAACTGTCTGAACCATTCGCTGACTTTTACAGGCGGTCAGACGTCAAAGCGGCCTTAATCGGCCGAAACAATGATGATTTCGTCAGGGATCTCGTTCTTAGAAATGCATGCCAAGATGTAAAACGTTTTGTACTTACTAGGCCACACACTACCCTGTCCGAGGTTATACAGAGTGCAGAAATTGCAGATGCTACTGGGTCCCCTGAGGACGAATCTAAAGTAATGCAAGCCATTCATGTATTGAGCGAACAGGTGGATGAACTAACAACTCATGCTAGGCAACCTACACAACCAGTAAACGTTGTTGATTTAGGGCGGTACTTACACTCCGACACAGCAAAACACACACATGCTCCAGGAGCCACCGACTTCAAATCCACAGCCAACCATGTACCATCCACAGTTCATGCCTACACACACATCGCAAAGTACCCTATCGCCCCCAGAACAACAACAACAACACGGGGAGACATCCAAATAGTCGTAATGTCCGTTTTGCCCCACAAAGAAAACTATACCGATAGACCGGGAATTCTTATGGCCCTCGATATACAGTACAGGACAGACGCCCGTTCACGTGTAAGGGTTGTGGTATGCTCCACTCCCATCCCCGCGAATGTAGAGCCAGGCTGATCACTTGTTATCGGTGCCATCAACAAGGTCATATAGCTCGATGGTGTCAGAACCCCAACCGTCCGCATGACTACAAATAGACGGGGGCTCCCACAACCAGAATCCTCAGTACTACAACCAGGAGGAAGTCCCATTAACAAACCATTCACCAAGAGATTTAGGCAGTCCGCCATATCCAGGAGCAATCAGTTCTCCCAACCCCCACCAAACACTAACCCCGGTCACGGTTTCAACAAGTGTAGATTGCCCACCGACCCCAGATTCCTCTCCCCTCCCCCCCACCAACAGACCTAGCACTCCAGCCACCGAACCTCGGGGCAAACCATTCCGAAGACACTAAGCACCCTCCTCTGCGAATGGAACCTAGCCAGAACTACACTACTGCTAGCATTACTACAGCTGGGTCAGAGGTCAACCATGTTACTGAACCTCGGGATTCCCTCCCAAGATAGAGGTGCGCTGTCCCTCTCCCCACCGATAGTGGTTCCATCTCTTCACACCATTAATAGTGTACACTTGGCAAACAGCATGATACCAATAAACATTAAGGCCCAGGAGTTTTGTGCATTGGTGGACACAGGCGCATCCACATCGTGTCTTAACTCACATCGCTACAAACAAGTAGGGGAGTCAGGGGTCATTCCCACTACAGTCAGCTCCACAGGTTAAACTAACTGGGGCAGACGGAGCAACTCTCACGGTCATAGGAATAGTCACATTACCGGTCGTAGTGGCTCACTTGAAATTATCTCAGACATTTTATGTGGTCGATGGGCTACAACAAGACGTCATCTTGGGGTTAGACTTTTTAACAGACCATGCAGCCTCAATTGATTTCACTAAACGACAATTAGTATTACAGCAAGGTCTCACAGCAACACCATTCCTCACACCGTATGCGACCACACCTGCTCGAGCACCACACTCACTAGCCATCCCTCCACGCGCGGAAGCTTGTTTTTCGGTATTACTTGACTCTGACACAACTGGACTCACAGGGGTATTGAAACCTTCCCCTAAGCTTGCACAACTATATTCAGTCATAGGAAGTCATTGCTTGGTATCGGTTGACAACAGTTCTGCACCATTCCAAGTTCTCAACCCCACTGACACCCCCGTACATATTACAAAAGGGACTGAGATCGCACTTTTTGAAACAGTACAGGATGATTTTGATATGGGAATGCAAATATCTGATGGAAACTCGGGACCGCCAACAACCGGACCCAACATAGAGGTGCCGGCCATGACCAATGACCACCACCTCCGTGTCACTGATAACCTGTCACCAGGGTCAACTGTACTCCAACCGTCTGTCACCAGTATGGACCTGTCACCAAGGTCAAGTGTCTGCAGACCCTCTGTCAACCCGGATGACCCGTCACCAAGGTCAGATGCCCCCAAGTCGTCTGTCACCAGTATGGACTTGTCACCAACGTCAAGTGTCTCCAAACCTTCTGTCACCCCTGATGAGCTGTCACCAAGGCCACGTGTCTGCAAACCCTCTGTCAACCCGGATGACCTGTCACCAAGGTCAGATGCCCCCAAGTCGTCTGTCAGCAGTATGGACCCGTCACCAAGGTCAAGTGTCACCCTCCCCCTCTGTCAACCCTGATGACCCGTCACCAAGGTCAACTGTACTCCAACCATCTGTCACCAGTGCTGACTTGTCACCAAATGCCAAGGTATTCAAGCCTGCTGTCACCCCTGATGTGATGTCACCAAGGTCGGATGTCCCCAAGTCGTCTGTCACCAGTATGGATCCGTCACCAAGGTCAAGTGTCACCCACCCCTCAACACTGGATCGGCTACTACAAGAGGACCAGCCTACACAAGATGGCTATCGTCGCCGGGCTGCAGACTTAGCAATTGATTTAACTCAAGCTAACCTCACGCGCACGGAACAGGACGCACTTGTGTTACTGCTTGGTTGCCATAGGGATGTGTTCGCAAAGGACATCACAGAGCTTGGACGCACTCACCTCTTTGAATGTTATATTGACACGGATCACACAAGCCACTGCGTCAACGGCCCTACCCTGTCAACCCCAATCAACGTGAAGAACTTAGTAAACATTTACAACAAATGTTGGATAATGATATCATTGAACCATCCTTCTCCCCGTGGGCTGCCCCAGTGCTACTGGTCAAGAAGCGTGACCTTACGACACGCTTTTGCGTGGACTTCCGCCGTTTGAATAAGATTTCGACCCTCGAACATTGGCCTCTCGTGAATATTGACCAGTCGTTGATGTCCCTAGGTACCAGTCAAGCATGTTATTACACCAGCCTGGATCTTATGTCTGGATATCACCAAGTTCCCATGGCCGAGGACAGCAAGGAAAAGACAGCCTTCATCGTCCAAGGCGAAGGAGCATACCAATTTAAGGTTATGCCCTTTGGCCTTGTCAACGCCCCCAGCTGTTTCTCCTTCATCATATCATCATTGTTCTCCTCCATGTCCTGGAGATCTGTCCTTAGCTATTTGGATGACCTCCTCATTTACTCAAAAACGTTTGAAGACCACTTGACACATCTAGAGGCAGTCTTCGCCAAACTCCGAATGGCAAATTTACGACTGAAACCCTCAAAGTGCCATTTTGCCCTTTCCACTATCAATTACCTAGGTCATGTGATCTCAAAGGAAGGCGTTGCTATGGACCCAGCCAAGGTTGACAGTGTGGTCACCTACCCTCAACCTACATGCACAAGAGAGCTCCGCTCCTTCTTGGGGTTGGCTGGATACTATAGGAAATTCATAAAGGGTTATGCTAACATTGTCGAACCTCTACATCGCCTACTGAGGAAGGATACTCCTTATGCCTGGACGACTACCACGGAACAGGCATTTGCAACTCTCAAGTCAGCACTCACATCAGCCCTATCCTAGCATATCCAGACTTCACTAAGCCCTTCATATTGGCGTGTGATGCCTCCGACCAATGTGTTGGGTTTGTTCTATCTCAAAAGGGGGAAGATGGCAAGGAACACCCAATCTCATTCGCGGGTAAAAGCTTGTCTCCAACACAGAAGAAATATTCAATCACCGAAAAAGGAGTGTCTGGCTATTGTGTTAGGCCTCAAACACTACCACCCATTCTTGGCGGACAGTCACTGTACAGTTGTCACCGACCATGCAGCCCTACAATACTTGAACTCCATCAAGGACGCCACCGGACGACTCGGTCGCTGGAGCATACTGCTATCACAATATGACCTTCACATCACTTACGTCCCGGGCCCAAGAACGGCAATGCCGACGCCCTCAGCCGACGGCCCTACCCTCCTAGAGAGGATAATGAACAAGAGGAACTACTAGGGATCGATACAATCAGCCACACCATACCAACAGCGGAACATGACGCGACCCAGGTCACAGAACAGGAGACAGACACACCCGATGAGGATACACACCAACCACAGTACCCAGAAGGGATGCCCCAGATCAACTACGCGGCCTACAACTCGGAGACCCTTCCTTCCGGGAAATTATGGATTATGTGGAAAAGGGGACACTACCCAAGGATGACCAAACAGCCCGGCGTGTCATGCTTGAGGCGGCCGATTATGAAATGGATGAGGGACTTCTCATACACTTCTATACTCCCAGAGATCGCACGGAACTCCCCATGAGGACATACAGGCAGATTTGTGTCCCTGCACCACTCAGACAAGATATCATGAGAGCCTACCATGACCACCTCCTTGCTACACACCCTGGAATAGATCGTTGCTATGCAGCCATGCGACTCAAATATTACTGGAAAGGGATGTACAATTTTGTCAAGATGTGGGTTGCCACATGTGTACAATGCCAGGCTGCTAAACGCGACTTTCATTATCGCCCTGCCCCACTGAAACCATTGCAGATCGTCGACGTGTTTGACCGGTGGTCCATAGACCTATTAGGCAAATTTACAACAACCAGCGAGGGGTATCAGTATGTTCTGGTCTGTGTCGACTCTGCTTCAAGATGGTGTGAAGCTTTTCCTCTTAAAACCAAAACAGCAAAGGAAGTCGCGGCAGCATTCTATGATGGCATAATCACCCGACACTCTACCCCGAGAGCTCTTCTGACAGATAATGGGGGTGAGTTCATCTCGCGCCTCCTCACAGAGCTCTGCAAACTGCTTGAAGTCAAGCGACTCCGGACATCCCCATTCCACCCGCAGACTAATGCCGCTGTGGAACGAATGAACAGTGTCATCGCTCAAGCTATCCGGGTCTACTGTGAGGATGCTAGGGAAGCCTGGCCACATCTCCTTCCAAGCATTATGGCAGGATACCGACTGAGCCCAGCCATCAACTCTACTGGCTACTCACCATACTTCATGGTCTATGGACGGGAACCCCGGCTTCCTATCGACAACATCTTGCAACCTCTCCCAGATGGCCTCCCGTACACAGTCAGAACAGACCTGCGCCAACTTCTTGACAACTTGGATATTGCTCGACATATCGCTCAGGCCAACGTTAAATCAGCACAAGAGGCATACAAGGCGAGATATGACCTCAAAGCCCGGGACCCCAGCTTCACGGTAGGACAGAAAGTGTGGCTAAAGAAAGGAAGCCTACAGCCTCATATTTCACGAAAGCTCCAAAGGGCCTACACAGGTCCATTCTACATCGTCTTCGCGTACGAAACCCCAAACTACCTGCTACGCCGCTGTGGAACACACAGACCACTTCGTTCCCCGGTCCATGCTAACCGCCTCAAGCCATACCTGGGTCCGGAAAACCGCCCCCGGGACTTACCCCTACCAGATCGCACCAACGCTGGACAAACGGATACTGTAGACACTGATACGGAGGAAGACTGGGATTCCGATGATGAAGTACCACTCTCGGTCTTGCGTAGGAAAACCCAGAAAGAAACTCAACCACCCTTGGTGCCCCCAGGCCACGATCTCACCAGGGACGAACCAGTCGTAGAGAAGATTTTACAGTCTAGGTGTATGGGAGGTGTCCGACACTACAAGGTGAAGTACGCCGGTGAAACCCGGAGCCGATGGGTACCACACACTGTACTACCCGACATGCTGATGGAAGACTTCCATGCCCGTCGAACATGGACTATGAAAACCAGACTTAGGACGCAGCGGGAACAACAACAGTCACCGGTACAGGAGCACTCAAACACAGCAACCACCGTGGGTACCTAGGCGTACCGTTATGACACCAAGCCAACCTTACACTTATCACACACACACACCCAGATTGACCACATGCCACATATTGAATACAAAAGGGAGAGAGCCCAACTGTCCTGACTAGTTGATGGGAGGCAGGAGCGTATCCAACCAGTCACACTATCGCCCATCGGTTAGACAAACGAATTCTTGTGGAAAAAGTTAGACATTGGCCTATGGAGGCGGAGGTTATGTTTTCAAGATGAGGTATATGTACTGGCCTGTTGAGGCGCATTCTTGTCGGACGAGATATGTATTCGCCGTGGAGGCGAACTTCCTGGTTTCTTGTCGGACGAGATATGTATTCGCCGTGGAGGCGAACTTCCTGGTTTCTTGTCGGACGAGATATGTATTCGCTGTGGAAGCGAATTTCCTGGAGAACATGAGAGATTATATTTTTATAAGGGTACTAGCCTGTTGAGGCGGATTCTTGTCGGACGAGATATGTATTCGCCGTGGAGGCGAATTTCCTGGTTTCTTGTCGGACGAGATATGTATTCGCCGTGGAAGCGAATTTCCTGGAGAATATGAGAGATTTATATTTTTATAAGTGAATTAGCCTGTTGAGGCGGAGTCTTGTCCGATGAGATATGAATTAGCCTGTTGAGGCAGAGTCTTGTCCGATGAGATATGAATTAGCCTGTTGAGGCAGAGTCTTGTCCGATGAGATATGAATTAGCCTGTTGAGGCGGAATCTTGTCCGATGAGATATGAATTAGCCTAGCTGTTGAGGCGGAGATATGTATTACATGAGGCGGAATTGTGTCCGATGAAAGATACAGTAGTCTGTTCATTTGGTCATCTGTCCGAGGAGGTTATTGTTCATTAGTCTGCTAGGGATAAATTCTGGTTGACGATTCTTGGCCAACGAACCTGAGATAATAATTCACAGTATGGGATAGTAACGGTCGACAGTATGGGCAGCGACAACATAGAGGTGAGTGTGCCACTGTCAAGTGCACGTGATAGTGGCATACATCACGAGCCATACTGCAGCAGATAGACTGGGACGATGCCTGCCTCCTACTGATGTGTAGCTAGATAGAGATTGTGGAAACAGTACTCCAAGCAAAGCTAAAAACAGAATACCGCATAGAGACACAGGTACGAATCACACATACTTACAAAAAAAACCGAGACAACGTTACCTAACCATACTGCCCACGCGCCCGGGAAAACTGTATAAATAAAATCCCCATACAAAAATGTCGCGGTAATTTGACTGACGACCACACATCCACAATGTCCTTATTCCCGTATATTTATTTGTTCTCAGACATGATGGTCCCCTGGCTGTTGATGGCTATCATCCTAGGAGGGTCCTGGAGTATACGGGAGGCTGAATGCATAGAGGATGACGACATCCAACGGCTACATTTTGGGGTTTTGTTTAAGAATCTAGGGAGACTTAAGACTTATGACCAGACGTGGGTACATACTTTTGCCCTTACTTTACCAAACACACTCCCTACAGACCTCACCTTTACATTTCCACGTTGCGTCGCTTCCTATAAGGGCTCTATCGCCAGGTGTAGACAGGCAAAGGACGCCGCAGAACCAATACTGAATTATACTCGCAATATACATAACGCCGCCACCACTCACATACGGGATACCCTTGACACACTTAAACACTTTATTCGGGAGGGGGGAAGAGCCAGAGAGCCAGTCCCGCCAACAAAGAAGCTTGTTACCATTTCTGGGAGACATTGCTAAAGGTCTAGCGGGGGTCGCCACGGAAAGGGATTTGAAAATAATTGCCGACCATGTTAGATTATTGGCAGGACAAGTACACATGAGGGACATCGCCTTTAACATCACAGGCCATGCCATGTCCTCCTTTATGTCTCAAACCAATTCCCGACTGGATAATCTGGTTAGGATAGTACAGATTAATCATGATCAAATAGTACGTGCCTCACAGACCACAATTCGTGAAGCCGATTGGTATAAGAAACTATTTTCCCTACTATTACTCTTGACTACACAGCAACTTCATCTCACCAGCAAGCTAAACTCCCAATCGCAAGACTTAATGCTAAGTACATCTAAGTTGCTTAAAGGACAATTGCCACAAGAACTTGTCCCCTTACCCACACTTCGTGTAGTCTTGAATCGAATTAAAGTACAACTAGCTTTCGATTACCCAGGATTTGACTTGGTGTACAATGACCCTCGTGCGTACTATTCCTCTGGCCACGTACAAACCAGACGGAAGGGAAACGTATTGTTCCTGTCCCTGTTGGTTCCCATTACCCCTTCCAAGGATGATATAACCCTCTACCAATCAACTACTGTTCCTGTCCCACTACATGAGGAGTCTAATGACACCACCATAGTCCGGAACATTGCCCCCTATATAGCCATCTCCCGGGAGGAGAAACGCTTCGTCGAATTTACTAAAGAAGAGTTTGAATCCTGTGTAAGCACAACACACACGCACTGTCCTAGGTTAC
Source organism: Haliotis rubra (assembly GCF_003918875.1). NCBI lineage: Eukaryota > Metazoa > Mollusca > Gastropoda > Lepetellida > Haliotidae > Haliotis > Haliotis rubra. The sequence goes on along the minus strand of NW_025766170.1, from coordinate 1,496,493 downwards.
CGGCCGAGAGAAGTTTTGTCAACCCCTCCTGTACGCTAGCCATATTACTGAACGACATTGATTTGGTCCACGACTGGTGTAATTTCCATCTCGTACCCGACAGTGCCCAACCCCAGTTATACGAATTAGGCTCAGATCAATTACTGCTGGTAAGAATCTCAGAGGTTGTCTACACGTGTCAAAACTCTACAAAAATACAGCCAGGCTGTAACTTCTGCATAGCGCCTATCTATTGTTCATGCTCGATCCAGGCCGAAGATAAGATGCTGCCTCCCCGACTCACGGGTTGTCGCCAAGCCCAAGATACATCTTCCCTTAACTATACCCTAAACGTGGCCTTGTTACGACACTTCTTTTCATCCCAAGACATCTTAAATAGGCTACCGACGCTTGTTGCAAGTGAACCGGTACAATATAAAACAGCAGAATTCCGCCTGGCCAACGCGTCTTTCACTAAACTTATCCAAACAGACAAACAGCTAAGTGTAAACCTCCGCCATGCAGTAACAAAAGCCAAAGCTAATGAAATAATCTATACTGACCCCACTGACCCCGTGTATATGAACGCACTGACCAGTACCGAGGAGGGTACTGACTGGTTTGGCTCCGTGGCTTATTCCACATTCGCCATGTGGGGCGTCATAGCGGTCCTGGCAGTTCTACTATTCCTCACCAACCGTCGCATAGCTGCCGTACAGTCGCAGTTATTAATGAGGTCGGCTTTTAGCCGTCACAACAGGGTGACCTCAACTCAGGGCCCCTTAATATGGACGCCACCAACTACCACGGGCGGACCAGCCACCACCCCAGCCCTGTCAGTCGCGGCTATACTCAAACCCTTGTGGAACCTCGAAATGATTGTCCTTTATTTGTGATAACCCTCTTTCTCGCTCTGGCCATATACTTTTATAAGATACAAACCAATGCATCTACCACACTGTATTTAAGTTTTTCTTCCCCTCACCACAATGTCCGAATCAGCGTTTTACGGGTCGATGCCCCACCAACCGTCCTTGCATTATCGCAACCACAGTATATCCCAGACAACGTGCAGATCAAACACCACTGGTTCACATCAGAAATACACATCAAATGGCCCACCGACAATGTATCGCTATGCAACACGCTTACCGATACCCAGGTATCCCTACCAGTGGTGTTAACCGTTCCCCGATACGTGGCCGGGCGTCTGTACAACATTTTGCAAGGCAAATACCTGTTATTTTTGTACTTAGTGCAATTTCGTACGGCCTATCCGGTTATGGCTGGCACATCAACGCCTCCTCCGGCTACAGGGGGTTGACCAGTTCACTAACAGAATGCTGGGGGGGTCTCTATCCGTCTCTTAGTGTTTAGGGGTCGTCATAGGGTTACCTGATCACTTCCAACATTTACAGGTCACATGCGACAATCCACACAAACCCTGTCACACCAACGCATCTCCAACACTTACACGACATATACACCTACTACCACGAACACCTCCGCATACACCGCAACCCCAATACGAAAGGTTGGCTCAGTTGACGATATCACGCACACACACCTACAACATGTACCTACACCCTAAAACACATGGAGGTTCATGGCTGATAACATTTTGCCCGTGCTAGCTACGATAGTGAGAAAACCGGGGAGAGATATTCGTAGAGTCATTGGTTGGTAAAGTTCGACGGGAAATCAATACGACAAATTAGCAATTTGTACCATTGGTGTTGATATTGTTGGACGCATCAAAGTATCAGCTAGTACAGTTCGACAGGGTGTTACCCTTGGACTGCAAAAAGAAAAAATCTGTTGAGTACTATTTATCACTATTATTATTATATTACGCTATAGATTGAGTTATATTGTATATCTAACTATTTAACGGGGATTATTTCCACACGTACATATATTACATATTGAGTTTACATTATATATCTAGTATTTAATTGGCGTATTGCCCATATATTGTATCTAATTTATTCTTGTTATCAATCTTAAATAATCATGGCTTCATCAACCCCACACCGTGTGGTAGATTACCTTGACGACGACTTTGAAAGACGATCCCCACCAATTAGCATTCCCTACGATGTATGGAACAAATTGTGTCGCTTCTCACTCGTTTTAAAATGCCTGTTTTCATATGTTTATAACATTGGGGATCCGCGGAATTCAAATATTAAAAGATCAGGCGGAATTATTAAACGTGCAGGAAGAAAATTAAGGAGAGGCGTCTTTTCTTGGCAGCCAGCCATTCTTTTACACCCAGCCCCCTGATCTGTCTGACAGAATAAGGAGGGCCCTAATTGTAGCCGCGAGACCGTCACGCCTAGCCGCGAGAGACCCGTCCCACCCAGAAAATATAGATCAGGCTTTGGATATCGGGGCGGCGGTACTCCTGATGTATGGCCTGTACTTTGATTTTCCCCTCCTCGTGGGTCTAGGCGTTAAAGCGGCGTTTAGGGACAGGGACGTGACCATTCTATTCCAATTGACTCAACTCCATACTGACATGGGTACGGAACTACGAGGTTACGCGGAAATCCTTTGGCAACTGCTACCCATTCCGAGAACAAGGGTTTGGGAAGCCCTCTCTAATCCAACATCGGATGAGGTGGCAACAGGGGTCAGGCGAGCGGCGTCCCGCTTCCATGAAAGTAGGATGGGATTTTCCTTCAGTAAGGAGGCACTGAGGTTTTGCGCCCTGTGTACTCAGGAAATATTCCCGATCCGAGACACCCGTAGGAAATTTCTGCCGCTCACATTCTGCAAATGGTGTCGACGTGTTCAACACACAGGGTGTGCGGCCACACTTTTGAAAGTAGCAGGTTCCGATTTCCGCCAGGTGACACGAAATGACATGGCACCAGGGGAGCAAACATGCATATGCCTGGTTGTACCCCAAGGCAACGGCATGGACGGGTTGGAGGCCTTTTTGGCTGGGGGTCCCCCACTCCCACGTCTCCCAAGTTGGTTGAATGTCAACCAGTGCCCGGATTGCAAGGTTCCCTATGAGAGCCCGTTCATCGGAGTGTCGGACGGCATGTCGTCCACCCTCCGCCAGCATCCGGTGTTGTTCCCACCCAGCAGCTTTTTAGACCGATATGACGTCATGACGTTGACAAATTACTACCGCCCCAGAAGAGTTAAAGTAGTCCCGGAGGAATCAATGGTCTGTTTTATTTAGGAACAGAGTCAGCATTGCCTGACCTTCCTGAACGCCTCGTCTCCAGTATTAAGAGACGGATGGCCCCTTACCCGGTAGAACAACTGGTCATGAAATTAAAGTTGTTCTACCCCCCTCAAAGCCAGGGCCACTGGGATGGTTGTACCTGGAGGTCCTCGCAGGTAGACCCTGAGTGGAAACTTTGACACCCAGGGGCCAGTCAATCGGGGATGCTGGGTCAATAAACAAACAAACAAAAAACCCTACCCAACCGCGTCGTCAAGGGAAGCCAAAATTATATCTCTATAATATTATTATTGACATATTAGCCATTTTACGTGTATTCCGTCCGGTTCATATATATTGTTCTTGTTAGACATAGAAAATTGTACTTAAACCATATTGATAATAATAATTTGTGCTTGATGTTGTAACTTATGTCTGTATTTGTATGGTTGCGGTTAATCAACCCCATGGTCACAACAAGAACAAGGTAAAATACGTAATTAAAGGAAATCAAAACAAATAGCTTGGGTCTCGACGTCACAGTCCTATAGAGTGTGGGGACACACTCTTCGTTGGAAGGGGGGTCGTATTATAGGCATGAGATTATGGTCCTTATTACAATAAGAGATATACAATTAACATTATTAATGACAGGGGATTAAGGGGGCAGAAGATACAAATTGTGAGAGTTTTAATAAAATATTTAAGATATGAAGTGATTGGTAACGTTGTAAGGTGGGAGGTTAAGTAGAAAGTCAGTAACGTAGGTAATGAACATGAAAGTAGGTCGCTGGAGCTGGTGAGTGCAGGATAAAGTGAGTCATAGCTTAGATAGAGGAAAAACTACTATACTATCAAGATGGAGCGACGTGGCCGGGGACCTGGCCGGGGACCTGGCCACCAGTTCCTGGTATTCTACGAGCCCTATATGGTTAGGGGAGAGAGACTTTGAGATTCTTGGAATCCACCTCACGGTCGTACAAATATGGTAGTGGGGGTACGATATAGAGGTGGGGGAGAGATATAGATAGTCAAATTATGGGTTATTGACCAATAGAAAAAATGGAAAAGGGTGTTGGCTGTGACGTAGGAACCCAGGTTTAAGCAGAGCAAAGCTCAGAAACGGGAGTCTGGTGCGGGCCTGCTCTTGCTGTTGGTCACTAGGAACCGTCTGAGAAATTATCTTGAAGCACCAGCATTTTGGCTTAAGACTGAAGCTTTGCGGCTGAAGTCTTATAGAGTGACCATAGAGTAGGTTGACCAGCAACACAGTTTCAATAAAAACTATTGAACGAAGATCATCGTCTTGTGTTTGCTGGACGGACTACGGTAAAGTTCCAAGGGCCCCCGGGTACTGACACTGTACCTCTCGCACATCCCTTATCGTCAGAACCGAAGTACGGGGGTATACCGTAGTCCAGGTAATCGACACACCATCCCAGGTACGGGATACCGACAGGTAAAATACCATCTACCTGCCAGGTAAAGGTGCTAGTCGGAACGCCTTGGAAAATAGACCGAGTCACTTTCTCAGTTCGATACTTAAAAGCAATGTCATTATTTAGCGTTGACAGAATTTCTAACTGTGATATAGATATGTCGCTGTCACAGACAAAACTCAATGTCTTGTTTTATTGACACCTTTGTGTCTGCCTGCCTGTCTGCTAGTGACAATATTCAATACACAACTGCGATCACTGACCACATGCAATTTGAACTTAACACCAATCAGGCTATACACCATCAACAAAACGCATTGATTTATGGCCCGAGTTCGGTCTCTGTCACATTATGTAATTACACAGACAGGCAGGTGTGATACTTGAACACATGACATGTTATGATGTCTGTTGATTGCAAAATGTTATACACAAAAATGAGCATGTATTTACAAACCCAACATCTCTATATATACACACACAATGAGCCGTGCAGGCGGCATCTGCTAATGAACCAGCCGTTACACTTGAGTGCACACGCACCCGCTCTGACTGGGTTCGGTATCCCGGCTGCTTCGTTTCGAGGGAGGTAAACCCAAGTACAAAATAATTTTGCACTTTTGATTTGCGATTATACCCTTATAATTTTGTTTATTTGTTTTTCATAATCAGCAAATGCATATTATATGTCATGAATAAGTGATAATTGTGTTTTAATTATGTTTGATGTTTTGGTTGCATGTGACCTTTAATATTGCATGAATCATGACCATATGCGCTTTGACAACTGCCGTAACTGACGTGTTGACCATATTTGACTCACTACCGTGTCCGCAGTCCAGGATAACATCCATATTTGTTGAGAAATACCTCCAGTTTGTAATACGTATTATAAAAATCCAAAGTGTACAGTTGTTAACACTTCCAATACCAATCTGTTGATGAATAGCAGGACATATTCTTGAATGGAACTTCTTTTGGTCAGACCCACGCCGATGCTCTAGCTATGCAAAGAAAACCACAAAACTGAGAGCCCACCACAGAAGAAAAATTACGAAGGACATCATGTCTAAGGTATGTACACAAGTATTGTCATTACTCGCTTGAGATGTGTTGGGATAGGAAGTTGATATTTTTCTGTGGCGAAAACAAGGTCCTCTTTTTATGCAGGTGCCCTTGATGATGATGACCAGTGTGGTTATGATGGCGAGACAACTCTGAGTGAGAACTAGAATCAGATACACGGCCATTCTTGGACAGGGGATCCTGACTTGGGCATCACATCAATGATGAAGACCAGAAACACAGAATAAGACATACATATGGAGATGAGATAGGAATTCTTTCTCCCGAGTCTGTGGGTAGGAAATGAGAAGGCGTTCAGGAGAGACAACAGACAAATGGGAAACAAAATGGTGGTCACGTAGAAAGTTGATTCACGTTTCATGAATAGAGTAAAGTATATTAAACGGTAGTCTGTTTCGGACGATGCGTTTACAATGTGCCATTCAGATGATGTTTGTATCCCAGAAGGCATATCCAGCCATACATTTGGTATAATATTGGATAAAATGGGAGAAATTAAAAATAACTCTGACTATCAAATGGAAACATTGTGCTATCAACATTGCACGTGGTTTGGTAAGTACTCACGATCTTCTGGCTAACCTGTCCATCATTATACACAACCAAAGGATTATCACCACCTTCAAGATTCGACTTTGAGCCTACACTGTTAGATATGAAAGGCTTTGGTGTCCAGATATCGGTAGGAGAGGGAAAATCACCCAAAGTCCGTCATAGTGGTCAATATTCCATGTCAAATCGGGATCAATCCAGTCTATAGCAAACATTGCCGAAAATGTCACAAAAAGAATTAGCAAAAAGTCAAGTCCCAGAACAAAGAATGGCTGAAATGTCAGAGATATGTTGGGAAGCTCGAAACCACTGGTCGTTGGTAATGTCTCAGGCGAATAGTTTGCGAGTAGTTGGCTTCGAAAGTCTTGGTGTATCGTTCGATTAATGGTTACAGTCAGAGGAAGATTCGTGATCACCACCAACAGAACTACGACTGGTACAGAACTATGCATAACAGAGTAGCTTCAGCCTGGTGATGTCACTGTAGGTTGGTCGAAACGGATCTACTGTGTTCAAAACTATGATGACGAATATATACTGCAAGCATTCTATTGATTATAAAATATATATATATAATATGATCGCTTTATGTTGAGAACCCTTTTCACTGACAGTCTTCCATTTGGCAGTGATGTTTGATGAGGTAAAAGCATTTGTTGTTTACTCATGAGTCATTTAAGCATTTTAAACACTGCCATACATGTACCTCAATGCTCTAGTACATAATACATATAATTCCACGGGTGAGGTTTGTTTCGATACATAAAACATATATACAGATGCCAGAGCATTAGCATCTGTTTATTGCCCTACATAGGAGCGTCGAAATCATTCTGACAATGTTGTAGCTAATTTCAATGTTGAGTAAACGTTATTTAACACTGGAATAATACGAAGTTGATATTTTTTCACTTTTGCGACAAAGGAAATCCGCGGATGGAGGTACTCACAAATATACAAAGGAGTGAGTTCTTGTGTATCTTCTTAATAATATAGACCATACGTACTCCTCCAATAAAAGAGACAGAACGTATTGATCAATTAGGATGTACACAGTTGTTTGGTATGAATTGATAGTCCTTTATAATGTTGCTGTCGCAATGTGTCAACTAAGCCAGCGAGCCTAACCACCCGATCCCGTTAGTCGCCTTTTAGGTGGAGATGTAGACTTCAAAGACGTTTTCGGTTCCATGGCCACACACAAAGCGTGTTTGGCAAGAGAAAAGGCATTAGAGCTACATCTGTGATTTGTCCTGCCTACCACCCACCCACCTACATGTACCTACCTACAACCCCATCCACCCACCCACCTACATGTACCTCCCTACCCACCCACCTACATGTACTTACCTACCCACCCACCTATATGTACCTACTACCTACCCACCTACCTACCCCCAACTACATGTACCTACCTACCCACCCACCTACATGAACCTACCCACCCACCCACCTACATGTACCCTCTACCTACCCACCCACCTACATGTACCTACCTACAACCCCATCCACCCACCCACCTACATGTACCTCCTCTACCCACCCACCTATATGTACTTACCTACCCACCCACCTATATGTACCTACTACCTACCCACCTACCTACCCCCAACTACATGTACCTACTTACCCACCCACCTACATGAACCTACTCTACTCCACCCTACTACATGTACCTACCTACCCACCCACCTACATGTACCTACCTACCTACCCACAAACCCACCCACCCACCCACCTACCTACCTAACTAAACACCAACGCACCTATTCACCTACCCACCCACTCACATACATCCACATACCTACCTACATACATACCCACCTACAATGTACACACCCACCTACATGTACCTACCTACCGACCTACACATAAATGTACCTACCCTCCTACCTACATGTACCTACCTACCTACCCACCTATATGTACCTACCTACCTACATGTAACTACCTACCCACAAACCCACCCATCCACCTATCTACAACCAACCCACCCACACACCTACATGGACCTACCAGCCCACAGACCCACCCACCTACCTATCTATCTGACTAAACACCCATCCACCTACCTACCTACCCACCAACTGACCCACCCACCTACCTACCTACCCACCATCGCACCCACCAACATGCATACACATACCTACCTACCGACCCATCTTTCTACATACAAACCCACCTACCTACATGTACCTAAATATCCACCTAAAAACACATACATGTACCCACCCACCTGCCTACATACAAACCCACTTACCTACTTACCTAAATATCCACCTACCCACATACATGTACCTACCTACCTACCCACCTACCTACATGTACCTAAATACTCACCTACCTACCCACCCACCCACATACATGTACCTACCTACCCACCCACATTCTTACATACATATCCACCTACCTACATGTACATAAATACCCACCTACCTACCTACCCATCCACCCACCCACGTACATGTAATTACTTACCTACCCACCTACCCTCCCTCCCACCTACCTACCCGTCCACCCACCTACACACCCACCCACCTACCTACCTACCTACCCACCCACCCACTTTCTTACCAACCTACCTACCCACCTACCTATCTACCTACCTACCTACCCACGCACCCAAACTCACCCACCTACCCACCTGCCTACCTACCTATCTACCTACCCTACCACCCACCCACGCTTAATGCTAAAAACTAATATCTCAGTTAGGACAGAATAAAATGTTTATCCATGGGGATTTACATGGCTTCTACGTACATAACAAATATGCACACGTTTCATCACAACTAGTTTTATATTTATCGCATCAAATATGCAATTTAGATACATACGTATTTAAGTACAGTTAAACGCTAACCGTTTAAACTCTTCTTTTCCGTAGAGAAGGCAACATTATCGAGCGCATAGAAAAATACATCCTTTAAACGACATGTTTGAAACCTTCTGCCTAATGAGTTATTTGATTGCCCGAACGTGCTTTCGTGGTGTGTGCCAATCAATGATAGCACGGTCTCCAAAGCACAAATACATTCCACGATAAATTCCACGTATAGTATATTATGGACTTGTAATTCAGACAATTAGGTAAATATCTCAGCTATTTTGCAATGGGAACACATTATACCCCATTTACGTCATGCACAAGGCAAAGTTCACAGATGCGGTAAAATACGCCATGCAGATAAAAGAAAAAGATGAAAAACAACACGCTCTACCAGAAAAGCATATTGTTTCAACAGGTGCATGTAATCATAATTTGTAGCATGAATCAACTCTCCGAGGGGGTTGGGAAGAGGTGGACTGTCGATATCTCCACTTTCCTAACGTTTGGCAAATCAAATAGTGTATATACGTAATTTCTGGATTATGGGTCAAGTACTGTAAAACAGGTGAGTTGCAATGAGGCCCGGGAGTGCCGCGCTGTCCAAAACACGGACATCGTCTTTTCACAAGAATTGCATCCCGCAGCAGATTCCGTTCTGCTCTGGTTTTCATTAGACAATTCAGGACAGTAACAGGAAGGTGAATTTCGACATATACCGAGGCAAATGGGCTCTATGCGGCACACCTGAAAGCCGGTGAAGGGTGATCATAACAGTTTATCATAGGTTGCAACGATCACTGTAGCCTTCGTAAGACCAAGGAAAGCCTATGTGCCAGTTTACTGTGTTTACAGAGGCGTCAAGGTATTCGAATCAAAGTTGGCGTATAATACATCTGTGTCCGCAGATTTAGATGGAACTTCTCCTTTGAAGTCTCCCCATATGTTGAATAACATTTCTGAGCAGCTTGGGAAAGATTAAAAGTCCTTTTTAGGACACGGCATTGATGCTGGTGGTGTCTTGTTGCTCGACGATAACACGACAACCGTCACCATGTACGTTTCCCTAAAATACGTTTGTCAAGAACAACACAAATCAGGCCACAACTGAGAAATATAATTCTTGTCTTTAGTTTGTGATTGAAACATTTTGGGGAGTATTACTGCGAAATGGTCCAATGGAAGGTTCCCTGATCACAATTCGCTGACCTTTTATCATAAAATATGCAAAAATCATTCAGATAACATACATGTTATGTTCTTTAAGAGGATGTTTTGAGTAAACGTTACCCTCGACGATATTTGTCACTTAAGACAACATTCTTGTTGTTATTGCCAATGAAAACAAATTATTGAAATGCTGGCAAAGGATATCCTAATATCTCCTTGCCAGATTTCCAAAGTGTTCCTGACAGCATGTGGTAATTAAATTTTTAACAGCTTCATGCACATAAACTTGGAAGATTGATCATTCAAGGTTTGGAATGGGACAGTTTCCAGATAGATGACTATGGTGCAGGTCAAAATGACCAAAACACGATGTCAAACTACAACAGGTCAATAGATCAATCAATCTTTATTTCTTGTAGTGGAGGCCACAGGCCCATTCTACATTTACAATTGACTATGAGAGAATATATACAATATACACTATAAACAATAACATACGGTTCGCTTATGTTACAATATGTACAAATGACTGCCTAAGGTGCATAGCTTCATATACATACACTGCTAGATTTTTTTAAAGTTTCTGGATTTATCTCTGACATTAACATGTTAAATTTATGTACAGTAGGATTCAAATAATATTCTTTGGCAAACGTAAAGACCTTAGATCTTGTTATACATTACATACTGATTATAAATGGTATTCGTCTTCAATATATCGTTCTTTGCATACAAAATCTATCAACTTTTAGTTTCATTAGCATATCTGCCAGATTCAATTCGAAGCCGGTGTGAAAACATCTAAATTCAGCAAACGCAGCCCTGAATTTTGAAATAGTGAGTTCTTTGATATACAATTCTAAGCAAAATGTTGATTTAAACGAAATATAGATTGAATATTTAGTACTGCTATCGAGGGCTGCATGCCAAGCTTGCTCATAAGATACTTTTTAAGTCTGTACACAAACACCGACATAAAATTTCGAACACCAACTACACATTGTTCCTCCCAAAGATAGCCAAATCCATACATGTAGAGAATATGTTTGATGTTAGCGGCCCAGTTACTTTTCACCTTGGTACAATCTAGAAGTAATTACTTATGACATTATTTAAATCTCGTGTCATACATTGCATATTTTACACCAGTAGGCAACGGCCTTTTCATAACTAAAATATACATTGGATAACGTCCACATTCTCCTCTGACAACATGGTTCGACGATAAAGATTTAACCCCAAGAAATCGTTAACATGCAAACATTTGTAAAAGTTCAACTTCTTTATAATTACCTAAGCCCCATATTTCCGAACCATAGAGGAGAATGGGACTAATTTTAGAGTAAAAAATCTTTAAACAAAGATCATATGGCAATGGATTAAATATATGTAAAGATTTAAGCACACTATACAATTTGTTTTGAAAATTAGAATAGAAATTTGAATAGAATAGAAAATTGTCAATAGAAAATTAACATTAATGCAAGCAACATCGTGGTTAAAACGAAACACGTTAGTCGACAAACTTCACAATCTGCACCATAGTATTACGTTTTAGTGATCGAAATGTATATCCTTACATTAAATAAAATTTAACATATCGATGGTCACTTGCTTTAAAATGCTACGAATGTGTCCAGAGAAACGGCAATTGCCATGCTGAAAACCAGCAACACTAATTATTATATGATATTTATATAGCGCACATATCCAGGCATCTAGTGCTTGCCCAAGGCGCTGGTATTTTTTCCCTCGATCATTTGATGACAGTCTCAACGGCACATCGTGTTATCAATCTCAAATCCCTGGGGACCATACAACTCTTGCAACCACTAGGCGCACCGAGTTACTGTGGCCTTCTCATCCTAACGAGGTACCCATTCACAGCTGGGTGGACTGGGACACATAGTCCAATACTGTGTCCAAGTTCACTGCACGTTGCTGTACCCGCAACTTGGTGTTTGCACGTATTCATGTGGCCACCATCTGGCCCCCATTTCTCGAAACAAACTTAAGTTTTTACTCAAATCTCAAACTGAGTTCACAATTTGGAACAGCTGAATTTGTAACTCAACTGCATTTTTTTAAATATAAAAGCCCAAACAACTAAAGTAATCTATCCACCAAACTCAAATTATCTTCTATGGTTTGAGTTTAATACCGATTTCAGTTCATTCTGTGAAATGCATCTTCCTGCGTTTTCTCAAATTTGAGTAAAAACTCGAACTTAAGTCAAAACTCAGACTTAAGTTTGTTTCGAGAAATCGGGGCCTGGTCATATACCAACGGATTCGTGGATTCTTTTAAGTGCACAGGGATGTGTACTGTACACTAGGGGTTGTGACAACACTGAAAAATTCTGAACACAAAGTTGACTCCGAGGTTGTTACACCCGGTCACAGGTGGGCTCGATCCTGACACCTCAAGCTCGCTGGATCACTAGCCTGGCACCTTAGCCAGCTCGCCAGCTCGCCCATCGCGCCAACACTAATGTGGATAAGCCATTTACTTCTAGTCATCGAGTAGAAAATATATGTCTTTACAATACGTGAAATACGACAATTCGAGAGTCACTTGCCTGGACATGGTAAGAATTTGTCCAGAGAAGCAGCAATTGCTATGCTGTAAACCAACGGTTCCCAATGCCATGCCGCCATACACCATATTCCATCAACTCGATGACCAGTACTGGACTACTGGAAGTGTTTTACGCAAAGACACCCTACTTTTAATATTACCTTAAGACAGATACATTCATACGATCCACACATCTATTCAGATCTAAACTGCTGTCATCACACGAAATAAATTTCAGTGACTAAACGGTTGTTGAACGAAACTCGTCTAGTGTCAGTGTTCTTGGCACCAACAGGATCAGTGATATAGCTATACATGTATACGCATAATATTTAAAGCCTCTAAGTATGTACATACAAGCCACAGATACAATTGTTTCGTCCAACCGTGTGTTTTCAAATATGTACGGTATATGAAAATATAACATGTATTCTTTCAGTTTTATATCTATCATAATAAACATTGTGTTTTTTAACAAAAACTAGTTCCACAGTACGAGGGTTGCGCAGGACACTAATCTACAAACATGCATTGAAATGCATCTCATGTAACTCAAATATGAATTATCACACAAAATAGATGATCGAAGTACACAAGTATATCCAATGTATTTGATTGGCGAAAGAAACAATTTTGTTGCATTCATCTCCGAGTAAACCAAAACGCATTTGAACACAGCCACATATTTCAATTTTCTGATAATACAAAGGACAGTTCTTCTGTTGCATTACCACGCTGATCAATAGCATGTTTAATACAGCATATATCTCACTAAATCGTCATAGTCGACCATTTCCGATTGACAATTGTCGTATTAAATGTTTTATCCGGAGTCCTGGATAACTAAAGAAAAACTGAAATTGAGTTCATTTCATTGCAAAAGGAATCTGACGAGAAAAGTAGGTGAAGCTATTATGATGTCTGAAAAACTATACACAGCAAAAACGGGTACATAACTGTTGAGAAATACTTCCATTTAGTAATAAAACAAATCCAAATAGCTTACACTTCACGTAACACATACACAGTGTCTTCAACTGCCCGTCAACTTTGATAGGATATACAATTGCAATGGACCCATCTGTTGGTTTGACAAGGTCTGTCGTGACAATCTCTTCATGCAACGCGATTCGAATTGGATCGTTGAACATAGTCTTGAACGGAACTTCATTTTGGGTCACTCATGAAGATCGGGTTTAGAATTGGTCTCCAGTAACCCATGCTTGTCGTAAGAGGCGGTCAGGCTCGCTGACTCAGTTGACTCATGTCATTGTATCTCAATGTATGCAGCGTTAAAAGACAACCAACAACAATATATCAGAGCGTTTACAGAGCATGATCTTCTATTTATACAGAGAAAACTAGAATGCTGAGACCCCACCACAGGAGAAAGAATACGAAGAACATCATGTCTATAGTATGTGTACAAGTAGTGTCATTTGCAGTGTTAGATGCGTTAGGATAGGTAGTTGATACTTTTCTTTGGCCAAAACAAGATCCTCCTTTTCTACAGGTGCCCTTGTTGATGATGACAAGTGTGGTTATGATGGCGAGACAAAACTGACTGAGAACTAGAATTAGATACACAGCCATTCTTGACAGGGATCCTGACTTGGGCATCACATCAATGATGAAGACCAGAAATACAGAATAAGACATACATATGGAGATAAGATAGGACATTCTTTCTCCCGAGTCGATGGGTAGTAGGAATGAGCAGGCGTTCAGGAGAGACAACAGACACATGGGAAACAAAATGGTGGTCACGTAGAAAGTTGATTCACGTTTACCGAGTAGAGTAAAGTATATTGAACTTAACTCTGTTTCCGACGATGCGTTTACTAAGTGCCATTCAAAGTACATGCTATATGCATTAAGTCCAATATACATAAGATGTATAATACATGTTAAAATTGGATGAGCAAAACAGTTTTACAGGCACTTGCAGCACATATACCTCGAAGACTCCAAAACCAACCTGGCATTATATTTAAAAAATGGTGATTGCTTAAAACATTTGGCTACGACAACTGTCTCCATTGCACAGGTGGTACATTGAAGAACTTCAAGTTAAGATGTTCTGTTCAATGAATTGTACACGAGTTGTTCACGTTGCTCTGTTGTCAGTGTTTCCCTCAAGCACAAAACTGGCAATGAAAGACACATACATCTATTTATTACAATACCCTCTTCTATTTTCATTACCGACCATAGATTTTTATAAGCATATTCAACAGTCAACTATAAACAGTGCATAAAATAACATGTTTAGATCAACCAGGTGCACTGTTCCAAATATCATGGGGCAAATATAAAAACATTAATACACACGTACATGTACCGGCTGAAACCAAACCAGTGCAACTATGCGCACATAAATGTACATTTGTAATGTACAGATATATCTCTGCATATATCAGCATTTTTAAACAATTCTAGATTGGTTTATTTGTGAAAAAAAATCACATTGTTAAATTTCAAATCTTTCAGGTTTCACAATAGACACTGGGAAAAAGATATTTTTGCATTACTATACAAATCTGAAATCTTACCCTTTTACATCAGTGCACAGTTTTACACAGATTGCTATAGTTAACGGCGTGAAAAGAAGTAACCCGTCTTTAAAAATATAGCAAAGGAGAAAGTAGAATTATGACCATGGCTTTCATATTTGTGTGCATATATATCGATGCATCCTTAACTGACGGACAGTGATTAATACCTGAACAAAACAAAAACGGGAGCCATAGTCTATGATTTTCAGTTGTGGTAATACTTAGAAGCATCCATTGTTGTTATATTGTTCCATATTTGCTTAGATTTACCTGTTATGTGACGAAGTGACACATACATCTGATTAATGCAATTCATTCCTATTCTATTTTTCATTACCCAAAGCAGGTATTTTACAAGCATATTTAACAATTACCTCTAAACAGTACATACAACAGTACTGGCAAACAAGGATAAGTTGGACCGGCGCAGAGAACGCGTTTACGAGAAGTAGGCAGTGCACGACAATTAGCAAACCCATTGGTTTGTGAAATGTAGAGCAGATGTAGGCTAGTGTACATGACGATGAAATTGATTCCGTGCGTACCTGATTTCGGAGTTTGCTGAGGCAGGCCACGCGCTCCACCCATTGCACTACACTTGATCGCGGACAACCTGGGGCCCCTTCGCTCACAATGGCAAGCGCCAGTGGGCGACAAATACATGCTAATACGGTTCAATTGTCAGATCGGTGCTCAACCTATCCTTGTTTGCCAGTAAATATCATGGTGCGCATATATAAGACATACATAAATATGTCAGTTCACACAAAACCGGTGCAACAATGCGCATAAACATATACACTTGCATTGTACAGATACAGCTCTACAAATACCAACATATCACACCAACCAAAATCTTTCTGATTGAATACTGAAGACTTACCATTTTACATCAGTTGATGCAAGAAACTCGTTCAGTGTCAGTGTTCAAGGCACCAGTGGTGCTAGTGACACAAGTTATTGATGCTACACACATTCTATTTGATGCCTGCAAACACACATTAAAGTCCATCTCCTGTACGTCAAATATTCACCATCAAGCAAACTATACTTCCCATCAAACGTTTAGACTCACTAGTGTCAACTTCAGTCAACTGTTCTAAACTTGATTTGCAAAATATTCCATTCGGTTTGATGATACTGTTTACACATGAACTAATTATGTATTGTAAAACAAATTCGTAACGTTGGAAAGATTATTGTCATAAGTTCAGTAAATGATGAAAATCAGTGAAAATTGGCGATTTCTTAACACAACTTTACAAAACGCAGCTGTTCACATAAACAATATTTGCACATGCTTTTTAGCAATTTGATGCATGATCCTCGTATAATCCATCTGCATAACGTTTGCAGTTGGTTGCCCCAAGTTAGTGGAGAAATTCATCTTCGATGTAACCATATATATATACATAACATATAGTGAGTGCTGTAGGTGAGTCTAAACTTTTGATTGGTAGTATAGATCAAAGAACACAAGTATTGTAAGTACTTCCAATGCATTTGATTGGCAAAGGAAACAGACATTGCGTATATCTTTAGAAAACCCAAATTGGTTGGACACACTCACAAACGGACAACAGTTTCCTCATTGGCTAATAATTGGTCAGTACCTATGTTGGATTATTGCGCTCAACGGTATTCGATATTGTACTGTGTTTTGTTAATATTGAATGAATCTCACAATTACGTTATACTTGACCATATGCGATTGACAACTGCAGAAACTGTCGTGTTGACCATATCTGATTCACTGCCGTATCCGCAGGCTAGGATAACTCGTGAGGTCTAAAGGCGAGTCACATGCATATTTGTTGAGAAATACCTCCAGTTTTTAATACGTATTTCTTTAAAAGTCCAATAGGCAACTGTTGTTTACACTTCCAATGGCATATACACAATGTCTTGAATGGTTCGTCATCAATGATAGGACGTACCATTGTATAGCCTAATCTGTTGAGTGAGTGAGCGAGTTAACTTTTATAGCTACATCGGCAATATTTCAGCCATATCGTGACTTTAACAAATTACAATTTCATAATAAATGCAATCATATCTTAAAAAACCTATCGACGAAGGACAGTAAAATAACTAGATTATCACAGATAGAGAATTAAAACTAGCATGTAACTGCAAAATTGAACACATTTTATGAACAATACAATATGTAAAAACGGGCTGGAGATCACCAGCAACTGACATAATCTGTTGGTTTGTCAAGCTTTGCCAAGGATATATCTTGATGGATAGGAGGACATATTCTTGCATGGAATTTCTTTTGGTCAGACCCACGCCAGTGTCTATAGAGCATGATGTTCAATTTATACAAAGAAAACAAGAATGCCGAGGCCCCACCATAGCAGAAAACACCCGAAGAACATCATGTCTAAAGTATGTGTACAAGCAGTGTCATTTGTCGCTTGAGATATGTTGGGAGAGGAAGTTGATACTTGTCTGTGGCGAAAACAAGGTCCTCTTTTTATGCAGGCGCCCTTGTTGATGATGACCAGTGTGGTTATGATGGCGAGACAACTCTGAGTGAGAACTAGAATCAGATACACGGCCATTCTTGACAGGGATCCTGACTTGGGCATCACATCAATGATGAAGACCAGAAACACAGAATAAGACATACATATGGAGATGAGATAGGACATCCTTTCTCCTGAGTCGATTGGTAGTAGGAATGAAAAGGCGTTCAGGAGAGACAACAGACACATGGGAAACAAAATGGTGGTCACGTAGAAAGTTGATTCACGTTTCACCAGTAGAAAAAAGTGTATTGATCCTGAGACTGTTTCTGATGATGCGTTTACAATGTGCCATTCAGATGAAGTTTGTACCCCAGAAGAATTCACATTCCTCCATACAGACGGTATGAAATGACACAAAATGCGAGGCTCAAAAACAATCCGACATCTCTGACTATCAAATGGAAACATTGTACTATCAACATTGCAAGTGGTGTGGTAGGTACTCACGATCGACTGGAAAACAAATCCGTCATTAGACACCATCAAAGGATTACCACTTTCAAGAAGCGACTGTGAGTCTACACTGTTTGATAGGAGAGGCTTTGGTGTCCAGATATCGGAAGGAGAGGGGAAAATCACTTGAAGTCCGTCATAGTTGGTAGTGTTCCATGTCAAATCGGGATCAACCCAGTACATAGTGAACATTGCCGAAAATGTCACAACAGAATCAGAAAAGTCAAGTCCCAGAACAGATAATGGCTGAAATGTCAGAGATATGTTGAGATTCTCGAAACCTTTGGTCGTTGGTAGTATCTCCGGCGAATAGTTTGTGAGTAGTTTGCTTCGTAAGTCTTGGTGTATCGTTCGATTGATAGTTACACTGAGTGGAAGATTCGTGATCACCACCAATAGAATTACGACTGGTGCAGACACATGCATGACAGAGTTGCTTCAGATGTAAGACCACACTACTAGAGCTTCGAATTGAACGGTAGGTTGTCTGGAAACGCATTTACTTCAAAAATGCAAAATTGTAATGTCAGATGACGAATTTATACTGCAAGTATTGTATTGATTATATAAGATAAATAAACTGTGTTCGCCTCGTTTTGATCAATATTCGCTCGTTGCCTGTTCTATGCGGCTATGTGATGTTTGATAACTTGAAAGGATTTGCTTTTCACTCTTGTCATTTAAGCATTTCAAATACCGGCATACATAGCGCACAGTACATAATAATTATCATTTCACAGGTGAGTGTTTGTTTTCGATTGAAGAGATCTGGAGTCAATGGGTGTCAAAGCATTAGCATCTGGCCATTGCTCAAGGCGACGTTTAAATCATTCCACAATTCAGTAGCCAATCTGAAGGTGAAGTCAACATTTTTTAAATATCGAATAATACGATATGTTTTAAGGTTTGACAAAAGAAACCCACGGATGGACGTACTGACAACTATACAAACAATGTGATTTCTTGCTCATTGTTTGAATAACATATACTTTAAGTTCTCATTCAGTATTCGTTATTAACAGAGATCGAGTTTGATAGTTATTGATCCATATATAATAATATACTCAGCAGCAAAAGAAATGTCAGTACGAATTCAAAATTAGATAGGCACTGTAATCAAATCATTACATAAATGGACATAATAAGCGGATCAAAACCATTTTTTGTGTACAATATCTTGACGTATCATTGAATAGCTCAGCACAATTTCAAGACATTACGTGAACGTTTGCAGTCCATTCAGACTCTTGACTTCTGTATCTAGTGTGACCACCAGCGTCGATGCATGGAGTGCACCAATCGATTGATGAAGGCCATTGGCACCTGAACCACACTCCGAGAAGAGCCTGGCGCAATAAATCGGCTGTGTTTGGCCTTGGTATGACATTGTTCAGCCCCCTCTGAATTTCATCCAAAAGATGTTCACTTGGGTTTAAATCAGGACTAAAGGCTGGCCACAACATAATTTTGACACCGTTCTGCTGTAGGAAGTACCGTGTAGCTCTGGCAGTATGGACCCGGGCGTTATCACGCTGGAAAATGTTGTTCTGGTGACGTGCGAAATGCGGTATGACGTGGGGCCTGAGAGTTTGGTCGATGTAGCGCACCGCTGTGATGCCGCCTCCTCTCCCTGGACCAAGGTTCTGGAACACCACAGGACCCACTCTCTGGTTCAGGCCTATTCCACCACATACCATGATGCTTTTACCTCCCCATGAGTCTCTTTCCATAACACCAAGGTCTGAGTAACGCTGGCCACGTCGTCGCCGTATTCTTTTCCTGCCATATGTAGTTGATACGCAGTACCGACTTTCATCTGTGAACAGAACAGTGCCGCATTGCCTGTATCGCCAGTTTTGGTGTTGAAGGGCAAAATGTAGACGCTCACGCCGATGACGAGGGGTGAGGATAGGTCCACGGTAAGTTCTACGGCAATGGAGGTTCCCGCTGTTAAGACGTCGGCGTACTGTATCAGTACTGATTGGTCTTCCGTGTGTTCCCACTGTTTGGCGTGCTGTTTCGGATGCCTGCATGAAGGGATTCTGTACATGCTGTCGCACAACATGCCAGTCTTGTCGTCTTGTGGTCATCCTTCGTCTGCCAATACGGGGGCGATCATTTGTGGTGTTGGTGGCCCGGAAACGTTGCTGCAGCCTTTAGATGGTCCGAACGTTGACCTGGACGTGATTGGCAACGGCTTGTGCAGTGTGGCCAGCTTCAAGTAATCCTAGCGCCTGGTTCCTCTGAGCAGTCGTGAGTCGCGGCATCCTACTGACGATGTAATGTGAATGGTTCAACCAGGTTTGGGCGTGCATTTTATAGGGATGTCCTTGTGAACAGCACGTGCAGAATGAGTTGCATGAAAAGCATGAAGAACACCGTACCATCTCCGAGATAAGGTTGCGTTTTTGAGACCATTTCTTGGGTTCAATTCTGAGTTTGGGAAGGAATGTCTTTGCTGAGGTAAAGTTGGAGACGTTGTCAAAAATATACAATTAAAACATTAAATGAGTTTACAGTTATCCATTTCTGCGAAGGAAAATTCCAAACTGATGTTTCTTTTGTATCTCTTACCGCAATTGTAATATGTCGGTGGCATGTCGGATTGCTCCGATACGACAGTTTTAAAAGAAGATACCGACTGACTGTTTCTGACTTTTGGCGGTAGACTATTCCATTGACGTAATGTATCTATAATATAGGATCTTTTAAACGCGGATGTCCGTGCAAAAGGTATGAAAAAATTGTGACGATACCTGAGATTATATTTGGTGTTTGCTAGCACAGATGGTGGTATAAGATCGGTAACATATGATGGACATTGATTATTAATTATTTTATACAAGGGTACAAGTTTGTTGACGTTTCGTCTATGCGATAGAGGTTGCTACCCAGTTTCATTATATAGGCTTTGACGTGATGAAATTTTGGTTAAGCCTGTTACTATTCTGGCTGCCTCCAGCTGTAGTAATTCTAATTTATTAGCATTATAGGAAGAGCAATTGTCCCAGACAACGGAAGCATACTCTAATGTGGGCCTGATAAACACCAGATATATTTTTGCCAGATTCGATCTACTTAATCGATATTTATGCATTCTCATCGATGAAACCATTTTTTAAGCACTTATAAGAATAGTGTTCATATGATCATTCCATTTCGTGCTTTGTGATAAGGTAATACCAAGATGATTGTGGCAGTCTACCCTTTCGATACATGCGTTTTTGAAAATAAACGTTGGTACTTCATCTGAGGTTTTATGTGAGAATAGTATAAAAATGCTTAATATCTGGAGATGCTATGCCAATGCTTGTATCATCTGCGAATAAATGTGTCAATTATTTTAATTCATAACACATGTCATTAATGTAAATAAAAAAATAATAATGGCCCAACATCTGATCCCTGATGGACTCCTGCGTGTAGCGTTTGTTCACTGGAGAGGCAACCGTTGACACTGACTTTATGACGTCTGTTAGTGAGATCGCTATGAAACCACTTCAGCTGGTTATCATTAATGTCATATTGTTTTAATTTATGTAATAAGCCCTTATGCCAAAATCTGTCAAATGCTTTAGAAATGTCACAAAAGACCATGCAAAAATGGTCGTGCTGATCTAATGACTTACATATTTGGTGGTATATTTCAAGTAATTGATAAGTGGTCGAGTGACCTGGTATAAATCCTGATTGGTATTTACACAGCAGGTTGTGATCTATAAGATGATTGTACAGTCTTTTGAAAACGACTATCTCAAATATCTTACTGATACACGGTACTAGTGACACAGGTCTATAATTGGAAGGTAAAGATGTATCACCTTTCTTATATATTGGAATGACATGTGCCAGTTTCCATTGTTGTGGAAATTCGTGCTTGAGCAGAGATTGATTGAATAATAAACACAGTGGGGTGGCTATAGAATGGACAATATGTTTCAAAAGGCGATGGTTAATGTTATCTGGACGGCTAGCTTTATTTGTTGGGAGTGTCTTAATCAAATCGGTTACTTCGTGATGTTCAATGTGAAAATCTTGGAGTTTAACATCGCATATGTTGTTGGTATAAAGTAGCACTTGGTTATAATCGTCTATATCTGTAACTGAACTAAAATAAGGATTCAACGTCTCAGATTTTTCCGAATCTGTAAACGCAGATTGTATACTGGAAGCATCAGTGACCAAGGGGGTATGGATTTTGCAGTACCAGAATCCTTTAGAATAAACCTAAGTAATTTCCAATAGTTTGAATTGTTTTCTTTCGATACGGTTGATAAAAGCCCATCTAGATTGCAGTGGAAATCTTCTTTTGCTTGTTTTCGGAGGTTGTTAACATTATTTCTTTGTTTTTGTACCTCATTAGGTCGTTCATATTCTTGGACAATTTTGTTTTAAACTGATAGTGCATAATAATCTTGCTTTGTCCTGTAAAACAAATGTCCCCGGAAAGAGTATTGTAAGGCTGTGTCTTTCAAAGTAAGTTATGCCTATCATAGTTTCAATAAGACTTTTAAGTTTTATTTGATGACGTAACAACTGTACAATTTCAGGCAACAAAAGTGATTGTGTGAATTCTGCTTGGGAACCATGCAGTTTGGAGATGTATCACAGGTATCCATGTCCTAACGCTGTTTTATGGTGATCAGAAGTCCGTGTTAATGTTGTGTTTATTGTCAGCGACACAAAGCAGTAAGCAACTACTGTACCTTTTTTGCCCACGAATTCTTTTAACGTGGCATAACTTTTAGAGATCTGTTCAAATGTTATAAATCTTTAGTTGAAGGTGATATCTCGGGTGAATAGTTTTAGATTGCTAGTTTGTACTTTTATTGTTGGTTTGGCTGTTGTTTTAACGCCGCACTCAGCAACATTCCAGCTATATAACGGTTTTCTGTAAATAATCGAGTCTGGATAAGACAATCCAGTGATCAAGAGCATGAACATGGTTCTTCGCAGTTGGGATACGATGACATGTGTCCACCAAGTCAGCGAGGCTGAGCACGCTATCCCGTTAGTCGCTTGTTACCACAACCATGAGTCTTCACGGGTTCTTGTCACTTTTGTTGGTAAAGCTACGTTTCGATGTATGTTTAGACAGGAGTGATCATCATGAACATAAACAGAGATTTGAATGACACACAATACACATGACCTACCAGCTCCTGTTGTGACTTGTTCCGCCAGTGTGATGGATGCAACAGTATGCACAGTCAATGACTCAATGCAGTAAAAAAAATAAAAATAATAATGTGTCCATTTATATAGCGCCAAACTCCACACTAGATATGCTCATAGCGCTAACGATCAAGGCACAGCACATTATTACTCCGGATAACCCAAGCTGCCTGTTAGACGCTAGAAGGTTATAGTTATATGACTTTTTTCCACCGGGTACCCATTTTCCTGCTGGGTGAACAGAGACAAATTTCAACAAACTCACTTGCCTAAGGTGAGACCACATGTGTCACATGTGCTTCGTTGTGGGTCAGGACTGAAGTCCTAGAAACTCTCAGGAGTCAAGCTGCCAAACACGGTCACCCATCCAAGTCCTCTCCGAGCTCGACGCTGCTTAACTTCACCGATTTGTGACCTGAGCTTTGAGCACAGGACCACGCGCCACCACAATTATGCATAAATAACATGTTACAAAGTATATGTGAACTATTGTGTTGATTTCAAGAATGCACAATTTATATTGAATGATATGTAGTGCATTTTCCACTGGTTCTGCTTAAGTATCAGCATTTCAACTTCGACAGTGTGATGACAATCCCGTGCCTGCAATTGGTCATTATAGTATCTCACATATCCCAATAATAGCATACAACTCACGACAAATACTGAAGCCTCTCAGTAGATAACGGATATAATGCAGTCTACATTTGACTGTGATAGAAGACAATGGACTGGGACTCGCTTGTGGAAACAATACACAATATCATCTAACAAAAGTCCCTTACAATTTAGTCTAGTTCAACTCTCCAATTCTCATACTCATCCTTTAATATATTTTAGCCTTGTTATGTTGATCATGTCGACATATACTCGGCGTCATTAATGAAGGGTCAGGCTATTGGAAAAACCATTTCTTAAAGCTGTAAAATCTTTGTTTTTGTTGCAACTGAATGTTTTACAAACTTTGTTAACAGTACGGGAAAACACATCAGACCGTTGAAATGTCATTATTACGTTCTTTAACGTCCGATACATCCTGTTAAAAATGGCAGATTTTTTATTCAAATTTTTAATATGGAAATGCATCTGCCACTTAATATCAATGTTTTGCACGTGCAAGTCGCTCTATCCATGGAGTGGAGGACAATACACATGCATTGATGCTTTTTCACTGTCATTCACTGTTCAGGTACCTGTTTGAAATCGCAGCTTAAAGGGGATGTTTTTTAACCTTGCCGAAAAGGATCAGGCTATAGCCTTTTGGAATCTTGTTCGTCCACAACTAACACCACGTCACAGGCAGGCGAGTTTGAGAAGGAGTAGACGTCATGGCCGCTGGAATACACGTCGGTGGTCCCGTGTGCTCTTCACAGATGGAAGCAGGATCAGTGTGCCCTTCCATGATGATCGGCAGAGGATTCACCGTCGCAATGGAGAGCGAATCACAGATGCAACTGTGGCCACGCATAACGGTGGGGGTGGAGTTGTGTGTGTTCATGGTTTGGGCAGGGAAAACTCCTAATCGACGTACTCCACTGCACGTGATCGATAGCGTAATCGGGTCGAGATTGTGGCTACCATTCTTGCAAGCTATGTACGGCGTTTATGGTCGACCCTCTTTACTGCAATACGGAACACTAGGTCTCATAGGGCCAGGATTGTCACGGATTTTCTGGGCAGCGGGTGTAGAGCGGATGGAGCGGCCTGCTAGTGCTGTTTGAACTTGTTGTCTGTATGTCACGACATGTCTGTTACGTTTATCAACACATTAAACATTTTGATGACACTCTTAGTTCTAATATTTCTGAGATACTTTTCTTTACATGTGATATATATCATTTGACCCTTTATTAATGACGCCTAGTAGTTGTCAAGTCAATAGGACTAAATTATACACTTTGGAATTTTACTTCTAATGTTTCTGTATGAATGTTTATTGACTCAATGCCTGATTTTACAGTTATCGTGAGTTTTGTATTCAATGCGAAATATTATTAATACTGAATAGTACGAATATTTTGGTTATCCTGTATGTTACTCTACATGCTCTCTCTCTCTCTCTCTCTCTCTCTCTCTCTCTCTCTCTCTCTCTCTCTCTCTCTCTCTCTCTCTCTCTCTCCTCCTCTCTCTCTCTCTCTCTCCCTCCCTCCCTCCCTCTCTCTCTCTCTCTCTCTCTCTCTCTCTCTCTCTCTCTCTCTCTCTCTCTCTCTCTCTCTCTCTCTCTCTCTCTCTCTCTCTCTCTCTCTCTCTCTCTCTCTCATACGTCTTCGTATGTAGATCACTGCTTATTGAGTGTTCACAGAGGCAACTGTCTCTTAACCTGTTCTCATTGAAAACTTTTGCCAACATTGAAGTTGTTGCGTCCGTGCACAAAACCTTGAATTCTTGCCTGTCCGACATGTCTGAGGTAGAAGTTTCAAATGAACTACAAACGCAAGGCGTTACAACAGTCAAGCGTTTTACAATAAAGACACGAGACGTCAAATACGTATCTATTTACTTTTTCACTGTCGGCCCTGCCGAAATCAGTAAAAGCTGGTTATATCAACATCAGTGTGGGGATGTATGTCCCCAGTCCACTCCGATGTTTCAAGTGTCAGAAATTTTGACATGGTTCTAAATCTTGTAATCGTTCTGCTGTTTTTCACCATTGTGGCGAGGGACATGAGAACACGGACTGTTCAGCAGAAATAAAGTTTGCTAATTGCAAAGATGTGTATCTAGTTTCATCCAGGTTATGTCCCCTGTGGCAAAACCAATCGAAATTCGAAAAATCAAACATGAAAAAGACATCTAAGTTTATGAGGCAAAGACACTTGTTGAAACTCAATCCTAACCATTGCCGCTAAATAAAACATATTCTGCAGCTGTTGTTCATCCTGCTTCTCAATCACATCCATTTCCGTTCAGACTGCCCGACCGCGTCCTACTAAAAGACGTTAAAATATGGTACTTGTTGGTCCCTGCCTGGCACTCGGCATTAATGGATAAAACAAGGACTGGTCGGCTCGGAGTCAGTATAATGTGTCTGAGTGGGGTATCTCAGTGAGCTAGCTTAAGTCTGGGCTAGTACGAGCAGCCGCAGATACACATACACACGCATGCACGTCGTCATATGAGCGAAATATTCTCAAGCCCGACGTAAAACCCAATTTAACCTCACCTCACAGTTCAGACTGATTTGACATGGATCAAATCAAATCAGCCTATTAGCAGTCGCACCCAAAATCCATCTCAAAATGATGCTGATGAACCTGTCCCCAGTATACCAGAGACAGTAGAAACTTTGTTCAACCTTTGACCAGGAATGAAAAAACAGGAAACAGAAAACAGACAACCAGGACAACGTCACCTTTAGTGCTAGTTGTCTATAACTCCTTTGAAGCTTTCGATATGGACATAACCTCTTGGTCACAGAGCAGTGGGGATCATTCCTCCTCACAACGAAAACGTTCACCTATTGAGCCAACATGGCTCAATCGCCCAGCATAATCCAAAGGAATTGTAGAGGACTGATTTAGGAATAACTTTAATGATTTACAGCTTTTAATTCAAGAGTTTACACCATCAGCAATGTGTCTACAAGAAACCTATCTTAGAGACACCGACAAATGTAATATCAGAAAATATAATGTTTGTAACCACTTTGGTGTCCAGGTGCAAAAGTCGCTGTAGGTTCCTCCATCTTGGTAAGACAGGACGTTATTCGTAGTACTGTCCCGCTTTCTACCAATCTTCAAGCTGCTTCAGTTCGAATAACATTTCACATTGCCTTAACGCTCTGCTCTTTGTACAGCCCAACCTCTTCGACTATTCAACTAGCTAATCTTCTGTCGTTATATGGTCAGCTCCCTAAACATTGTGTTATCATCGGTGATCTAAACGGACATAACCCTCTACGGGAAAGTGTTAGTACTGACGCTTAGGGCACAGAAATAGAAGATTATATTTCGAAAAATAATTAATGCATCTTTAAATTAGCTCAAACACGTATTTACATGCTGCCACGGGGACTTATTCAACATTAGATCTGACTCTTACAGATGCTGATTTACTAAATGAATTTGTCTAGTCTGTACATGATGACCTATGTGGAAGTGACCACCTCCCTACGATACTTAAAGCTATCACCCCTACTGAAGAGCCACTTCAACAAGATTGAATTTCACCAAAACAAACTGGCCTTTATTTTAAACCCTTTTTTTTGGAATTACTGCAGCCTAATAATTTACATATTCCTGACCCTATTCAGGTATTCTCAGAACAACTGAAAAAATATCGCTGATAAAGCTATTCCTAAGTCCTTTATGAACCCACACATATGTAAACCAAGGTTTAGTGATGACTGTAAACAGGCAAGAAATTAAACATGTAGGAAAAAGGCCCAAAACAATACTTCCGCCGACATCCTGCAGTTCATAATCTAAACACTGTAAAAATAAATACTGCAAGAGTTAGACGGACATTTAAACAACATAAACGTCAGTCTTGGAGACATTATGTATCCAAAATCAATTCCCGTACACCAATATCAAAGTAGTGGAATATGATTCAAAGAAGTAAAGGTAAGGGCTCCAAAGCAAGCATTCGATCGCTATCTCACGATATATTAACCGATATATCTGACATTGAAATCAGGTGGAACGTTGGCCAAACACTCTCCATCATTGAATTATAACTAATTGCAAAAATTCCAACAAAGAGGAACAGCAACCCCATTGGTGAAGATTTTAGAGCTCATATCGCCCTTGATCTGATAGTTTAATAAGACTGACACAGCATTTTGATTAAGTTTTAAGACAGATTTTAGTCTGAAAAATTTGGCAGAATAATAACCAAGATGGGCATGTTTAAAATTGTCATTTCAAAAGTCATCTCACAGACACCAGTTTGTCACCAGGGGGGCGTCTTTCTCAGTATCTCGTATGAGCACCACGAGCTGCAATCACTGCACGGCATCTCCTTGGACAAGAACGGATAAGACGCCGGATTCTTTCCTGGGGAATGGCTCTCCACTCCTCCTGCAGTGCAACGCCGAGCTGTTGCAGCGTCTGTGGCGGCGGCTGACGTTGACGTACGCGTCGACCCAGAGTATCCTACAGGTGTTCAATAGGGTTGAGGTCTGGTGATTTAGAGGGCTATGGCAAGACATTGACGTTGGAATTCTGCAGAAAGTTCATTGTTGCACGTGCAGTATGAGGCCGGGCGTTGTCTGGTTGAAAAATCTGTGTCTGTTGGTCAATAATCGGGAGAAGGTGAGGCTGTAATACGTGGTTGATGTAACGTTGGGCTGTCAGGTTCCCTTCAACGATCACCAAGTCTGATTTCTGGTTGTATGAGATGGATCCCCAAACCATAACGCTTTCTCCGCCAAATCTGTCCCCTGTCGGACGCAGATGGGCGCAAAACGTTCATGACGTCTCCTATACACACGTTTTCTTCCGTCGTGATGTTGCAAAAGAAAACGGATTCATCAGAAAACCAGATGCGCCTCCAGTTTTGTAAAGTCCATATCCTTACGTTGTTGCACCACCTGAGTCGTCGGCGGAGATGTAGGGGCGTAGTACAGGTCCAACAACTGGTCTACAGGCACGTAAACCCGCTTCTTTCAGACGGTTCCTAATCGTTTGAGCTGACACTCTCCTCAAACCTGGTATTTGTGTGGCAGTCACGGTTGGTAGGGCATGCCGATTACGCAGGTGATGGACCCGGATGTACCGATCTTGAAGGGGTCGTGATTCTTGGCCTTCCACTTCTCGGGCGATCGTTGGTCAAATTGAAGTTGTTGTAGCGGCTCCAAAGTCGGGATATCGTTGTTTTGTGAACATTTAGGTGCCGTGCAACAGTTCCAAAACTTTCTCCGGCTTGAACACGACCAATGGCGATATTTCGGTCGGCAGCACTCAATCGTGGCATTTTTCACACAGCTTTTCATGCGACAAATGAATGAATATAATACGAAAGCACATGGGCTTTTATACACCCCTACATTAACTGCCATTTTCATGATTTGCATGTGTTTTTTTTGTGCGAAGTCACCATGAGGGTCATTTCATGCGTTGTGACGGAATAAGCAATAAAATACACTTATGCGTACAAATGCAGTTGTTTGGATGGTAATCTTCATTAATTACGTGTATAATTTCAATACATTCGAATAACATTTAGTTTGGAAGCAATAACTTCATTCAAACGAATTTTTCATATCTGAGGACAGGGGTTGCGTTTCTTTTTTTTGACAGAGTTTATATACATATATATATAATATATATCAACTCTTGAAACACTTGCCTGAATCATGTCTCCAGACACGTTTGACTATATTTGATGATATTTGGAGATCGGGGAATTTCCGCCTTCGTGGCGAAACTGAATTTTCTTCCCTATACCGAAGCCCGGCCAAGACCATACAGATCCATCCAACTACCGTCCAATATTTCCCCCTAGCTGCGTCTGAAAAACTATGGAGCGTATGGTGAACAATCGTTTTTTCTGGTACTTAGAAACTAATCATCTAATGAGTGATATTCAATGTGATTTAAAAAACAACAGAAGTACCATTGATCACCTTGTGCGATTAGAATCGTTTATTAAAAAATCCATTTATGTATTTATCTTTTTTATCTAGAAAGAGTTTGTGATACAACTTGGAAGCATGGCAATTTAAGAGATCTTTATGATTTCGGATTGAGAGGCCGTTTGCCTCAGTTTACATCTCGCTTTTTAACTGACGTTAACAAGTTCGTGTTGGATCCACCCTATCTGACCATTATAATCAGGATCAGGGGGTTCAACAAGGCGGTATTTTGTCTGTTACTTTGTTTGGTATAAAAAGCAATATTCTCTCAAAAGTATAAAATGACTCCAGAATGAAAAATCATGGTCATTGTTTGTGGATGATTTTAACATCTCATGTCGTGGTAAAAATATGCATACCATCGAGAGACAATTGCAGATGTGTTTAAATATAATTCATGAATGATCACTAGACAATGGCTTTAAGTTTTCACAGATAAAGACCATATGTGTACATTTCCGTCGAAAATATAAACCTCATAACGATTCTGAACTGTTTCTAGATTGCTCTCCAAATAAAGTTGTTAAAGGAAGCTAAGTGTGTGGGACTAATTTCGACCATCATATGTCCTTATTACTACATATCATGTATTTGAAGACTAAATGCCTGAAGACTTTAGATCTATTTAAGCTCTTCAGAGTATAAATTATAAATACATTGTCAACAGTGGAGAATTACTTTCTAAACCCAGCTTGGGCAGATGGTAAAACATTATTAGTATCTAAGAAATCTGAAAGGGGGTTGTTTAATATTTAACAATTTTCCGAAACAACTAAGTGATTGGTCTATATGAGTTAGCATCAGATTTATTGCATTTTTTCTTATAGATCGGTTCAATTATTCCCGTCAACCATGATACTGGTAAAACACACTTCTCAAATATGAGATTAAATATGTCAACTAATAATGGAACCGTCAAATCAACACTATCTATAAAATATTCATTTTCTATTAAGTCTATCCCCGATGCCTTACACCTCTTGAGTTATTTAATTGCAGGAATGATTTCTTCTTTCGCAATGACTCTATCTAAATCATCACATGTAGCCTGTGTAGCATTGTCAGTATTATCGTTATCGCCTTGTTTATGTTGTTCTGATTCATTCAATGATTTTCATCTGGAATATCTGACTTATTTTGGGCATGTTTAAAATGGTCAATGTTTTCTTGGTGCTGAGCATTTATTCCATTACAATCTTCTTCAAGTATAATATTGCATTGTTTAATTTTCAGATTTAAGTTTTGTAGAGATGTGTTTTGTTTTTATACAAAGTCTTTGTTAAAGTCAGTTGCATTTGTGTTTTCACTCAGTTCATGATCAATATCATAGGCCTGTTTCAAGAATATTCTGTCCTTTAGTTTGAACACAGAGGGCCTGTTCACTGTCCTCACATGAGCTGAGAAGAGTCACATCCTGAGGGAGTCTTCATGTACCTTCCCCTGCCTACCTATGTACCCCTACCTTTTGAGCTTATTTACCAATCCAATTCATGAAAATTTCGTTGTTGTTTTTCATGAAATAAATATGTTTAAATCAAATCACCTGGATCCTCCTTTGGGTCCTCTACTGAATGCTGACTTGGGGCTCCTGTAGGGAGAGTGAGGGGTATCTACAAGTCTGCTGTCAATATAGAGCTTGTCAACAACTATGTTGGCTCTCTTACCTTCTCGCTTGGCTGCCTTCAGCTTAGGTAGAAGTAAATCTCGCCTATATTGGGCAATTTCCGGAGGAAACTGCTCAACAGCACTATACGGTTTGCCTTTAAGTTCCTTTCCAGCGTATTTCTTAGAATTACGCTCCCTTGTGTAGACAATCTTGGCGATAAGTGGCCTGGATCTTGCCTCCCCAGCTCGCTTGAGGGTAAACCACCTCAGTCCGATCTCGTGCTCCCTTTTAAAATGCAAATCAGAACTTTCTAATTTCATATGATCCTTGAATGCGTTCACTGTGTTGCCATGTTTCATTTTCTTTTCAATCAGTGCTTTATTCCTGTTCCAGTCATCAAACTGCTTGCTGATGAAACGGACACTCGCCTCAACAGACTCTACCTTAAATTTCACCGTATCAATCTCTTTTACTTTTGTTTCCAGTTTAGAGACGTTTAGTTTGATATCCGTCACATCCTTTTCAATAATATCAAGTTTTCTCAACCTACTGTCTATCGAGTAAAGTCTCAACAAAATGGCGGCCATGTTATCACCGATCGATTGCGAATGTGACTGACCTGTTGCATGTGTTGATCCTTGTGAGGGGTTGAGCACCTCCGGGCGTTGAATCTGTTCCACGTTATACAGGGTGTTCAGGGATTCTCCCAATATGTTCCCAGTGCCCATGTCCGGCTTCGTACTAGTCTGGGTTAAGTCACGACGTGTCAGTATTTAGCGACGACTTTTTTCTCTATCTCTGTTCCTTATTCTTTTTACCTTCAGAGACTGGTGTGGATGCTGTAGGCATAATAAGTTTATGCATGTGTGGTATGTCAGCAAACGTCAGAGTAAGGTTGATAATTTATCTGTGTCAGGAGCTCGTCTTTCCTGTCCACCGTCTTGGATTCGCACAATCTGTCGGTCTTGACGTTATGGTGTTACTGAAGGTCGTCCACTGCGTGGGCAGTCTTATTTTTTGTGAGTCGCCTAATACTGCTCCTGCAGTCGGTATATTGTCCTAACATGATCATTCCAATTATTGGCTACCTTCTGTGCAGTCCCCAGGCTTGGTTCCTCTGATATCTCGTAAGTCGTGACATGGTAATTGTGTCAAAACAAAAAATGATTTCAGGCGAGGTTGGAGCTCGCTTTCATTGGTAGGGTTGTCACGACATGCACGTGCATTATCATTTTCACGAATGCCATACGGAACCTTTTACCACGTCTGCCTGTTTTTGGGTGCGTTTGGTCGATATGCCTTTTAATCAGGAAACACACTGATGTTGGTAATAATTGTCAACTTGGATCGAAAAACCTGTTAACAAAACGGTACAATCATAATATAAACACCACCTTGTAAGAAACAAATTTTGCATTTGGTCTGGTGACGTTTCTTTTGCGGTTCAGTATAGAGTTTTTTCTGAAGTCAGCTGAATACATGTTACATTAATGATACCTCACGGTAGGAGTGCTTTACGTATGCCTAGTAGCTTGAATATATATATATAATCTCTGATTATCAATAGAACGTTCATTACAGTGTGAGATGTTCTTTATTTGAACAAACTGACGAGTTTACATTGGCCACAAACAAACGAAATGCACAAAATAGATCATACATTGCAAATAAATAGAAAACATGCCTTATTACAGAGTGAGTGAGTGAGTTAATATTTAACGTCACATCGGCAACATTTCAGCCATCTCGTGATGAGAACATGTTTGACATTGAAATGGAATTATGTGTATATTATAAAAAAAACGTCGTCAAAAGATTGTAAAACAACTAGTATATCACAGTTACAATTAAAACTAGTGTGAAAAGTTAAGAGTAATAGCACTATGTGGACAATACAACATAAAAACAGGCTATAGATTGCCAACAACTGAAGGTAGATCACCATAATAGAGACCATGGGGACTTACAGTACATTTGCTGCCTGCATGGGCCCTAGCTGGATTTACACCATCCCTTCAGCCGTTAGCAATTTAGACAAATCTAGCCAGACATTAAACAGACACATATACGACGATTAAAAAGTGGAAGTTTAGATTTAATTTGAATGTTTCTTTTTTTCAGAGATTAAAGTAATGAAATATTTCAAGCAAGTTAACAAGAATATGGCTACACAAATTACCTACAAGCATATATGGACGAAATACAAGTGTTGCCAACGTCAGAGTGTGACGGGGTTGGCAAACCCTTTCTAAGTAAATACGAACTCCCGCATAAACGTGGGAAAATGCACCGACAAAACACTTCAGAAATCAGAAGGGAGGAACGAACGTAATAACAAGTTTATTAGAGTATGTTTAATCTAACCACAGTCAAGGGAGCAGCCTAGTCACAAACAACTGCTCACTGACCAATTAGCTGTAATTAAGCTCTTACGCAAAGTGCTTAATACACCAGATAGATGGTGTACATGATTCTCTACACGAAGTAGATAATCCTGACCCATCCAAATGTCGTCCGTGATCCAGAAGAGAGTTGCCTGCGTTCGCCGAGAGCCAGTCACCCGCGACAGGGCGAGACCGGCAGTGAGCCAAACGCTAATGAACCCAGGTAAATATTCTGCCTATTAGCTAAGGCGCGGACTTGATTGAGAACAGCAACAAGGGTTTAAGGGTTGCAAATTACAAACGGGCAAAGGTGGTGTTTCTTGAAAAGCTTTAAACCGCTCCAATACCATCACAACTAAACTTATGGTTAAAAGGTAAATATGTACAGAATGAGCGTAACTTACGCTTCAGGATCATGAAAGTATGAATGATGATACATGAATAATACATGGTAGTAAGAGGCAAAATACAGCGAGAATAAGATGTTTTGTAACAGAATAACATAAAGATTAACATGTCGAAATACCCTCTATGTACAGAAAGAGCACAGTTTGTTCTACAAAACTGTACAATTAGCGGGAAAATGGGATAATAACATGAGGGAGTATGGTTTTACGCCACTTTTAGAAATATTCCAGCAATATCACGGTGGGGGACACCAGAAATGGGCTACACACATTGTACCCATGTGGGGAATCGAACCCGAGGCTTCGGCGTGAGGAGCAAACGCTTTAACCATTTGGCTACCCCACCGCCCCAGATACTAATATGAGCAATGGTAGGGTGGTAAAAAGAGAGCACGCGAATTGCGTGACACAGACTAATATTTGCTATATTAGTGATACCTCGCGTTAGGAGTGCTGTATGGAATGGCTTTGTTATGATTAAAGATAAAAGTTTGTTGATGTTAATTACCCAGCTTTTATTATTCTGACGGTACACTGAAAATGTTCAAACAATGTAAAAATACACAGGATGTCAATAGATTCAAGTTACATGTTACAAAATCCCATAAATCCAACACGGGATATACCTTAGGTGTGTGCAATATTCAAGCCGAGACACTACATAAACAGAATATAAGTCATATTTATATCTACTTAGAGTTCAAGCATATTAAAAGTACATTCCATATGCAGTACGTCACATATACATTAGATGTATAATGTTCGTTAAAATAACATCTGCAAATTACTTCTACATGTACTTGAGGAACACATATACCTCCAGTACTTACATCAAGAAAACAGATTTACAAATGTACCAAGATCGGCGTTAATGGAGTTTGTGCAGTGAATAACTTCAAGTAAAGAGGTTCTGTACAATAATTGTTGCTAAGTGTAAAATAAATAGAAATAAAAGGACATATACATCGAATTATTTACAATACCCTCTTCTTTATTTCGTTATACCGATCATAGATGTTTTTAACAATCAAGCATATCAACTACAATCACATGAAATCACATAATTCGATCAACTATGTCTACTGCTTCAAATACCATGAAGCAAATATGAAAGGCATACATTAATACAAACGTACATAAATCGGCTCAAACCAAACGCAATCAGGCCGTCGGGGCTGGATGTTGTGCTCCCTCAGTCGATTCCGTACACACCTGGATCTAATTGTACGTAAGTCAGATGGTCCGAGCAGTGAAACTGGCGGTCTGGAATCCATTCTTTACCTCCTCCGCAGTACGGGCATAATAAATCAACTAGGTTACAATTGTGATCATGTTTGTACTTCGAAACTTTAAAATTATTTGAACAACATCTGAATCTAGTCAAAGCCCTTCTTAATTGTACGGTACGTAAGTCCCAAAACTTTCAAAGTAAAATGTAAATTTACCACAGTTTAATCGTAGTATTTTTGTCCTTTTAACTTCCGATTAAATTTTCTACAATCGCCAGCGGCTGAAGGGATGGTGTAAATACAGCTAGGGTCCATGCAGGTAGCAAAGGTACTGTGTAAGTCCCCATGGTCCCTAGTATGGTGAACTACCTTCAGTTGCTGGTGATCTATAGCCTATTTTTATATTGTGATGTCCTCTGTAGTTAAAATGTTTTAGATTTAATTACTAGTTTTACATTTATATCTGTGATATTCTAGTTGTTTTACTGTCCTTCGTTGGCAGGATTTTATACTCTATCTTTAATTATTGTTAATATATATATATATGTTGTTTTAGTCACGATATGGCTGAAATATTGCCAAAGTGACCTTAAATTTTAACTCACTCACTCTTAATTGTACAGATTTTATATATTCAATTCAATTCATTAGATACTGCGCATGCGTTGGTGAGAAGACGTGTGTGTTGTTGCTCTCGGGGAAAAAATGACTATATATTGATTTACTCGTGATAATCCACACTTATGACATCATAGGTGGTGTAAAACGTGTGTGTGATACTACAAGTGACCTTTTCAAAAGAAGAAATGGTGTCGATTGGCGTATATAGAGCAAGAATTGGACTCTTCTCTCAACCCAAGGGCACCCGGCAAGTAACGCTCGACAAACATGGCGAGTATTCACCTACTGTCGTTGGTACTGATGTGCATTTCAGACTTGTTTTGTGTGCAATGATGTTTTCACTGCACATGGGATTGAGTTATGCTGTTATGATCACATGTGAAAATATCGATTTTCACTCATATTTACCAAAAGAGCATGTTTATGAACTTGTATATGCCACTGACGTCTTGCCTGTTGAAGCTGATTGTACAGCTTGGGTAGCTCAATCTCAACGTACGCCCGACGCCTGTCTATTAGGAGGTAATCCCGTGCCGGCTGGGGTTATAACACATCGGATTCTGTGTGCTAACGACGTAGAAATGAACCCTGGACCAGTGACCCTAGACGAAGTTAGGGACACCATACTGAAGGAGGTACAGAACGTGAAGCATGAGCTTGGGAGGCCAGATCAGCTCACTCTCGAGAGAAGTGCGCGATTTAAGCACCAGGTTTACAGATATCGAAACAAAGCTGTCAAACCTCCATAGTGATCTGGAAAATGTGCGTCACAATCAGGACATAATGTATGAGGACGTCTCCTTGATCTCCGTCCAGATGGAAAACGTAGAGGAGAAAATATCACAGTTCGACAGCGAGATCGACAAACTAGAAGCCTTCAGCAGACGTGACAACATTATTCTATACAACGTTGCAGAGGATACAGGGGAGTCGCACAACGATTGTAAGTTCAAAGTACTTGACATTTTGAACAATAATGTAAAGACTAAGACCTGGATTGCTGATGACGTCATACGATCACATCGACTCGGCCCCCAACGTGTTGACATCTCTAAACCGAGACCGCTCATCGCTAAACTACGCCTCTCTGATGACAAGATCGAGGTTCTGAAATCACGAGCAACACTCAAGAGTAACGGCTATGGCGTCTCCAATGATTTAACCGCCAGACAACGCCAACAACTTAAGGATGCTAGAGCCCAGGGATTGATCGGCTACTTTAAAATGGTAAGCTGATGACTAAACCACGTAATGATGCGCAACCCCAAGACACGGGAAGATCGGAGAAACCAATCGACAAACGAGGCGAAGTGACATTCATAACAGGAGATAGCAGTGCGGCCCGGCCCAGGATCCTCTCTCACAGGATGGAAACTATTCGCGCACCGGTAACAATAAACTGTCAGTATTATCATGGAACATTAGTGGCTTGTGTAAAAGTTTGATGACCTTGACTGTATAGCTTATCTCAAGTCATTTGATATTGTGTGTTTAACGGAGACATTTATCACTGATTTTGCGAACTTGTACTGGCTACCTGGATATCAGACATACTTTGCCCCAGCAGTGAAACTATCTTCATCAGGTAGATGTTCTGGTGGTGTGTGTGTTTGTGTGAGACAAGAAATTGTGAACCAGTGCTTTCAACTTAACACACAGATAGACAATTTGATATGTCTAAAATTTCCCAAAGCTACATTTAGTTTAATTAATGATTTCATGTTGTTGTGTATGTATGTTCCGCCTGTAGGCTCTACATTTTACAACAGAAATAATAATTCTGGTTGCCTTATTGATAAACTTGAGGCTTTTATACTGGATCATTGGACTGATTTCACGTCATCACATGTATTACTTTGTGGGGATTTTAATGCTCGCATAGCTAATGAAAATAATCCAATCCTTGAGCAAAGTGTAGACTTTGGTAATGATGATGTATATATTGAAGAAGACAATGCCCCTGTCGAGCAGCGGGCGTCACATGACTCTACTATTAATAGATTTGGACGCATTTTATTGGATTTGTGTTATGTTTGTCGTCTGTATATATTGAACGGGAGAGTTGAAGGTGACAAAGGCGGCGAGTTTACTTATGTAGGAGAAAGGGGTTCTAGTGTTGTTGATTATTTTCTCGCATCTGTTAGTTTTTTTGAGTTTGTAGAAATGCTAAATGTTGGTGATCGGTTGGACTCTGACCATTTCCCCCTTGAGTTATCTTGCAGGTTTCCTTTAAGCAGTCATGCTAAGCGTACTGTAGATTGTGATGACCATGACGCTGACTTTAGATTTGTCTGGGATGAATCGAAGGTAGACTTATTTACTGCATCATTGAGACAGATGCTGCATATCAATGATAATTCTTTATTAACTAAACTTGAAAATTCCCATGAAGAGGGCATTGCAGATTTTGTACATTGTCTTCTTCATTCAGCTTCAAGTATGAAAAGACAAATGAAGCATTTTGATCCTGGAACTAGTAAACCTAAATTGAATAAAGCTTGTAGACAAGCGAGGACAGAAAGCAGGAAAGCCCTAAGAAAATTTAGACGATGTCGTAGTGAATATAATCGTAAAGGTTACTGCAGACTTAGAAACATTTATAAATCTTCTTGCAGAAAGTTCAAATATGATATCCAATCGTCAAGACTTGAGCGACGTAATAACTCCTAAACAGCCCGAAACTATTTTGGAAAAATATACGTTCTCTGCAAAGTCGCTCTACCCCATAGTAAATATATCGCAAACGGAATGGTTATGTCATTTTAAGAATCTCTTTTCCAAGGAAGATATTTCTTACGATGTTGACAATTGGTTATCAGATTGTGACAGCGATGTGCTAAGTGAAGAGTTTAACGATGTTGATAGGCTTGTGCTGGAATCACCTATTACGGAATATGATATACTGAATGCTGTGTCTCGTCTTAAAGTTGGTAAGTCTGCTGGAGTTGATGGTGTTATTTCAGAAATGCTAAAATACTCATTACCTGACATTATGCCCTTCCTGGTTAAAATGTTCAATCGAATATTTGATACAGGTCGTTTCTCTTCCGTATGGGCGCAATCTATTATTATCCCGTTATATAAAAACGGAAATGCACAAAATCCTGACAATTATAGGGGTATTTCTCTGACTAGTATTCTAGGTAAAACTTTTACATCTATTATCAACAGTAGGTTAACACAGTGTCGTCGAATATGAGAGATTTAATACCGGAACCTCAAGCTGGATTTAGAAAGGACTACTCAACATTTGATCATATATTTACCTTGTATGCTATTATTGAGAGATATTTATCCTTTAGCAAGCGAAAGTTGTATGTAGCTTTGTAGATTTCAAAAGGCGTTTGATTCTGTAGATAGAGGTAGAATGTGGAAATGCTTAAGAAATATAGGTTTGAGAGGTAAAATGTATGGTATCATAAGATCGATGTATTCCAATGTAAAGTCATGTGTCCGCTGTGGCTATGGTGTAAGTGACTTTTCGATTGTCCTGTCGGTCTGCGTCAAGGATGTATTTTAAGTCCTTTACTTTTCTCCTTTTTCATTAACGAATTATATTTAGATATCATGAAGTCTGGTAAACATGGCATCCAACTCTCTCCCGATGTAATCGAACTTTTTATGTTATTATTTGCTGATGATGTCATTCTTATGTCCAGCTCTGTAATTGGTCTTCAAAATCAAATAGATATACTCTCAGCGTATACAGATAAATGGCAGTTGAGTGTGAATCTAGATAAAACAAACATCGTTATATTCCGAAGAGGTGGTCCTTTGTCGGCTAGAGAGAAATGGTTTTAAAGATAAACGTATGAATGTTGTGAATGATTATAAATACCTTGGCATATTGTTTACCCATACGCTGAATCTGAATAAGTCCGTACTTAACCTGGCGAGGAGAGCAAAGAAAGCTCTTTTACAACTTCACTCTGTTGTTCCTATGCTCGGTCTTGTTCCACCGACTATTTACTTCAAATTATTTGACTCTCAGATACAACCGATTTTACTGTATGGATCTGAAATGTGGGGTTTTAAAGAGTATTATACCATAGAAAAATTCATTTGCTTGCCTGTAAAAAGTTTCTAAATGTTGGTTTGTCAACACCAAATGTTATGGTTTATGGTGAATGTGGGAGGTTCCCATTGTACATATCATCTTATTGTCGTTGTTTAAAATATTGGTGTAAAATAATTAATATGCCTGAACATCGTTTACCTAAAAAAGCTTTCAATATGCTTTTACATCTTGATTATCTTGGAAAGAATAACTGGACATCTCATATTCGCACCTTACTATTTAGATATGGTTTTGGTTGTATTTGGTTATCACAGACAGTTGGCAATGCAAATATGTTTATTAAACAGTTTCGTATGCGGGCTATTGATATGTTTAAGCAGGAATGGCATTCAACTATTAATGAAATTTCTAGATACGATTCATATCGTCAGTTTAAGTCGTTGCTTGAGCCAGAGTGTTATCTTGCTCACCTTCAATACAGAAATATTCGCAATGCTTTTATACGGTTTAGATTAGGCCTTAATGATTTATTAATTAACCGTGGAAGATATGTTTCTATGGAAAAAACCCAAAGATTATGTCCATTCTGTTTTATTATTGAAAACGAATTCCATTTTATGTTTATTTGTCCTGTATATGAAAATCTAAGAAATAAGTATCTACCGCAACTGTCTTTATCTCAAATCAACGTCTTGTCTTCCTTACTTTCCAGCAAAGAACCTCCAAAACAACACAAAGTTGCTCTATTTATCTACAATGCATTTTTGTTAAGAAAAGAAGTGATTAGTTAGAAAATTGATTATATATGCCATTGTCAAGATGTATCTCTTTTGTATATGGGCCTATGGCCTTTCATACAATAAAATATTGAATTGAATTGATTTTATATAAGTTAAATATCTTTCAGTATTGAGCTGAGATTTAAATGTACGATAAGTTGACAAAAGAGTAGAATTACTAACATTTTGAGACCAGTGTTGTCTGTACATGTCTAAGACACGTTGTTCAAAATCTGAAACAAATAATTTACAATTTCCAACTTCTTGTCAGATCCATAGAAACCCAAAGCCATGAGAAAATAAAAAAGTCTAACTGCTGATACCCAGTTTATATAGCCCATATCATCATGTTGCCTCATAAGTAAATTGCATTTGACCCATTTTTCAATGGCATTGTGTATTATAGCACTTATGTTATTATCATAAGATTAAAGCGTTCTGGAAATGTACATCAAAGTTTTACATCTCAAACTGTACTCTAGGCCTCCTGGCCCTGAAATACAATAAACTTATGTTATTCTGTTATATATGTTATATATTTGAATGGAACGTCGTTTGGTCAGATCCACGCTCGTGTCTACAGAGCATGATGTTCTATTTACACAAAGAAAACCAGAATGCTGAGGCCCCAGCACAGGAAAAAAAATACGAAGAAAATCATGTCTATAGTATGTGAATCAGTAGTGTCATTTGTTGCTTGAGATGTGTTGGGACAGGAAGTTGATATTTTTCTTTGGCAAAACAGTGTCCTCTTTTTATGCAGGCGCTCTTGTTGATGATGACCAGTGTGGTTATGATCGCGAGACAACTCTGAGTGACAACTAGAATCAGATACACAGCCATTCTTGACAGGGATCCCGACTTGGGCATCATATCAATGATGAAGACCAGAAACACAGAATGAGACATACATATGGAGATGAGATAGGACATCCTTTCTCCTGAGTCGATGGGCAGTAGGAATGAGCAGGCGTTCAGGAGTGACAACAGACACATGGGAAACAAAATGGTAGTCAGGTAGAACGTTGATTCACGTTTCACGAGTAGAGTAAAGTATACTAAATGTGAGACTGTTTCCGACGATGTGTTTACAATGTGCCATTCAGATGAAGTTTGTATCCAAGAAGGCATTTCTGTCCATACAGATGGTATTACTTTGCACAAACTTGGAGGCTCAAAAATAATCTGACATCTCTGACTATCAAATGGAAACATTGTGCTATCAACATTGCAAATGGTTTGGAAGGTAGTCACGATCTTCTGGCTAACCTGTCCGTCATTATACACCACCAAATGATTACCACCATCAAGAAGCGACTTTGAGTCTACACTGTTGGATATGAGAGGCGTTGGTGTCCAGATATCGGTGGGAGAAAGAAACATCACACGAAGTCCGTCATGGTTGTCAATATTCCATGTCAAATCGGGATCAATCCAGTTTATAACAAGCATTGCCGAAAATGTCACAACAGAGTTAGCAAAGTCAAGTCCAAGAACAGAGTATGGCCGAAACGTCATATATATGTTGATATCATCGAAACCATTGGTTGTTGGTAATATCTGAGGCGAAGTTTGC
Source organism: Haliotis rubra (assembly GCF_003918875.1). NCBI lineage: Eukaryota > Metazoa > Mollusca > Gastropoda > Lepetellida > Haliotidae > Haliotis > Haliotis rubra. The sequence goes on along the minus strand of NW_025766170.1, from coordinate 1,453,768 downwards.
CAGTAGTTTGCTTCGTAAGTCTTGGTGTATCGTTCTATTGATAGTTACACTCTGTGGAAGATTCGTGATCACCACCAACAGAGTTACGACAGGTACAGAAATATGCATGACAGAGTTGCTTCAGCTGTAAGATGGCATTACCACTTCGACTGCAGGTTGACTGGAAATGACGACGAAGTTAAACTGCAGATATCCTATTGATTATATAAATAGATAATTAAACGGACAAACTACATAAGATAAATAAGCTACGGTCGCTTATCACTATTTATCAATAGCTGTCTTTTCCATTCAGCTGAGTAATGTTTGATATTAAGCTAACAGCATTTGCTGTTCACTCGTGAGTCCTCTAAACATTTCAAACACTGCCATACACAATACATAGTAAGAGTCATTAACTTTTCGATTTATGAGATCTGGAGTCAAAAGATGTCAAAGCATCAGAACCTGTTTATTGTCCTAGGCACGCTGCATTCATTCCACAATGCAATAGGCGATCTCAGTGTGAAGTCAACATTCGTAAATATCGAATAATACGATATGTTTTAAGTTTTGACAAAAGAAATCCATGGATGGACGCACTGAAAAACTCTTAAAACAATGTGATTTCTTGAGTATCGTTTGAATAACATAACCAAATTTATGACCGAGATTTGTACAATCGCAGGCAACCAAAGGGATGGTGTAAGTTCTGCTTGAGAGCCATGCTGGCAGCAGAAGTATCACAGGTACCCATGGCCTTAGTATGGTGTGCCAACTCTGTTTTCTAGTGTTAATATTGTGTTTATGATATATATTCTTTAACAGTCCGTTTGGCTGAAAAGCGGACAAATTAATTGCAATCTAACTCGAAAAGTAATAAACATGCAATACTCAATGAAATGTTGATCATTATCAAAACATCACACCAGCTCTGTGAGGGTTTTTTTGTGCAGAATTTATGTCCTATATTTCCAGTTGTTTAACAAACTATCATTAAAATATCGACACAGTTCACTACTTTTTGTAATATGATGAGGGCAAAGAGAGGAACAGCCAGGTGCATGAGGAGCACGTACACAAAGTTTTCGCAGTGCCAACAAAGTTATCGATTCATTTACCTGTGCTGAGAGATGAAATACGCGCATGACGTTACGGCTGTTATTTACAAAGTCTACGATTTTTGCAAGGCTGAATAACAGAGGGCTCGACCCAAATATGCAATTTCAAAATATGTTAAACTAACACCATTTGCTGCTTGGTTGTTTGAGCGACAGTTAAAACAAGTATCGAGCAGAAGAAATGGCTTTCACCCATCAGTAACACACCTGAATGGGTGAGCAAGTTCAGACAGAGAATGGTATTATGAGGTAATATGGCCAAAATAAATTCCTTTCTTTGTGTGTTGTGAAAAATCACATTGATACTGAATATTCCCTTGTAACATCCAAACATCAGTTAGGGTTATTGCTACAGAAATTTGGGACCCGTTATAAAGGGATTAATGGGGAGAATAGACATGTTCTCTGTGAAAGATCTGACATTACACGCTGAGGAAATAGTTACTTGCGACCAATTATACAAAAAAACGTAATGAAGGTATCGAAGCTGCTCTCTGGATGAAACGTGGGAGAATGCCAGTCACACCGTAGGTACCCAATGGGTTGCCACTACATCAACAGAAACATGCGCACGTCGGACAAGTTAGATTCCAGTGCCACAACAGTTGACAGTTCTTTTTGTTTAGTAAAAAGTTATTTTACTGTTAGAACATCATTTATTGTTCACAAAATTCAAACTATCAGAAGTCATATGTCAAGGAGAAAATGAAGATCACCAATCATGATTGGGTACCCATGATTGGGTAAACTAATTTGCATAAATTGATCACCAAACTTTCTATACAGGGTTTTTTTTTTAAAACTAAGTGTTACTGGAAATATATTTCACATCAGATTGATCTGTATTGTATTGTAACAAACAACAAAACTTGGCCATTATACAACCTGAATACAAATCTTGTAATCTACGTTACCGTAACACTATAATATATATATAACCAGTAAAATTACTGGTGATATGTTGCTGTTCTATTACACAGACTTACATTAAAAGTTTCTTCGTGTCATTCATTATTTAAAGTACAGACAGTACATATGCACAGTGAAAATTCATCCAAACTGTAATCACGTTACCTGTGTAGCTTGATGTAGAATATCAACAACGATAAGCCAGATAGAAGTAAATAATCATTTAATGTTTAGAAGAGTTCCTGCCATATCTATAGGTCCATAAAACTGTCTTACCTGAGTAGCCCTGATGGTGTGTGATTATTTCTACTCAGGTAAGGCAGTCATTGGGCAATCGTGCACATTTCAATCATGCCACTGAACAAAAATGTCCGTCATGCCATGTGCTTTTGGCGCTTGGATGACTGTGCCAATATTACTTCTGGAACCAGTGGATGGTCAATGCCAAAGGTACGTAACTATTGTGTACAAACCGAGAAAAAGATGATGCTACTTTGGAAGTGAGGTAACGTAGATTACATCACGTAGATTACAGAGACGTCCTTCAGCACCCATCAAACGTTTAAAGTGTAAACGAAGAGCACTTAGTTATTACTACTGAATAGGTCCGATCATTTTAAAACCCTTTTGGTGACACTCGATGTACAGTTTTTATCTTATGGTGGTCACGTAGATTACATCCTTAAAAAATCTCCACAACTTTAAACCTGTGAAGCATCATGGTGAAAAATCGGCTGAAATTTAGCGGCTGTGAGATTGGTATTGTATTATTGTCCAAACATAAAACTGTAAACAAGGAATACTATCTGATGAATACATATACCTTTAGATGACAATGGAGATATTAACTGGGCTTCGGCAGTACGATCAATATTATTTCTACATGGCTTTGCTTATGTATGGATATATCAAAATGTTGGAAACTGGGAATTGTTTTTAAATCTTTTCAAACAACGTTGTAAAGACATGTACTATCAAGAATGGATGCAAGATATAAGAAACTCAAAATCATTGCGTATGTATTCTGCCTTTAAATTTGATATTGTTCCGGAATTGTATTTGATTGCATTCTCTTCGTTACATCTGCGTAGAGTCTTAATAAAATTCAAATGCGGCTCCACCAATTTGAAAATAGTTTTGTATAGAAGATCTAAAGACAATGACATTAGTGTAGCTATGTGCGATTATTGTAAGTGTACCAGAAGATGAGTATCATGTGTTAATGAAATGTCTTTTATATGCAGCGGTATGAACTCACTACATACCAAGTATATATATTATGAACCCAAATAAACAAAAAATTGTACATCTTCTAAATACTAAGAACCATAACATAATACTCCGTCTAGCAATTTTTGTAAACAATATCCATGCGCTCTGAAAAATCCATGTTGTCATTTTGTACTGTTGGTCTCATGGCCACATTTATGAAATAAACCTGTCTGTCTGTGATAGACTTTGTAAAATAATAATGTGGTCATTTTCATGGGGTAACGTGGATTACACATTTTGGAGACATAATATTAAACATAAATTCTAAAACAAATTAAACCATATGACCATATGTTCTGAGTATGGACGGAAGAGACAATACCTTATACCGATAATGTTATCTGTTTTTTTCACACTAGATGACTATTTACTTTGAAATATATTCACTCCAAAGGTTATACTATCATTAGAGACATGTACATGGTGATTTTCACTAACCTTTTTACCCTGAGTCAGACACATGAATTACAGATCATTAACAATTTCTATGTCTCGGATACCTACCAAGCCTGTCGCCTATCACAAACATGAAACGAACAGGTGAAATCAGTAAAAAGTTTGGTTATTTTAATGCGGAGACAGGTAAATTTACCTTTGTTGCACATTTCGTGAGAATAGGTGAGAAGTTGTGTCACAGATTTCTTGAGTGCTGCCTTAGCAGCCAAATCGATCATTGTGTGACCAGGAATTCCAACATGGCTGGGCAAACACCACAGGACGATGTCGTATTGGTCAGTAGCAAAGTCTGTATACATTTCAATTATTTCGATTAAAAGTGGATGTTTACAAGACTGAAGGCGCGAAAGAGAGTCAGAAAAGATGATATATCGTTTATATTTTGTGTGTTTTTAATATATTTAACAGCCGCCAATGTGGCGTTTGCTTCTGCTGTAAAAATAGAGTTGTTATCCGGTTTACTGGAAGATATTGTTCTGGATCCAATGACAGTGCAGTGGCAAAAGCCACTGCGCCCCCATTCTTGGACCCATCTGCGAATAATGATTTGCAAGTTAAATATATTTATTTCTTAATTGATTATATTATTGTCTGTATTGTAATTCATTTGTTTCGGATTTCTTTAATTTGGCCATTGGCAGGTCTACTTGTGGCCTAACCTATTGCCAAGGAGGTGAAGAAAACAGGTCGGAAGGAGATATATTATTTAGCTCAATATTAGAAGCAGAAAGAAACGGTTTTATTCTGATTCCCCTTGTATTGTACAGATCCTCATAAAGAGGATTAAACACACAGTTATATACAGGGCTGCACTGATTAGAACAAAGTTTCGTGACATACTGTAATGATGCAATACGGCAATGTTTTAAAGATGGCTCAACGGCATCAACATAAAAACTGTCAATTGGAGAAGTACGAAAACATCCAAGACAGATGGCTTGATGGTGGATAGAATCTAAAACTTTAAGGTTGCTTTTGCAGGCAGTATTCTTTATATGTATGTTTTTCCCAATAATATATAATTTATATGTCCCAATAATAGCATACAACTCACGATAACTACTGAAGCCTCTTAGTAGGTAACGGATGTAATACAGTCTACATGTGCCGAGGGCATGTAATTAGATAGTGTTCAATATTTTCAGGTGTCTTCAAACTGCAATGGCCACATTTAGAAGAGACAGTCTTATCAAAAATACTTCTGTAAGCATTTAACACACACTGTCCAAGTCGGAAACGTGTCAGAATGACCTCATCACGCCTTTTACGAATTTATGACCATATTTTAAACACGGTCTAAGTCTGTACATTATTCGGCCGGAAGTATTGCCAAGGAGGTGAAGAAAACAGGTCGGAAGGAGATATATTATTTAGCTCAATATTAGAAGCAGAAAGAAACGGTTTTATTCTGATTCCCCTTGTATTGTACAGATCCTCATAAAGAGGATTAAACACACAGTTATATACAGGGCTGCACTGATTAGAACAAAGTTTCGTGACATACTGTAATGATGCAATACGGCAATGTTTTAAAGATGGCTCAACGGCATCAACATAAAAACTGTCAATTGGAGAAGTACGAAAACATCCAAGACAGATGGCTTGATGGTGGATAGAATCTAAAACTTTAAGGTTGCTTTTGCAGGCAGTATTCTTTATATGTATGTTTTTCCCAATAATATATAATTTATATGTCCCAATAATAGCATACAACTCACGATAACTACTGAAGCCTCTTAGTAGGTAACGGATGTAATACAGTCTACATGTGCCGAGGGCATGTAATTAGATAGTGTTCAATATTTTCAGGTGTCTTCAAACTGCAATGGCCACATTTAGAAGAGACAGTCTTATCAAAAATACTTCTGTAAGCATTTAACACACACTGTCCAAGTCGGAAACGTGTCAGAATGACCTCATCACGCCTTTTACGAATTTATGACCATATTTTAAACACGGTCTAAGTCTGTACATTATTCGGCCGGAAGTACCTGCATCCCCCAAGTGTTGCCAACTCCTTGTAAAAGATTGTGATAAAACATTTTCAAAATCTTTATAGGCATGGTTGAAATATTGATAAATCGGCTTCAGGAAATTATAATCCGGATTTTGCCAAATTATCTGTGTTCAAACATGTGCTGTGTTCAAACAATATCGCATGCAATGCACTTCATGTTAACAAATGTATCGAACTTTAACATCTCATGAACAATGTCATCTCTGGATCCATTTGCACCAGCTTCAATAGCTTTAATTGCTGCAATGGAATCTGTGAAGATAATTGCTTCATGGTCATGATCATCTATCCATGTCAAGGCTTGCAAAATTGTCAAAAGTTCACCAGCAAGAACCGAAAGATAATCAGGCAATCTGAACACCATAGCGATCGATAAATCGGGTATCCAAAAAGCCCAAGTAGTGCGATCATTAGATTGTTCTTCTGATGCATCAGTGTATATATGTGTGAAATTAGCGTAACGTTCAGGCAGAAAGTCTTGAGTTATTACTTTTATTATGTTTATTATTAATCCAAATTTATTGCGTAAATAGGGAAAAGTATATCTAATACAGATACTAAATTAGCGCCTTTGATGTATGCTCTGTTTCATTCAGTGATCATTTGATTCATCATTGACTAAAGTATGCATGTGTGAATGTGTACTTGTATGTGAAAGGAGCGCCATGTCTTTATGGCGTTATCCCATTTTATTGTTTTGTGTATTACATGGTGTCATTACCTCTTCTACAAACTAGTGAAATAAAGTTCACACCGGTACCTTGTGTTGGACCTTATTTCTGCCAATCAAAACTCTGTGACAATATCTCGACAGAAGCTGAAACACTGCAGCTCAGTTAATAAGAGTAGAGGGACACGAGACACTCAACACTGGACATGATGGTCAACCATATTACACTTACCGCGTCAGTCTCTAGGTACCTGACTGTCACATCTGCAGTTTAAAGGCAAAGAACTATGTAAGTTTACATATGTTGCAGTTTCCCTTCTCTACCGCTTGTCGTACTCAGTCAGTATGAAAGATATACCACAAATATTGACATGAACGAAATGTAATGGCATATTTAAAAAACCTTCACAATCTTACCAGTTCTTCAACTGCGCTGAGTCCACAATAGAAGCATTGCATGTGCATGAAAATTATTTTTTACGGGTTTATGAGCAATGAATTAGATACAGATGATAAAGATAACTGTAGTGAGTTCACAAAGTTTAAGATCCTCCGTTTTGTACCCATTGTGATGAGAGAGTCACGGTTAAGCATGTCCTGCTTGACTGTGTTGAATTCTCCATCATAAGGGATAAATATTTCAATGTAAAAACAGTTCAGGATATTTTTACCACTGTTAATTTTCATTTAATTATATATTTTTGTTAAAAACGAAATTGATTTAATTGATGAATTGTGATTAATATGTACTGTAGATAGATGTATTTTAATGATTGGTAGTTAAGTTTAGTTACTTAGATTGTTGGTGACCGTACCCTCGAAGGGGGGTTAAAGTAGTGTAAAATTATTGTCCTCCTGAGAGGGTACGTATGTCCCGAAACATTTAAAGTAAATTTGAACTTACCACATTTTAAATGTAGAATTTTTGTTATTCTAAATTTAGGCTAAATTTCCTACAACCGCCAGGAGCTGAAGGCCAGTGAAGGGATGGTGTAAATCTAGCTTGGGTCCATGCGGGTAGCAAGGTACTGTAAGTCCCCATGGTCCCTAGTATGGTGATCTACCTTCAGTTGTTGGTGATCTCTAGCCCGTTTTATATATTGTATTGTTCATAAAATTTGTTTAATTTTACTGTTACATGCTAGTTTTAATTCTCTATCTGTGATAATCTAGTTATTTTAATGTCCTTCGTCGACAGGTTATTTATGATTTGTAATTTGTAAAAAGTCATGATATGGCTGAAATATTGCCGATGTGACTATAAATCTTAACTCACTCACTCACCAGCCCAAAATAGATTTAACCAGAACCGACAATCCAAAGAAAATAACTCGATTTTTAGTTACAATGAATAGGAATGAACTCAGTGCTTCGAGTTTGCTGAACTCTGCGCATCGATAGGTGTCGCTGTTTTAGTTAATATATATTTTAATGTCCACGCAGTACTTTGACCTTGCGATACGATCGTTCAATGTTCAAACGGTAATTGTCAGGTCTTCATGTAGCGCTCAATTTGAGCAATAGATTGTAAAATATGCTAAATTTACTCAGATGTATGGAACATGTTATCTAATTTTGTTTACCTGACCATCGGGCTGGCTAGCTGTAAATTTAGACCGTACGTGAAAAATCTATTTTATTTTATACACTGGTAAAAGGTGTGCCTTGTTTCTATGATGTTATCCCATGTTATTGTTTTGTATATTACAGGGTGCAATTAACTTTTCTACAAACAAGGGAAATAAAGACTCACACACGTAGCCATGTTTCCGCCATGGACAACCCGGTTACAACTTATCCACAGATAAACACGGTAGTTTACAGTTATCAGTTGTAGGGATTGAGTGAGTATGTGAGTTTAAAGTTACGCCGCTTTTAGCAATATTCCAGCAATATCTCCGCGGGGGCCACCATAAACAGGGTTCACACATTGTATCCATGTGGAGAATCGAACCCGACTATTCGGTGTGACGAGCGAACGCTTTAACCCCTATGCTACAGTTCATCAGACTGTTGTAGAAAGGCAATACAGACATAATACCCTCATCTCCTCAGTCTAGAGGGATCAGGCTAGCTATTCTCGAAACTTCGTAAGCCCTACGAACTTCTTAAGCCCATTCTTAACACATTGGCTACGATCAAAGTTAAGGATTCTTAGGGCTACGAACGTTTCGAGAATAAGGGCCCTGGCTATTAGATCAGCATCTTAAAGACAAAGCACTACATGATCTTACTGATGTGTCATTCCTTTGTCTAACATTATCGGCGTGAACGAACCATTATGAAAATGACCAGTGGAATAATGCTTTACATCGGTTACACATATTTGGAGTGGTCACCATGAGACCATGTTGCATTGGCCACAACAGGTATGTACATGAATATTTTTGGAAAGATGAGGATCATTCATTTTGCATGTTTTGCTTGACTGTATTGATTTTTCCAAATATTTCAGTGCAAGAACAGTTAAGGATTATTTTAGCAAAATTAATTACCATTAATCAATTAATTTTTAAAAGAAATTGAACTAATTGATAAATTTGGATTGATATATTCTGTATATAGATATATATTTTATTATTGGTAGTATAAATTAGCAACTGAGATTGTTATTGGCTGTATCCTCAAAGGCGGTTAAGGTATTGTAAAAGTATTTGTCTTCCTGAGAGGTACTCATCCTTCAGATGGTGAACAGTAGAATTGGAACCATTGAACTTTATCCTTTGCGCGGGAATTTATCTTGGAAACATACATTTCGCCAAGACTGAGGCTTATTTTGTTTAAATGAGAGTCCATCCTTGGCATTTTAAAGTTTAACTTTACCTAAATTATGGACTGTAGGATGTTAGCGAAAATACTCTTCAGCTTTCTTCCTACTCTTTCTGGCCTGTTTACATTCTTTATTGAACAATGGCTTACGAATATGTGGAATTGCAAAGGACTTTGGTATAGTTTCGTCAGCCATGTTGTATAGAACATCAAAAACAACTGCATCGGATCTTCACTGTTCGCAAATTCGGCATGTTTTAAGTGATCAGTCCACAGAGTCTTATATAATGGCCAACCATCCTTCACGAAGTCCCTTCCTGATAAAGGTGGATTATCTCCAAGGTTGATTGTTTTGAGAATGGTGGGGAAGTGATCGCTCCCACATAGGTCATCATGAAGCATCCATTCAAATTCAGTATACAAGATTGAGTCGGCGTGTGTCAGATCCAGGGAAGAATACATTCCCGTAGCTGGTTGTAAATAAGTGGCTGGGTCATCATTGAAAATTCATAAATTATTCTCGGAAATGAATCATCAAGGATTTTACCTTAGTGTTAGTGTGGGCACTTACCCAAAGCGGGTTGTATCTGTTAAGGTCACCCATTATAATGCATGATTTTGGAAGCTGATCATATAATGTTTGAAGGAAATGTAGCACATTATATCAGCACATTGTCAATGTCAAAGCAATGTGCATAGTGAGACGAACAGCAACAGTTTGAAGAATTGTATTTAAATTGATAGGTTTGTGTATGACGTTTTGATGAACCAAAATAGAAGCGCCTCCAGTTGCTCAATCTCCCGGAGGAGAAAAAAGAACGATAATTGCTGTACTGTCTCAAATTAAATGTATCAGTTGTTTTTAGATTTGTCTCTCGGAAGTATAACGCTGAGGGCTGAAAGTCCTGTATTGGCAATTGTACCCTACTGATATTGTTTTTCCAGTCCTCTACAATTCCACTGCAGTATATGTGACAACTGAGTCATGGAGTCTTAATTGGTGATCTTTCACGTGAATGTGGGGATGAACTTATTCCTCCGCCTGGCCTGTGAGAACAGTGTCACCTCTATGTCTAGAGGTCCGAAAGAGTTTTCTAAAGGGACCTGAGGGTGAAGTGATGGAAGGGATTCGTTTTCGATTTAATGTTTTTCCTATCTTTTGTGTTGATTGAACACTATAAAACATTGGAGTTGACAAAACATACACATCCACTCCGATGTTAAAATATCCTGCTTTTCTTGACTGCGGGAGGGATACATAAATATAAGTGTTGGTTTTGGTAAACATACCTTGTGTCTTTTGCACCCTGATCTGCAAGCTCAGCAGCAATATCCTGTTCTGACATGTTATAGAGACAACGAGCCTTGTCTTGTATAATACTACGGCAAGAATTGGCAAATATGTTAACAGAGAAAAGATTTAGAGCTTCCTGTCTCCGTGTGCATTCCACCAGAAGTGAACCACTACGGAGACGGGTGACGTTCTTAACTTTCCCGCAAATCCCAGAAACAGCCTTAGATTTTGCAAAAGGGTTTAACAAGGGGAAAACAAGCCCATACACCAGTTTCAGAAGAAATAATTTTGGTAGACTGATCAACATTTTCTAAACGTCTCTTCTTTTCATTTCTGAATGAACCAGATTGTTGAAGTGACATGGAAAGGAAAAACATTCAGGACCCTTGCTCCGCAGCCAACAAGGTGTCAACAAGGATAGTGTCAATTTGCATCGGATTTTCAAGATGCTAACACCAGGGATACAGGAGTGTTTTACTCCAGTAAATATGACATGAATAGCTATATTTGTTTACAAGAGTACTTCACAGGCTGGTTCGGCCAATATCAATAATCTAGAGACATATAAAATTCAGCGGTCAACATTACCAGATTGGCACATGAGCATACGACTCAAGGCAGTTTCATATGGGTGAAGTCAGGGTCGAAGTGGTGTGTTGGGCAATGGGACGCTGTTCCTGGAACCAGTGCCCTCAACCACCGGAATCCCCTCCTCCACCGACACAGGGCAAACGGGTTGGTGGACCAAATATACCCCCGGGTCCACAACGGGGGGGTCGAAGAGCGCTTAGCGTTACCCAGCACCCACCACGAGGAGGTGGCTCTTCTCGGGTGCCTATGGTCAAGTATAAGGTTATGGTGATATTCATGCAATATTAACAAAACAGCACAAAATCGATCATATCGTTTAGCACAATAACGGCAACCCATGGCAAACATGTTGCCCAATTTGGTCGCCTCTTACGACCAGCAACGTCAAGAGCAGTTGGCGGGTTCAAACGTTCATGATGCGGTGTGTTGTGTGCTTTATTTGTTCACACTGACAAGTTCCAGATATGAACATAATTAGCAGGTTAACTAGGAAATGACCATATAGATATGTACAAATATGTATAAACGAAATACAATTATTGTCGAAATCAGCTGAACACACGTTACATAAATGATACCTCACGGTAGGGGTGCTTTATACATGCCTTGTAGCTTGAATATACGTATAATATCTGATTATCAATAAGACGTTTATCACAGAGTGAGATGTTCTTTATTTGATCAAACTGGCGAGTTTACAATGACCACAATACAAATGATATGCATAAAATAGATCATACATTGCATATAAAGAGAATACATACCTTATTTCAGACACTAAAGTAATCACATACTCCAAGCAAGTTAACTAGAATATGGTTACACAGATTACATACAAGCATATATGAACGAAATTCAAGTGTTGTCAACGTCAGACTAATATGTGTTGCATTAATGATACCTCGCGTCAGGTGTGCTTTATGGAATGGCTTTGTGATGATTAAAGCTAAACGTTTGTTGATGTAAATTATCTAGCTTTTATTATTCTGACGGTAAACTGTAAATGTTTCAAGAATGTAAAAACACATAGGATGTCAATAGATTCAAATTACATGTGTTAATATGTTACCATATCCAACACGGAATATACCTTAGGTGTGTGCAATCTCACAGCCGAGACACCACAGAACATAAATCATATTTAAAGTTTAAATCTACTTAGAGTCCAAACATGTGCATTAAAGTTCATACCATATGCAGTACGTCATATATACATCAGATTATAATATTCGTTAAAATAACATCCGCAAATTACTTCTACATGCACTTGCGGAACACATTTACCTCCAGTACTCAAAAACATCTTGGTATTATACCAAGAAAACAGATTTACAAATATACCAAAATCGGCGTTAATGGTGACTACTTAGAGTTGGTACATTGAAAAGTTAAGGGGTTCTTTGTAATAAATGCCTTGTTACTAAATGTAAAATATATGGAAATAAAAGGACATATACATCTAATTATCACAATACACTCTTCTACATTTCATTATCCCGATCACATATTTTTCAAGCATATTTAACTATCAACTACAAACAGTGTATAGCATCACATATTTAGATCAACTGGGTCCACTGATTCAAATACCATGGAGCAAATATGAAAGGCATACATTAAAACAAACGTACATAAATCGGCTCAAATCAAAGCCTTGCAAATATATGCACATACATATAGATTTGTATTCTACAGATATATCTTCTGCATTTACCTTGATTTTTCTGTTATGTGACGACGAAATGATACATATTGTAGTCTTACCCTTTTACATCCGTACTCAACCGTTGATGTACGACACTCGTTCAATGTCGTGTTCAAGGCACCAATGGGGTCAGTGACATGAGCTATGCATGCAAACGCACATTGAGTAAATCTCATGTATGTCAAAGATGCATTATCACGCAAATAAGTTAATCAAAGAACACAAGTATTGAAAGTAAATCCAATGCATTGGATTGGCAAAGAAAACACTAGTATTGTATTTAAAAGTTTGGACAGACACAAACGGACAAGATTCCTTTTTGCTAAGATTACAGTGACAGTAGTTTTCTTGCATTATTGTGCTGAACAATATGATCGATTTTGTACTGTGTTCTGTTAATATTACGAAGCAAGCAATAGCATTGTATTTATCTAGGCAGTGGTTATGTTGTATTATTGTGCTGAACAATATGATCGACTTTGTGCTGTTTTGTTAATATTGCATGAATATCACCATCACCTTATACCTGACCACATGTGATTGACAACTGTTGAAACTAACGTGTTGACCACATGTGATTGACCGCCGTGTCCGCATTTTTTTCATGCAATAGCTTACTTTTGTTAACACTTCCAATGCCACATGCACAATGTCCTGAGCGGTTTGTCAACAGTGATAGGACGCATCATTGTTAAGCGTTGCCAAGGGAATTCTAGATTAATGGTGTGACATATTTTTCAATGGAACGTCTTATGGTAAGCCCACGCTAACCTCTACAGAGCATGATATTCCATTTATGCTAAGAAAACCAGAATGCTGAGACCCCACCACAGGAGAAAAAATCCGAAGAACATCATGTCTAAAGTATGTGTACAAGCAGTGTCATTTGTCGCTTGAGATATGTTGGGAGAGGAAGTTGATACTTGTCTGTGGCGAAAACAAGGTCCTCCTTTTATACAGGCGCCCTTGTTGATGATGATCAGTGAGGTTATGATGGCGAGACAACTCTGAGAGAGAACTAGAATCAGATACACGGCCATTCTTGACAGGGATCCCGACTTGGGCATCACATCGATGATGAAGACCAGAAACACAGAATAAGACATGCATATGGAGATCAGGTACGACATCCTTTCTCCTGAGTCGACTGGCAGTAGGAATGAACAGGCGTTCAGGAGAGACAACAGACACATGGGAAACAAAATGGTGGTCACGTAGAAAGTTGATTCACGTTTCACGAGTAGAGTAAAGTCTATTGAATTTGAATCTGTTTCGGCCGATGCGTTTACAATATGCCATTCAGATGACGTTTGGATCCCAGATGTCATATTCATCCTGACTGATGGTATAACACGACACAATACGATATTCTCAAAAGTAATCTGACACCTCTGACTATCAAATGGAAACATTGTGCTTTCAACATTACAAGTGGTTTGGTAGGTACTCACGATCTTCTGGTTAACCCATCCGTTAGAAGACACCACCAAAGGATTACTTGCTTCAAGAAGCGACTCTGAGTCTACTCTGTTGGATATGAGAGGCTTTGGTGTCCAGATATCGGAAGGTGAGAGAACAATCACATCAAGGCCGTTAACGTGATCAATATTCCATGTCAAATCGGAATCAATCCATTCTACACGAAACAATGCCGAAAATGTCAAAACAGAATTAGCAAAGTCAAGTCCCAGAACAGATAATGGCTGAAATGTGAGAGATATGTTGAGAGGGTCGAAATCTTTGGTCGTTGGTAATATCTCCGGAGAATAGTTTGTGAGTAGTTTGCTCCTTAAGTTTTGGTGTATCGTTCGATTGATAGTTACACTCAGTGGAAGATTCGTTATCACCACCAACAGAATTACGACTGGTACAGAAATATGCATGACAGAGCTTTTTCAGCGGTAAGGTGACACTTCTGCTGTAGGTTGTGTGGAAACGTATTTACTATGTTCAGTCCTCTAATGCCGGGAGATGAATTTATACTGCGAGTATTCTATTGATTATATAAAGAGATAAACTATCATCGCCTCGTGTTAATAACTTTTAATCAATAGCAGTGTTTTTCCCTTCGGCTGTATGGTGTTTATGAGAAACACATGTCTGTTTCACTAAATAGTCATTAAAATCTTTCAAACAGTGCCATACACACAGTACATATTCATTTTACCGGTGAGTATTTCCATTTAAGGCACATGGAGTTAATAGACGTGAAAGAATTAGCATCTGTGTACTGCCCTATGTACATTTCAGACATTCCACAATACCGTACCAAATCCCAGTGTGAAGTGACCATATACTACAAGTTGATATTTTTGTCAGTTGTGGAAAAAGAACGCCATGAATACATGTACTGACAAATGTACAAGCACATGATTTCTTTAACTCATTTCTTGAACTTATAATTCAAAATGTATACCATCAGTTAAACGTATGATTTAAACGTATACCAATAATTCGTTATTCAAACCAATTGATATGTTTGATACATTTTGATGAAGGAAATTGCTCATTATAATCAGCTGGAGGTTGGATGATGTTTAACTCCGCACTCAGCAGTATTCCAGCTATTCGGTGGAAGTCTGTATAGAATCGAGTCTGAACCAGACAATCCAGTGATTGCAGCATGGGTATCGATAAAAGCAATTGGGATGCGATCAAACGTGTTGACACCAATGTAATGTAAGAATGTAAGTCTCGGCAATTAAAAATAAAGTCCTATGTGCGCACACATATTAGGGTGCAATATGAAGGAGAGATACATAGAATTCCGGAAGCCGAAACGAGAACTAGATTCAACCAAGTCAGCGGGCCTGACCCTCCCACCCAGTTAGTCGCCTCTTACGATAAGCAATCATGGGTTGAGGAAGTCAAATTCTAAACTGGATCTTCGCGGGTGTGCTTGTTATAAATTGATAGTGCACAACAAGTTACCTAAACCTGGAGAGGTTTCCAATTCCTTGAAGTAAGTTTTACTTGGAGTTGCTTAGAAACAAACACCTCCCCTGATAGCGAACATTGAGTGATCTATCGGGACCTCGGGGCTACTGTCTAAGGGAACACCTGAGCAATAAGCTAACGGGTCTTCCTCGGCGGTGTCGCAAATTGGAAAGGCTACCCTGATTCCCCGCCCCTTCCTTCTCTCCTGACTCCTGGCCAAGGTCTTCATCCGCTAAAGTATCCCAGAGGGAACTAGCGGAGGCAGACACCACTGATATAGGAGGGGTAGAAGATAGAGAGAGGCGCACATAAACACAGCAAAAATAACTTAGTTTTCGCACTCGCGGAATTCTGGTAGATATTGGGTAATGCAGGTTTTTGTGCCCAGATATTGACAGTGACAGTTTCCGCTTAGTTTAGAAAACTGAAACTAACAAGTCTTGGTTTCCATCACTTTTCTACAACTGAAACTGTTGTTGACAGTTTCCATTTAGTTCAGTACGCTAAAACATATTGTTTCATGGTACCACCAAATTTGAATTGAATTGACTCAAACCTGCGGAAACAAACAAGTCTATTAGCTTATATGAAATGGCAAGCATTGCTTGGTGCTGTTCCATTTGCAGATAGAAGCTAACAATTGTGAATGTTTTTCTGTTACCATTTATTACATGTTATATGAAAAAGAACAAACACAGTAAATGTTATGATTCAGCTGTTTCATCATTTATATAGCTCACTTTTTAATGCAACTCGACCAACAAATCAAAGCATTATGTGTGTATGACAAGGCACATCAAGAGAGAACTTACAGCATTTGAGACTGGAAACTGGAAACTGCCGGAAACCAACAAGGCTAGTTTTTAGAAAGGGAAACTTACAGTCAAATATCATTGTTACTTTCCATTGCCAAAGTAGAACGATCATAGATACGATCATAGAAATAATTTTGACTCTCTACCTACATAAAATTATGTCAATCTGCCGATGTATCATATAGGTTTCAGTTTAGTGATCTCTGTATTTTTCTGTATACCAAATAAGGATATTGTCACATAAAATTAATTAATTTTAGGAAACCGGAAACTTAAGATTCTACTCAGTCTCCTTTACGTTTTGTAAAGGAAAATTCATACTAAGTTTTCGAAAAACTGAAGCCGGTAAGGCTCCATTGGGTTTCAGTTACCCATTGGGTTTCCGTTTGCTATATTTCCCAACGTGATACATCCTGACCTAAATAACTGGGAGTGGTTATGCACATTACACATAACTGTACAAAAAAGGACAACATGTTCGTGAATGTTCAAGAAGGGAATTTTATTTTCCAAAGCAGCATAATACAAACAGCAACAAATTATACAGTAGACATATATCATACACCAACAAACACTAGTACTCTACAACCACTGAAATACTCAGTAACAAAATGAGATTATAATATAAAGCCAACCTTTGCACAAGAGCTGAACCTACACTGATAAATTACAATCAGCAACCATATTACAAGGTCATTTCCATGACATGGCATTAGGCACTACAGTACACAATGCAACTATACAAACGAGCGAACATGCACTTGACAGGCAACTAAATACATACTGCTTTTGTGCATTTCAAACGCCCATGCTCCTCTACACAAAATTCTTTGTACAGGTGAGAAAGAGGCTGGGACGTCGTTTTGGTGCTTTGCTGACCACAGTGATATCGGAGGCAAATAGCCGCTGGTTTCATGGCTAGTCGTGAACCAGACTCCTTCAGCAAAAATGTGATTATATAGTCCCCCGTTTCTAATTCAATGGAGTGGACAAATAATCTTCCTCCTTTTGCAGGCCGCGCAACTTGTGGTTTAATGTCTGATTGATCATCAGCCCAAGCTGCCCATATAATAGAAACCTCTGATTGTCTATATTCACTTGATCGAATTTTGTCATTCATAAACTCAATGGTACGATATTTCTTGGCTACACCCCCTAACATATCAATTGTCAATGTCCTCTAGTACGTTACAGTTCATGTACAGGCTAAGTTTTCCAAACAATTTCTGCTCAGGTAAGTAATCTTGCAAGATTCATGGCGGAATGAACAGTTCGTTAGATCTTGCAGAGTGTCTTGACTCAAGTCGGAAACAGACTTGGTAGGTGTAAATATCAATGAAATATGTGTTGTCTTAATTACATTTTGGGCTACATTTTGTCGAAGCAGCATAAACCTCTCATGGTATTCTTCATGGACACTGGTAACGGAGACGTACTGGAACCTTACAGGAATCTGGGTAACGAAAACGCACTGGAGCCATACCGGTTTCTGGGTAATTTGTAAGCTTCCGTTTTACGGAAACTTGAAGGAAATGCAGCGCAACTGTCCGGAAACCTAACTGAAACTTAAGTTTCCATTTTCTTTTCGTTACCGTTCCGGAAACCAAGTTATTTTTCCTGTGAAGTGTCAAGAGCAATTGGCGTGTTTCAAACTTTATGATGCAGTGTGTGTTATGTGCTTAATTTGTTCACACTAACGAATTTCAGATATGAACATAATTTCACTCTTTAAACAGGTTATCTGGGAAATGACAATATATGTTATGTTCAAACATATACGAAACATAATAATTTATTGTCATCTGAATACATGTTACATTAATGATACCTGATGATAGGAGTGCTTCGTGCATGCCTTGTAGCTTGAATATACATATAATATCTGATTATCAATAGAGCGGACGTCTATTACAGAGTGGGAACAAACTGACGAGTTTACAATGACCACAATACAAATGATATGCATAAAATGGATCATACATTGCATATAAAGAGAATTCATACCTAATTTCAGACATTAAAGTTATCACATACTTCAAGCACGTTAACAAGAATATGGTTACACAGATTACATACAAGCATATATGAACGAAATACAAGTGTTGTCAACGTCAGACTAATATTTGTTACACTAATGATACCTCGTGTTAGGTGTGGTTCATGGAATGGCTTTGTGATGATTAAAGCTAAAAGTTTGTTGGTGTAAATTACCTAGCTTTTATTATTCTGACGGTACACTGTAAATGTTTCAAGAATGTAAAAACACACAGGATGTCAATAGATTCAAATTACATGTGTTAATATGTTACCATATCCAACACGGAATATACCATACGGAATAGGTGTGTGCAATCTCACAGCCGAGACACCACATAAACAGAACATAAATCATATTTAAAGTTTAAATCTACTTAGAGTCCAAGCATGTTTAAAGTTCATACTATACGCAGTACGTCACATATACATCAGATGTATAATATTCGTTAAAATAACATCTGCAAATTACTTCTACATGCACTTGCGGAACACATACACCTCCAGTACTCCAAAACCAACCTGATATTATACCAAGAAAACAGATTTACAAATAAACATAGATAGGCGTTAATGGTGACTACATAGATTTGGTACAGTGAAGAACTTCAAGTTATTGGGTTCTGTACAATAAATTGTACTTGTGTTCTTGCTAAATGTGAAATAAATGGTAATGAAAGAGCATATACATCTAATATTACCATACACTCTTCTATATGTCATTATCCCGTTAACACATTTTTAAAGCATATTTTACCATCAACTACAAACAGTGCATAGCATCACATATGTAGATCAACTGGGTCTACTGATTCAAATACCATAGAGCAAATATGAAAGGCACCCATTAATGCAAGCATACATAAATCGGCTTAAGCCAAACCGTTGCAACTATGCGCACATACATATACATTTGTATTCTACAGAAAAATCTTCTGCTTTTGCATTGATTTCGGTGTCATGTGATGAAGAAATGACACATACATCTAACTGATGGAATTCATTCCAATTCTATTCTTCATTACCTCAGGCATATATTTCAACTGCACCTATAACAAGAAACTGTACAAAGTGCATAAAATAGTAAATATTGATCAACCAGTTCTACTGATTCCAATATGATGGTGCACAAATAGAAGACATATGTTCATGCATATATCAGTTCAAACCGAACCAGTGCAACTATGCGCATACACCTGTATTGTACCAATATACCTCTACATATACCAGCATATCATACCAACAAACAACTTTCAGATTGATGTAATTGTTACAAAACCACTTTGTTAAATTTCAAATCGCTTATTACAGTAAATAATAGGATGTTTGATATCAGTAGATAGTTTACCATTGCCATACAATACTGTAGTCTTACCCATTTACATCAGTACTCAACCGTTGATGTACGACACTCGTTCAGTGTCGTGTTTAAGGCACCAATGGGGTCAGTGACATGAGCTATACATGCATGCAAGCTATGCATGCAAACACACATTAAAGTAAATGTCATGCATGTCAAAGATGCATTATCACGCAAATAAGTTAATCAAAGAACACAAGTATTGAAAGTAAATCCAATGCATTGGATTGGCAAAGAAAACACTAGTATTGTATTTAAAAGTTTGGACAGACACAAACGGGCAAGATTCCTTTTTGCTAAGATTACAGTGACAGTAGTTTTCTTGCATTATTGTGCTGAACAATATAATCGATTCTGTACTGTGTTCTATTAATATTAAAAAGCAAACAATAGCATTGTATTTATCTAGGCAGTGGTTATGTTGTATTATTGTGCTGAACGATATGATCGACTTTGTGCTGTTTTGTTAATATTGCATGAATATCACCATCACCTTATACTTGACCACATGTGATTGACAACTGTCGTAACTAACGTGTTGACCACATGTGATTGACCGCCGTGTCCGCATTTTTTTCATGCAATAGCTTACTGTTGTTAACACTTCCAATACCACATGCACAATGTCCTGAGCGGTTTGTCAACAGTGATAGGACGCATCATTGTTAAGCGTTGCCAAGGGAATTCTAGATTAATGGTGTGACATATTCTTCAATGGAACGTTTTATGATAAGCCCACGCTAGCCTCTACAGAGCATGATATTCCATTTATGCAAAGAAAACCAGAATGCTGAGACCCCACCACAGGAGAAAAAATCCGAAGAACATCATGTCTAAAGTATGTGTACAAGCAGTGTCATTTGTCGCTTGAGATATGTTGGGAGAGGAAGTTGATACTTGTCTGTGGCGAAAACAAGGTCCTCCTTTTATACAGGCGCCCTTGTTGATGATGATCAGTGAGGTTATGATGGCGAGACAACTCTGAGAGAGAACTAGAATCAGATACACGGCCATTCTTGACAGGGATCCCGACTAGGGCATCACATCGATGATGAAGACCAGAAACACAGAATAAGACATGCATATGGAGATCAGGTACGACATCCTTTCTCCTGAGTCGATGGGCAGTAGGAATGAGCAGACGTTCAGGAGAGACAGCAGACACATGGGAAACAAAATGGTGGTCACATAGAAAGTTGATTCACGTTTCACGAGTAGATTAAAGTCTATTGAATTTGAGTCTGTTTCGGACGATGCGTTTACAATGTGCCATTCAGATGACGTTGGTATCCCAGAAGTCATATTCATCCCGACTGATGGTATAACACGACACAAAACGATATTCTCAAAAGTAATCTGACATCTCTGACTATCAAATGGAAACATTGTGCTTTCAACATTGCAAGTGGTTTGGTAGGTACTCACGATCTTCTGGCTAACCCGTCCGTTAGAAGACACCACCAAAGGATTACTTGCTTCAAGAAGCGACTCTGAGTCTACTCTGTTGTGTATGAGAGGCTTTGGTGTCCAGATATCGGAAGGAGAGAGAACAATCACATCAAGGCCGTTAACGTTGTCAATATTCCATGTCAAATCGGGATCAATCCATTCTACACGAAACAATGCCGAAAATGTCAAAACAGAATTAGCAAAGTCAAGTCCCAGAACAGATAATGGCTGAAATGTGAGAGATATGATGAGAGGGTCGAAATCTTTGGTCGTTGGTAATATCTCCGGAGAATAGTTTGTGAGTAGTTTGCTTCTTAAGTTTTGGTGTATCGTTCGATTGATAGTTACACTCAGTGGAAGATTCGAGATCACCACCAACAGAGTTACGACTGGTACAGAAATATGCATGACAGAGTTGCTTCAGCTGTAAGGTGACACTTCTGCTGTAGGTTATCTGGAAACGTATTTATACACGATGTTAAGTCCTCTAATGCCGAGACATGAATTTACACTGCGAGTATTCTATTGATGATATAAAATAAATAAACTATGATCGCCACGTGTAAATAACGTTTAATCAATAGCAGTGTTTTTCCCTTCGGCTGTATGGTGCTAATTAGAAACACATTTCTGTTTCACTAAATAGTCATTAAAATCTTTCAAACAGTGCCATACACACAGTACATATTCATTTTACCGGTGAGTGATTTCCATTTATGACACATGGAGTTAATAGACGTGAAAGAATTAGCATCTGTGTACTGCCCTATGTACGTTTCAAACATTCCACAATACCGTACCAAATCCCAGTGTGAAGTGACCATATACTACAAGTTGATATTTTTGTCAGTTGTGGAAAAAGAACGCCATGAATACATGTGCTGACAAATGTACAAACACATGATTTCATTAACTCATTTCTTGAACTTATATTTCAAAATGTATACCATGAGTTAAACTTATGATTTAAACGTATACCAATAATTCGTTATTCAAACCAATTGATATGTTTGATACATTTTGATGAAGGAAATTGCTCATTATAATCAGCTGGAGGTTGGTTTGATGTTTAACGCCACACTCAGCAGTATTCCAGCTATTCGGTGGCAGTCTAGATAGAATCGAGTCTGAACCAGACAGTCCAGTGATTGCAGCATGGGTATCGATATACGCAATTGGGATGCGATCAAACGTGTTGACACCAATGTAATGTAAGAATGTAAGTCTCGGCATGAAATTTCGGAAGCCGAAACGAGAACTAGATTCAACCAAGTCAGTGGTACTGACCCTCTGACCCCGTTAGTCGCCTCTTACGATAAGCAATCATGGGTTGAGGAAGTCAAATTCTAAACCGGATCTTCGCGGGTGTGCTTGTTATAAATTGATAGTGCACAACAATTTACCTAAACCTGGAGAGGTTTCCAATTCCTTGAAGTAAGTTTTACTTGGAGTTGCTTAGAAGCAAACGCCTCCCCTGGTAGCGGAACATTGAGTGATCTATCGGGGCCTCGGGGCTACTGTCTAAGGGAGCACCTAAGCAATAAGCTAACGGGTCTTCCTCGGCGCTGCCGCAAATTGGAAAGGCTACCCTGATTCCCGGCCCCCCCTCCTTCTCTCCTGACTCCTGGTCAAGGTCTTCATCCGCTATTAAGTGTCCCAGAGGGAACTGTCGGAGGCAGAGACCACTGATATAGGAGGAGGTAGAAGATAGAGAGGCGCACATAAACACAGCACATAAACACAGCAAATTTCTGACTCTCTGGCGCTTCATCGTCTTCAAGGTCTTGAAGACAGACAGAGAGACAGAGGCGCATATAAACACAGCAAAAATAACTTAGTTTTCGCACTCGCGGAATTCTGGTGGATATTGGGTAATGCAGGTGTCTGTGCCCAGAAATTGACAGTGACAGTTTCTGCTTAGTTTAGAAAACTGAGACTAATAAGTCTTGGTTTCCATCACTTTTCTACAACTGAAACTGTTGCTGAGAGTTTCCATTTAGTTTCAGTACGCTGAAACATATTGTGTCATTGTACCACCAAATTTGAATTGAATTGCCTCAAACCTGCGGGAACAAACAAGTCTATTAGCTTATATGAAATGGCAAGCATTGCTTGGTGCTGTTCCATTTGCAGATAGAAGCTAACAATTGTGAATGTTTTTCTGTTACCATTTATTACATGTACAAGAAAAAGAACAAACACAATAAATGTTTCATCATTTTGAATAGCTCACAATGCAACTCGACCAACAAATCAAAGCATTATGTGTGTATGAGAAGGCACATCAAGAGAGATCCTACAGCATTTGAGACTGGAAACTGGAAACTGCCGGAAACCAACAAGGCTAGTTTTTAGAAATGGAAACTTACAGTCAAATATGATTCTTACTTTCCATTGCAAAAGTAGAACGATCATTCATACGATCATAGAAATAATTTTGACTCTCTACCTACATTAAATTATGTCAATCTGCTGATGTATCATATAGGTTTCAGTTTAGTGATCTCTGTATTTTGCGGTATACCAGAATGCAA
Source organism: Haliotis rubra (assembly GCF_003918875.1). Lineage (NCBI taxonomy): Eukaryota > Metazoa > Mollusca > Gastropoda > Lepetellida > Haliotidae > Haliotis > Haliotis rubra. The sequence goes on along the minus strand of NW_025766170.1, from coordinate 1,429,856 downwards.
ATAAGGAAACCGGAAACTATTGGTTTCTAATACGTTTTGTAAAGGAAAATTCATACTAAGTTTTCGAAAAACTGAAGCTGGTAAGGCTCCATTGGGTTTCAGTTACCCATTGGGTTTCCGTTTGTTATATTTCTCAACGTGATATATCCTGACCTAAATAACTGGGTGTGGTTATGCACATTATACATAACTGTACAAAAAAGGACAACATGTTCGTGAATGTTCAAGAAGGGAATTTTATTTTCCAAAGCAGCATAATACAAACAGCAACAAATTATACAGTAGACATATATCATACACCAACAAACACTAGTACTCTTCAACCGCTGAAATACTCAGTAACAAAATGAGATTATAATATAAACCCAACTTTTGCACAAGAGCTGAACCTACACTGATAAATTACAATCAGCAACCATATTACAAGGTCTACAATCAAAATATGCACATGCATTTAATACATTTCCATGACATGGCATTAGGCACGTACAGTGCACAATGCAACTATACAAACGAGCGAGCTTGCACTTGACAGGCAACTAAACACATACTGCTTTTGTGCATTTCAAACGCCCATGCTCCTCTACACAAAATTCTTTGTACAGGTGAGAAAGAGGCGGGGCCGGCCGTCGTGTTTGTACTTTGCTGACCACACTGATATCGGAGGCAAATAGCCGCTGGTGTCATGGCTAGTCTTGAACCAGACTACTTCAGCAAAAATGTGATGTATATAGTCCCCCGTTTCTAATTCAATGGAGTGGACAAATAATCTTCCTCCTTTTGCAGGCCGCAAATGAAGGAAATGCAGAGCAACGGTCCGTAAACCTAACTGAAACTTAAGTTTCCATTTTCTTTCCGTTTCCGTTCCGGAAACCAAGTTATTATCATCTGAATACATGTTACATTAATGATACCTGACGACAGGAGTGCTTCGTGCATGCCTTGTAGCTTGAATATACATATAATCTCTGATTATCAATAGGACGGAATCAACACGGAATATACCATACGGAATAGGTGTGTGCAATCTCACAGCCGAGACACCACATAAACAGAACATAAATCATATTCGAAGTTGAAATCTACTTAGAGTCCAAGCATGTTTAAAGTTCATACTTTACGCAGTACGTCACATATACATCAGATGTATAATATTCGTTAAAATAGCATCTGCAAATTACTTCTACATGCACTTGCGGAACACATATTCCTTCAGTACTTCAAAGCCAACTTGATATTATACCAAGAAAACAGATTTACAAATAAACAAAGATCGGCGTTAATGGTGACTACTTAGAGTTGGTACAGTAAAGAACTTCAAGTTAAGAGGTTCTGTACAATATATTGTACATGTGTTGTTGCTAAATGTGAAATAAATGGTAATGAAAGGACTTATACATCTAATTATTACCATACACTCTTCTATATGTCGTTATCCCGTTAACACATTTTTAAAGCATATTAAACCATCAACTACAAACAGTGCATAGCATCACATATGTAGATCAACTGGGTTTACTGATTCAAATACCATGGAGCAAATATGAAAGGCACCCATTAATGCAAGCGTACATAAATCGGCTTAAGCCAAACCGTTGCAAATATGCGCACATGTATATACATTTGTATTCTACAGAAAAATCTTCTGCTATTCCTGTGATTTCGGTGTCATGTGACGAATAAATGACACATACATCTAACTGATGGAATTCATTCCAAATCTATTTTTCATTACATCAAGCATATATACTGAGTCAAAAAAGAAACTTCACATTCTTTCTTCAGGGCACAATAAAAGAACAAGAGATGGTAAGATGGTTAAATTGTTATTATTTCATTGCTGAGATCTGTGTGATGTACTCGATACACTGACAGTGCCATAATCAGTTCCATTAGGCTACACCGCCGTTCCAAAACATGGGTATACAGAATGTCAAGTCACAAGAATAAAAATGCGAAATTTCTCAGTTCAGTATCGTGTATGGCCGCCCCGCGCATTCACCACTGCCAAACACCGTCTCCTCATCGACTGCCTGATGCTTGTGAACACGTGGTTGAGGATTCTGCGCCATTGCTCTTGCAAGGCAGCGCCAAGTTCCTGAAAATTCTGAGGTTGGTTCCTAAGACCACGAAGCCTTCTCCCAAGTGCATCCCAAACGTGCTCTATTAGATTAAGGTCAGGGGACCTCGATGGCCTGTCCATGACGTTGATTCCAGCGTTTTGAAGGAAATTTCGTGTCAACATCGCGGTATGCGGCGGAGCATTATCATGCTGGAACTGTAGACCTGGGCTATGAGCCGCAATGAAAGGAACGAGTTCAGGGGTGAGCACCTGGTCGCGGTAAGCAGCAGCTGTGAGGTTTCAACGGATGACTAAAAGTCGGGAACGGTTGTTCCCACAGAAAGCACCCCACACCATGCAACTTCCACCCCCGAATCTGTCGACTTCCTGTACACAACATTGGGCATACCGTTCAAGACGCCGTCTCCAGACTCTATGCCTGCCGTCCGCGAATCTGAGGGCAGACCTGGATTCATCGCTAAAGACGACTCGATTCCAGTCTCTCTGGGTCCATCGGAGGTGACGTTGGGCCCACAGCAGACGTTGACGTTGATGAAACGGCGTCAATATTGGCCCACGATATGGACGTCGAGAATGGAGATTGGCAGCCCGTAACCGATTTCGAATGGTCTGTGAGGACAGTCGACATCTAAACATCTCAGCCCTGGTTCGTGTAGCCGGCAGAAATCTGTCACGTAGGTGACGTAGGACGATTTGACGGTCTTCTGCTCGTGACGTCACACGTGGACGACCCGGCCTTGGGCGATCAGAAGTGGTGCCAGTTTGTTGTAGACGACCTCGCAAGTCATACACAGTACGACGGCTGCATCCCATTGCTCTTGCGACGTCAATAACTGATCTTCCAGCTTGCAACATGCCAACGACACGTTCACGTTGCACATTTGACAATCGTGGCATTTCAAGTACCGTTAGAACTGTGGTTTAAAAGTGTTTTTTCAATGCTTGAGGCCAATGCAAACACGTGCATATGAAGAAAACTTCGATGCGAAGGTCACTGATCGACCGCACGTGCAAAACCTGATTTGGCACTAACGTCATTTGTACGACGAATGGATGGGTTTGAGTGGGTTTTGCTTACGTTTTTCTAGCGTCGAAAGATAGGGATCCCATTTCGGATACATAGATGTATCATTACAGAAAAAAAATTCATTATTTTTAAAAATTACATTTTGTGACGTTTCTTTTTTGATTCAGTATATTTCACCTGCACATATAACAATAAACTGTACAAAGTGCATAAAATAGTTAATATAGGTCAACCAGCTCTACTTATTCAAATATGATGGTGCGCAATTAGAAAACATACTTAATTATGTACATGCATATATCAGTTTAAACCGAACCAGTGCAACTATGCGGATACACTTGCATTGTACCAATAAACCTCTACATATACCAGCATATCATACCAACAAACAACTTTCAGATTGATGTAATTGTTACAAAACCACTTTGTTAAATTTCAAATCGCTTATTACAGTAAATAATAGGATGTTTGATATCGGTAGATATTTTACCATTGCCATACAATATTGTAGTCTTTCCCTTTTACATCAGTACTAAACCGTTGATGTACGACACTCGTTCAGTGGCGTGTTCAAGGCACCAATAGGGTCAGTGGCATGAGTCATACATGAATGCAAGCTATGCATGCAAACGCAGATTAAAGTAAATGTCATGTATGTCAAAGATACATGTACATTATCACGCAAACAAGAAAATCAAATAACACAAGTATTCCAGTGCATTTCATTGGCAAAGCAAACAATAGCATTGTGTTTATCGAGGCAGTTGTTATGTTGCGTTATTGTGATCAACGATATGATCGATTTTGTGCTGTGTTGTTAATATTGCATGAATCTCACCATAACCTTATACTTGACCATATGTGATTGACAACTGACGTAACTATCGTGTTGACCACATATGATTGACTGCCGTGTTCGCAGTCTAGGATAACTCGCGAGGTCTGAAGGCGTGTCACGTGCATACTTGTTCAGAATGCCTCCAGTTTGTAATTATGTATTTTTTGTTCAAAATCCAATAGGTTAATATTGTTAACACTTCCAATACCACATGCACAATGGCTTGAATGGTTTCACAACAGTGATAAAACGCATCATTGTATTGTCTAAACTGTTTGTCCCAGAATGGAATCACTTGATGGATAGTAGAACATACATTTGATGGAACGTGTATTGGTCATGCCCACGCTGGCGTCTTCATACAGAGCATGATGTTCCATTTATACAAAGAAAAGCAGAATGCTGAGGCCCCAACACAGGAAGGAAAATCCGACTGACTGACTGAGTTTGGTTTTACGCCGCTTTTAGCAATATTCCAGCAACATCACGGCGGGGAAAAATCCGAAGAACATCATGTCTATAGTATGTAAACCAGTAGTGTTATTTGTTGCTTGAGATGTGTTGGGAAAGGAAGTTGATACTTGTCTGTGGCGAAAACAAGGTCCTCTTTTTATGCAGGCACCCTTGTTGATGATGACCAGTGTGGTTATGATGGCGAGACAACTCTGAGAGAGAACTAGAATCAGATACACGGCCATTCTTGACAGGGATCCCGACTTGGGCATCACATCAATGATGAAGACCAGAAACACAGAATAAGACATACATATGGAGATGAGATAGGACATCCTTTCTCCTGAGTCGATTGGTAGCAGGAATGAACAGGCATTCAGGAGAGACAACAGACACATGGGAAACAAAATAGTGTTCACGTAGAAAGTTGATTCACGTTTCACGAGTAGAGTAAAGTATATTGAATGTGAGTCTGTTCCGGCCGATACGTTTACAATGTGCCATTCAGATGGGGTTTCCGTCTCAGAATTCATATTCGTCCATACAGATGGTATAACACGACACAAAACGAGAGGCTCAAAAGTAATCTGACATCTCTGACTATCAAATGGAAACATTGTGCTTTCAACATTGCAAGTGCTTTGGTAGGTACTCATGATCCTTTGCTTAACCTGTCCGTCAAAAAACACCACCAAAGGATTACTTGCCTCAAGAAGCGACTTTGAGTCTACACTGTTGGATATGAGAGGCTTTGGTGTCCAGATATCGGAAGGAGAGAGAAAAATCACATCAAGGCCGTTAACATGGTCAATATTCCATGTCAAATCGGGATCAATCCATTCTACACGAAACAATGCGGAAAATGTCAAAACAGAATTAGCAAAGTCAAGTCCCAGGACAGATAATGGCTGAAATGTGAGAGATATGTTGAGAGGCTCGTAATCTTTGGTCGTTGGTAATATCTCCGGAGAATAGTTTGTGAGTAGTTTACTTCGTAAGTCTTGGTATATGGCTCGATTGATGGTTACACTGAGTGGAAGATTCGTGATCACCACCAACAGATTTACGACTGGTACAGAAATATGCATGACAGAGTTGCTTCAGCTGTAAGGTGGCACTTCTGCTGTAGGTTGTGTGGAAACGTATTCACTATGTTCAGTCCTCTAATGCCGGGAGATGAATTTATACTGCCATTATTCTATTGATTATATAAGATAAATAAACTATGATCGCCTCGTGTTAATAATCAGTAGCAGTATTTTTCCATTCGGCCGTATGGACTTAACCACATTTGCGTTCCACTAAATAGTCATTTAAAACCTTCGTGACAAACAGTGTCATACACACTTAGCATAGACGATTCTGTCAGTACATATTCATTTTACCAGTGAGTTTGGTGTGATTTCCATTTATAATACATGGAGTCAATAGACCTTGTTGCAACCGTGTTAGGTGGTATAAACCTACACATGTTATTTGTCATCATTCACTTGATGGTCAGTTAATGAATTTATAACAGGTATAATTAGTGGTAACACACTTAAATTACCCGACAAAGGTTCCCATTTGGCATTTCTTGTGTCTGGAGTAAATATTCAACATTATAAACATCGATCAAAGGATTAACCGATAACACGCTGATTGATTAATTACTTTTATCTTACACAGCGGAATTGTCAAAGGTAGTGTTTATGTATGTAGATTTACTAATCTATACTGAATACACTCTGTCGTGTCGGTGTCTGCGTAAAACAACGTCCTTCTTTCAAAGGATTAACCGGCAATACATTGATTGATTGCCCATTATTGGCTAACTAAATTACTGTTTTAAAGAAAGGCGGACATTATGCAATTAGTTGCCAGGCGTGCTATCTTGGGTGACCAATGAGACTATACACCAATACCTGAAAAGATTTATCACTTTTCGTATATTAAACTGTTAAAAGACACATCATTTGGAACAGTTTTGTGGATATTGATGGATACATTCCTCGAACAAGGTAATGGCCTGATATTGTTCCTATAACTTTAATCTGTTTTAATTTTAATATTTGCATTTTGTTTTTATTCATTTGTCGTAGCATTCAACAGAACCATTGTTTTCGCCGTGAAGTGTAATGAGACAGACAACATGCACTAGGGTGTGTGTGCGAATTATGATTCACATTGGCAAACTATAAAATGTCTAGATATTACAGTTCTGTTATAAATTCACTATAAGTATCAGCAGATCGTCTGCTTTTTATTTAGTTTCAAAATGCATACAAGTATGATAATAAACTAATTAGGATTATAACACCAAATATAAAGACGCACATTGACTAGTATCTACATACTGGTGAGTGGACATTAACCATGGGAATGTAGCAAGAAATTTATCGCAGCAGTATTGTGACTTCGACCCCCACCTCGCTTCCGTGGAAGAAATCGTTATGTTATAAGTTGTGTCATGCAAAATCCGTTTGGTTATGATTCCAATACATATTTAACTACGAGTAGAAAGTAGTCTTGATTATCTAACTTAATGAAAACAAACCATAATCTCCTTAATTCTAACAGATTTTTTTATTTTTAAAAATGGCGGCGCCCTGTCTGGAACATCCGCCAGTCTGAGGATAAATGGTATTTAGGTTTGTTTCCACTGAGGATACAAAATCAAAACTACTTTCTACTGGTAGTAAAATATGTATTTTATTGATGGCCAATAAGGATTTTGCATGACAAAGCGTATAACATAACAATTTCTCTCGTGGCAGCGAGGTGGGTGTCAATATAATACTACTTACAATATTATTGTTACTTCGACCACAACCTCACTTCCGAGGAAGAAATCGTTATGTTACAAGTTGTGTCATAGAAAATCTTTATGGTCATCAATCATATGCATATTTTACTACAACTAGTAAGTAGTTTTGATTCTTTAACTTCCGTGAAGCGATCTGAACACAAGTAAGATATCGTTTCAGGCTTCCACAACGCTCGCTTCGCACTCACAAACATAACCCATTTAGCGCGAACTGCGGGGTCCTGTGGAAATCTGTGCATGGGGACACCATCGCCCGACCCCTAGGAGCAATTGACGAGAAAGCAACGATTCGGCATGTCGTCGTTGATGTCGAGAAATCATCAAAATGATGAGCGTGCTACACATTTTCTATACAACTAACTGAAAATCGTTCCTCATATGACGTCACTCCAGTGCTCTGGCGACAGAGTTACGTAACCTGTCTGTGGTTTCGTTGGCGGGCGAGAGGGAAGCAGGCGACTTTTTGGCAACTTTTAATCGCTCGGTATTAAATAACCACAAGTTTTTAAAGAATAAATTTGGTGTTCCGCATAAGACTAACCACAAATCTTTAATATGTAATGGTTAAAAGAGTAACAAAAAACAAAGTTTAGTGGTTCTTTAACACATTTCTTGAACTTATATTCTAAAACGTAGACCATGTGTTAGCATTTATAATTCGTTATTCAAACCAATTTATATTTATTATACATTTTGATGAATGAAATTGCTCTTTACAATCACCTAGATGTCGGTGTGATGTTTAACGCCACACTCAGCAGTATTTTCCGCTGGCGACAACAAGGCCCTCTTTTTATGCAGGCACCCTTGTTGATGACGACCAGTGTGGTTATGATGGCGAGACAACTCTGACTGAGAACTAAAATCAGGTACATAGCCAGGGTCTCCTGACTTGGGCATCACATCGATAATGAAGACCAGAAACACAGAATAAGACATACATATGGAGATGAGATAGGACATCCTTTCTCCTGAGTCGATTGGCAGTTGGAATGAGCAGGCGTTCAGGAGAGACAACAGACACATGGGAAACAAAATGGTGCTCACGTAGACAGTTGATTGACGTTTCTGGAGCAGTGTGAAGATTATTGCATCGGATAACGATCCTGGCGTGGTGCTTACAATTTGCCACTCTGAAGAGTTGTCCATCCTAATAGGCAGATACATAGATACAGATGGTAAAACATGGCACATAATTGGAGGGTTAATACTGAACTGACAAATTTGACTATCAAAAGGAAACATTGTGCTTTCAACTTCACAGGCAGTTTGAAAGGTACTCACAATTGTCTGCCACGCACTACCATCATTGTACACAACCAAAGGATTATCAGTTTCAAGAGTGAGTGAGTAAGTAAGTTTAGTTTTACGTCGCACTCAGCAATATATGGCGGCGGATCAGTTTCAAGAAGCGAACGCGAGGCTACACGGTTCCGTTTGAGGGGCTTTTGTGTCCAGATATCGGTGGGAGAGAGAATATTACTGACAGGTCATCATAGTTGTCAGCGTTCCATGTCAAATCAGGATCAACCCAGTATGGTGATGACACAACAGGGTTAGCAAAGTCCAGCCCTTGAACGGAAAATGGTACAAATGTCACTTGTGTTGAGGCTATGCTTGGGTTAAGGTCTGACTTGAGTTTAGACGTCGGTTAAGTTGAGGTTTCACTTGAGTTCGGACGTTTGTTGAGTTGGGTGACAGCTCGTCAAAATAGGATGTAAATATACTATCCCCAAAAAGAACGCATAGACGTTTTGTATTTTTTTTTAAAAACTATTAATTAACTTTTGTGTTCAAACAATCGTCAACATATGTAACAAAAGTGTTGATAACATGATTTTACACTATTGCACAAGTGAAAAATCGACTTTACCTGAAAATGTTGATTTTTATGAGATTTCTCACAAGAATTAAAAAGGCATCGCCACAACGCAACAGAAATCACCTTCCAGTTGGCTATAAAAATCCAGATTACTTTCGGAAATCGGCATTCGTTTTGAAAAAGTTTCAAGGTCAAATCACTACGCCACGTCATGACGCTGCGACACGGAACATCGCCATTGAACGAATGCACGCTGAAGATTACAAATTTTCTGTTGCCAGGCGTCTGAATGTAATAAGTCTGAGCACGATATCACTGCTTGCAGCTCGTTACAACCAAACAGGTATAACAAGTTACCGTCCCCGTACACGCAGATCTGGAGTCACCAGTACAGCCCAAGATCGGTACATCCGGGTACTACATTTACGTGATCGTACTGCCACGGGTGAGAGCACAGCAGCCATGGTGCCTGGACTTCGGAGGATATCCGGTCAAACTGTACGGAACAGGTTGAGAGAGACTGGACTGAGAGCCAGGAGACCCGATCTCGGTACCATGCTACGTCGTCATCATCGCGCTCAACGTCTCCGTTATCTAAAATTATCCACTTGGTTTGTATAGACAATACCTTCTTCTAAACTGATCTAAAACATCATGTACTAAAGTCTATTTGTGGACGAGTTATACATGTTTGAAAATACAACATTTTCGCAACAGATTTCTGGGTTATGCGGCGTTTCTTTCTTGGAACAGTATAGACTGATATAAAGAATGTATTAGTGCATCGAAATAGAAGTTCCATATAGGTGGCTGCTACGTATAGAACTAGAAATTGTACATAATACACTTTACGCTGCAACAGAGCTAGATAGTGTGGATAATAGAATTTAAGGCATCATACCTAGCTACTTACCCCATTAGCATTGTCGAAATTGATTCACTTTTAGTTCGCCATGTTTGTTGTTTGAATTATTTCATCAGTTTAACAAAGAGAGTCACGTTTAGTTTCCCAAATAGCACATTTCGACACTTCACTTTCAGTTAGTTTAGTTTTCAGTTCCACTGCGCAAAACATGTTAATATCGAGATTTCCATTGATTTGTGTGATGGCTGGCCGGGTTGAAAACGATTGGTCTCACTCCTAAGTCATTGTGAACACTGCTATGTCTACACAAAGTACAGATTATACATGGATCCGACAAACTACTGCTATCAGATTACTACATAGCAAACGAGTTTTATTGTTCAATGAGATATACAGGCAAGATTTATTAAAGCATAATTATCTGTTTCACGTCCCCTGAATATAAATACTGAACCGCAAAAGAAACGTCACACTGATAGAGATTTCTTAAAGCAAACACTTTAATTTGCTCTAATTATCAATCAAAACGGAGGATTGAGTTCAAATTTGACAGCATACAGTTATTACACATCTGAACACCTGTTGTGTGATGACATATTGTTGTGTGACAGTTGAAATTCATTTGTAGCAATTGTCGGTGGCAGCAAGACATTGAACAAACAGTGAAAGTATCAAGTTCACCTAAGTAACCCGTGAAGATCCGGGTTGATCTTCAGTCACCCATGCTTGTAGCGAGAGGCGACTAACGGGATCGGGTGGTAAAGCTCGCTGTCTTGGTTTGACACATGTCAGTGTATCGATGCTCATGCTGTTGATCACTGGAATGTTTGGTCCAGACTCTGGTCCATTATCTACAGACCGCCGCCTTATAGCTGGAATATTGCTGAGTGCGACATAAAACTAAACTCACTCACTCACATAAGTAAGACAGACACACTTTATCGACCAGACTTGATTCGAAACACAGGATACAAATTTGGAAATACCGAATCGATGTCAGCTCCGTACTATATGTGGGATACAAGGACTGTTTATTTCACGTCATTCGACACTGAGACAATTCTCCTGAAATTCCATGTTTGGAAAGAAAACATACAAGTGCTTATTTTGTCAGCGTTCATCCAGACACACACTGTTATTTATATACAGTCCGTTTGCCTCAAAAGCGCACCGATGAATTGCAATCTAACTCGAAAACTAATAAACATATAATGGGGAAAATGGGGAAAAATGTCAGCGATATGTTTAGAGGTTCGAAACAGTCAGTGGTAGGTAAGATCTCAGGTGAATAGTTGGTGAGTAGTTTGCTTCTTAGCTGCTGGTGTATTGGTCGATTGATGGTTAAGCTGAACGGGAAATTCACGATCACCATCAAAAGAATTACGGCTGATACGGAAATATGCATATCTCAGAGGCTCCAGATGACAGTTCTTCGAGAATGATGTAGAATGACAGCTACTCTGGTCAACGCAAGGTCAGGTGACGAACTTATAAACAAAATACCTTATTGATTATATGAGATAAATAAACTAGTTCAGTTCAATAATCACGTGTTAGTGTCGGGTTTCTCATTAACCTGTGTGATATTTGGCGACTGAAAAAGAGTTTAAATTCCCACTCATCAGTCATTGCAAACACTAACATGTGTATACAAGGTACAGTGCACAGATGCATTCGCCAAACAACTGATGTCAAATTACCTCATGGTAAACGAGTTTTCTAGATCTATGAGATAATTGTAAACCAATAGCGTAACCCTTCTTTTGTCGTTTCTCGTATCTGGGGCGACAGCGAACCTGACAACGAGAGGCTAACCGCATTGCGACACACGATCGCGCTACATTCAAAGAGCTCCTTGGAAAAAGGCTTCTCACTACAAATTGGTTTACAATATCGATAAATAGTTTGGTTTGTTCAATTTCCGGGATTCATAAATTTAACGCTAACGCCGTCGGTTTTAAACTAAATTTGCCTATGTTGAATTCCAATGAATCCCGGAAATTGAACAAACCAAACTATTTATCTTCTAATGAGCCAATATTTATCAAAGAATAATTACCTGTCCTGTTTGTGGTCCTAGTCACGTAAAAAGATTCACAACACCTGAATATCTCGTTCACAGTTATTGATGTCAGCAAAGACAAATCGAGAAACTTTTACAGTGTTTTTACAGTTTCATGTTTTCATGTATCAAGGTTGCATTAAACATGTTTGTTTCTAAACGGGGGAGTGATTAGATTGTGATAATGCTTCAACCTTACTGAGGTTGGAAATTCAATGTCCTCGATCGCTAATTATTATGCACATTTCTCTTGACGACGTTGCAGGTAGTTTATGTTTTTGGAATATATACTGTTGATCATTAAGGTGCGTACGGTGTATTTATACGTTTACACAATTGTGTATTGATGATCGGGCGGCAGATCCACAAATAGGAAATGACTTTATGGGAAGCTCTTGCCCGGCTTTATCTCTGTTTTTGTACTATTTTAATGAAAAAACGATGAAGGATCTTTTGATAATGTACATGTCCGTCTAATTTTTTATGTCTAAAATAAAATGATTTAACTGATGAATTTTAATTGATGTATTTAGTAGATAGATGTATTTTAATGAATGGCAGTTCAGATTAGTAACTTAGAGTGTTAGTGGCTGTATCCTCAAATGGGTTACAGTATCGTGAAATTATTGTCCTGCTGAGAGGGTGCGTGAGCCCCAAAACATTTAAAGTAAATTTAAACATACCGACTTTTTAATTGTAGAATATGTGTTGTTTTAATGCATGGCTAAATTTGTCTAAATTACTGACAGCTGAAGTGTTGGTGTAAATGTGTAAGTCCCCATGGTCCCTAGTATGGTGATGTCCCATCGTCATAGAATAAAGAAGTTGCCATCCATAAAGTATCTTGCCTTTATTATAACTCACTAATATCTGGCAAGTAAACTAATCTTTTCTCAAACAAGTGGGTATTAGGGAAGCAAATGCTTTTGTCAGGTACATATGTACTAAAAAAACAAGATATGCAACACGACCTAATTTGCAACATGATATGTGCTTCATTGCAGTTAAGGTCGCCATTTAACAACATTTCGAAACGTATTGTCAGCATTACCGGCACAGTCGTGGCGATTCAGCTGTCCTCTGGTATTCCATTGAAAATGAATGATACATGGTAGATGATGACGAGTCAAGAAAACACAAACATGCACTCCACTTTTGTTCATTTCCCGAAGCAACCAACCACACACTTTCTTCATTAGAACAATTGAGGAAGGGTATATTTACAGATATCCCAGTTGAAGTACATCACAGAATTAATGCAGGAAGTTTGGAGTCCCTTCCTTTGGTTTGGTTTGGTTTCTTGGGTGAGGGTGTTGATGATGACCAATTCTAACCCGGATCTCCACCTATTAGAAAATCCATTTTTATGTCAGTCGGCTCCTACAACCTTGAAAAGTAGGTTGGAGCCCCTACAGCCTTCACCCACAGTTTTACGGTTTACTAGTAATCCTCAAAAGTAAAGATTTGAATGCAATAAAAAAATGAAACGTATAAAAAATCATTTTTCCCTTCTATTCGTATGACGTCTGGTATCAATAACAACTTATGACGAGCATATTCGCTGTAATTTACAGTAGGTAGAAATAGGTTTCAAATCTGTACAATGTCCGTTTAATCTGAAACGTTTGAAGTAACAGAGACTCGTGTTTTTTCCGACTGCAATTTTGGAAAATGAGTCCAGCAGAGAGATGTGTGAATTAGACAAATGACCTGTGTGAATGTGTTCTGAATCAAACCATTGGTTCCAGACATTTTAGACTTCCACAACGATATTTCTGTTTGTGGCACTCGTGATGAGCGACCTCTTCATGCTGGTAACATTAATAGCTCTTCCCCACTTGTGGACCCGGGGTAGAATAGGTCCTCAGCACCTCAATGCCGGTTGTAAAAGCGACTGAAAAGGACAACCTGTTTGCTGTGGGTTGGGAAGGGATTTGGGTGGATGAGTGCTCAGGAGCCAGGAACCGTGTTCGTTTTGCCGAACACACCACTCGACCCTGAATCGACTGGTTGTAGATTGGGCCCGGTTCTACCAATCGCCTAGTCACGCAATGCTCTGAGCATGGAAATGTAAGTGATGAATGATTGTGCTTTTAAAATGTTATTTAACGTCTACGAACTGTACAAATGTTGCCTAGAGACCTATGCTATAGAGCTTGGGTAACCGGCTGTTAAAGCAGTAAAACGTTTTACCGTCAAGAGAAAGGATCATTGGAGGACATTTCCTCGTTTAACCATTTCACAATCAGTTAAAGCAGGATATTTCAATATCTGAGTGGAGGTGTATGTTCCCCATCGACTCTGATTTGGGACCTGTGTCAAAACTTTTCAGTGTGTCACCGTTGTGTGGACCACCATGAAGATTGACCGCCACTAAACACTGACTGCCAGAAGGATTATAAATGCAAACCTGTCATGGCACACATACTGCATTATCCAGGTCCTGCCCCGTGTTGCAACGAGAATCTAAACTCATGAAAATCAAGTGTGAAAATATACATTAAACTTTATGCAAAAGAAAATGTTTAGAAATCAGACCTCAACTCCGTTAATTATATTTTCAGCGGCAGTAACTCACTCTGAAGCAACATCTTCTATTACATGTCAGATGACCTGACATAGGTCAAGTCTGAAAAACTTGTTGTTTCAGGAAAACCTCCTTCAAAGTCACTCAGTCTCAATCTGGAAGCCAAACAGAGAATCTGTCTGAAAAACAATCTGACACGCATGCTTTGCTAGCAGCAAATGTTCATTCCAAAAAGGGCGAAGAAAGGACCTCATTATTTACCTCATTGTATGTCACAGTTTTTAAGAGGCAGGCAATGTGAAGTCCGAGTGGGTTCAACCCTGTCTGATCATTACAATCAGGATCACTATATTTAAAACAAAGAATAAGACAACAAGGCCATCTGCTGTGCTTACTACGACGGCCACATGGTATTGGGATTGGTCATTGATTAAGACTCTGACACTTAGTACTAATTCCAGCTAACATAACTCGATGTGTGTATGTTGTTTTAGTGGAATAATAATGTTGATATTTATATGTGTATTTAAGCATGATATAACCACATAATACATACCGAAACAGGCATCTGATCGATGACACAACATGAAGAGTACCAAAAGAAATGTGAAGTGGTAATCACTGGCCAAGACGTTGTTTCTTAGCAACAGTTTATTTCAAAGTTCGGCGCACAATGTGAACATGAACTGTGGTGCATGTATACCAATTCAACCTATCGATATCTCCATATCATTACCATAAACGAAAAAAGTGTTATGAGCGTTAAAGTTAAACGTTTGTTGATATCAGCATTGATTGTTCTGATTGTATACTAAGAGGCAGAAGCTACTGCGATCAACAATGAACACATTTTCATAGGTTGACAAAATAGTAATCAAATCTGACTGCTTGGTTTTTACGTACAGGTGGATGACTTGTCGTTAGTTTGACATGGAGGAAACGATCAGATTTCACGTTACAAAGTGTGTAAATGGGCACTCAACATGATTGGGGTCCAAGACAAAATCACACGTTCAATAACGGGTATGTCCACCGTCTGTATCAACAAATGTCTGACACCAGCGTCTCATGGAACCAACCAAACGTCTGAGATGGCCCTGGGCGGTTTGATTCCATATCCTTGGAAGCGCTTGACGGAGTTTCGGTAACGTTGTGGGATGACGTTGTTCTGCGTGAGGGAATGCTGAACCACCCTTGCAACGTGGGGTCTGGCGTTGTCATGTTGAAACAGCAAACCTGTGCCATGTTGCTGCATAAACGGTAGAACACGAAGGTTCATAATTTCGTCCCTGTACCTAATTCCATTCATGTTGCCATCAATGATGTGAAGTGACGCCCGCCCTCTTGTGGTTTTCACGCCCCATACCATAACGCCACCCCCTACCCAAACGGTCTTCACGCCATGACACACTGGGTAACGTAACGTTTACCTCCCATAAGAGTGATACAACAAGAAACGTGACTCGTCGGTGAAGAGAACCATTCCTCCATCACGTACTCTTCATCGCAAAAGCTGTCGGCACCTCTGAAGTCGTCAGAATTGGCCTTTGGCAGGACGTCGTGCACGCATCCCGTGAGCAGCCAGACGTCTTCAAACAGTGATTCAATTTGATCCTGGTACTGTCTGGGCTGTGAGTGCTGCAAGTTGGAGCCTGTTATGGAGATGGGTGGTAAGGATCCATCTGTCATTACGAGGCGTGGTCAATGGTGGATGTGCCCGGCGGGGACGTCTTGTACGTTGGCATCCCTTTGAGAACGTTGCCATAATATGCATATCGTGCTTCAATGGACGTAAAAGGGTCGTCCGACGTCACGTTGAAGTGCTCCAGCTTGAATCATGCCAATAGCTCTCCATCTCTCATGTTCAGTCAACCGTCTCATATTGGTGTGCTATCAAAATGCAAAAATGACTTGTTTTTCTGTTGACAACCATAAAAGTGAAAATGATCCGGGATCTTAGAGATTTTATGCAGGCTTTTCTAAAAAAACTATTTCTTCGTGCACTCTACAACCAGGCAAAGTGTGAAGAATGGCTTTGGTTGTGTTCTGGATATGTATTTCAGTCATGTTAGCACAGTTCGAATTCAAATTCAGATTACAAAAATTAATCATGCACAAAAAGTCACAGTTACTTTTGCCTCTTAGTATGTTTGAAGAATGTAAACACACATAGGATGACAGCAGAATCAAATTGTATGTTTCAAAATGTATTTATATCCAACACGGAATATATCTCACAGCCGAGACACCACTTAAACAGAGCAACAAATATATATATAGTTTAAATCTACTTAGAGTTCAACATTATTAAAGTACAGATCATTCGGGCAATAAGTCAAATATAGATATGATATATAATATTTGTTAAAATTAGATGTGCAAAAGTGTTTTACAGGCACTTACAGAACACATATACCCCCAGGACGTTATATCAGCAAAGGTATGTACAAATACAACAAGATCGGTGTTTATGGTGATTACTAAGAAAGATTTGTTCGGCGAAGTAGTAGTACATTGAAAAACTTCAGGTACACTAAATTGTACATGTGTTGTTGTTATATAGTGTTTGTCTTAAACATAAAGCTGGCAATGAAAAGATATATATATCGAATTAATACAATACACTCCTATTCTATTTTACATTACCCAACCATGTATTATGCAAGCATATTTAGCAATCCACTGTAAACAGTGCATGAAAAACTAAATACAGATCAACCATGTGAGAATGAGTGAGCCATATCGTGACTAAAACTAGTTATAAGTGCATGATAAATACAGTTAATTTTTTAAAAAACCTGTCGACGATGGACATTAAAACCAACTAAAATACCACAGAAACAGGAATTAAAACTAACATCTATGTCTAAAACTTGATATTAATGTGGACAATACAATATACAAACGGGCTGAGTATCGCCAGCAACTGAAGGTTGATAACCATACTAGGTACAAAGAGGTCTTAGAGTGCTACCTGCATGGACCCTAGCTGGAAACACGCCATCCCTTCAGCCGCTGGCGACTGAGTTTTAGTCATTATTTAAACAAAATTTGAAATACACTACGATCAACAGTTTGGTAGAACTATATTCACCTCGAATGTTTTTGGGACTTACGGATCCTATCAGGAGGACAATTATTTTACAATACTTCCTTTGAGGATACAGTCACTTACTATCTAAGTTTCTAATTTAAATCACAAATACTAAAAACAAATCTTTCTACAAACATGTGACTCAAACTTTATCAATTAATTCAATGTCCATATATAGAAGACATACATACAGTACATACACGTATACTGGTTCAAACCAGTCCAGTGCAACTATGTGCATGTACATAGACTTGTATCGTACAAATATATCTCTACATATACAAGCATATTACACAAACAAATTATTTAAGTCTTACCTTTTTACATTAGTACTCAAAAGCACATGCTCGGAACCATTCTGCGTCAGTGTTCAAGACACCAAACAGGTCAGTGACACAAAATTATACATGCTATACACATACAATTTAATGCATCCAAATAGGTGCAGAAGTATATTCGTATAGACCTGAGTAATGAGATGTCACTGGGCACAAATATGCAAACACACATTAAAGTATCTCACGTATGTCAAATATTCAATATCAAACATTTGCATTTATCTTCCCAGAATCCTAAAAAAGAGTTGACCACAGCCACAAACGGACTACAGTTTGCTTATTGGCGGATACTGCAAAGGGCAGTCGAATTTGTGCTGTGTTTTATTTCCATTGCATGAATCTCACCATAACGATAAAGTTGACCATGTGCGATTGACAACTGCCGTAACTGGTATCCAGAGTCTGGGATAATTGGCGAGCTTTGAAGGCGAGAAATACCTCCATTCTGTAATATAACATTATTTTGTATCAAAGAAATCAATAACTTACTGTTGTTAACACTTCAAATACCACATACACAGTGTCTTCAATGGTTAGTCAACATTGAAAGGATGTATCATTGTATGGTCTAATCTGTTGGTTTGTCAAGCTATGCCGTGCGAATCTCGAATTGGATAGGAAATATTCTTGTACGGAACTTCTTTTGGGGTTAAACCTGAGCCGGCGTCTTCAGAGCAATTGTTCTAGTTACACAAAGAAAACCAGTATGCTGACACCCCACCACAGGAGAAAAAATATGAAAAACAACATGTCAAAACTATGTATACGAGTTGATTCATTTGTGATCTGGGTTGTGTCCGAACAGGACGTTTGTATTTTCCTCTGGCGACAACAAGGTCCTCTTCTCATGCAGGCACCCTTGTTGATGATGACCAGTGTGGTTATGATGGCGAGACAACTCTGACTGAGAACAAGAATCAGGTACACAGCCATTCTTGACACGGATCCCGACTTGGGCATCACATCAATGATGAAGACCAGAAACACAGAATAAGACATGCATATGGAGATGAGATAGGACATTCTTTCTCCTGAGTCGATGGGAAGCAGGAATGAACAGGCATTCAGGAGAGACAACAGAAACATGGGAAACAAAACGGTGGTCACGTAGAACGTTGACTGTCGTTTCAGGAGCAGCGTGAAGATTACTGTTACGGAAAATGATTCTGACGTTGCGTTTACAATATGCCACTCTGAAGAGATGTCTTTATTAATAGGCACATACATTTCTATAGATGGAACAACCTGGCACATAATTGGAGAGACAATGATCATCTGACAACTTTGACTATCAAATGGAAACATTGTGCTATCAACTTCACAAGTCGTTTCAAAAGTACTCACAATTTGCTGCCACGCACGACCCAAATTGTACACCGTCAAAGGATTATCACCTTCAAGAAGCGAACTCGAGGCTACACTGTTCAGAATTAGAGGCTTTGGTGTCCAGATATCGGTGGGAGAGAGAACAATCGTTGACAGGCCATCATAATTGTCGGTGTTCCATGTCAAATCAGGATCATTCCAATATGATACAAACAATGCAGAAAATGTCACAACAGAGTTAGCAAAGTCAAGTCCTTGAACGGAAAATGGCGAAAATTGGAGTGATATGTTTAGATCTTCGGAATCTTTAGTAGTAGGTAAGATCTCAGGTGAATAGTTGGTGAGTAGTTTGCTTCTTAGCTGCTGGTGTATATGTCGATTGATGGTTATGCTGAATGGGACATTCACGATCACCATCAAAAGAATTACGGCTGATACAGAAAGATGCATGTCTCTGAGGCTCCAGCTAACACTACTGCAAGAATGATGTATGCTGGCTCGAGATAGCTGTACTTATAGTCAACACACTGACATCAGGTGACGAACTATCGCTAATACCCCATCGATTATGCAATATGAATAAACCAATCAAACTTCACTGTTATATGTTAATATCGGCATTTCCATTGATTTGTGTGGTGCTTGGCCAGTGACAAATATCTCTTTCCCACTCATGTCATTGCGAACACACAAAGTACAGTGCATACATGGATCCGCCAAACTACTGCTATCAGATTACTACATAGCAAACCAGTTTTCTAGTTCTGTGAGATATTCAGGCAATGTTTATTAAAGCACAATTATCTGTTTCACGTCCCCTGAAAATAGAGAATTAAATATAAGCCAATTACATTGTTTTAATTCTTTATTTTGTTGTAATGACAATTTTATGTTTGAAACATCAAAATCGTATACATTTTTATTCCTCCCACGGAAAGGATTAGTTTGTGATCATACAAACCTGAATGAAAACAATCACTATCATTCACAGACAGTGTCGATTGCTGCAGTTTGACCTTTGTTAGAATAAGAAAATGTTCTTTAGACATTTAAAAGCATAGTTTTAACGAAAACAAAAGAAGACAGTTAGAATGGAATATAAACAACAAGTGATAAACAACCTATATATCAATCATTTTGGTCTGTGATACAGCATACATTTATTTTTGTGTGACAGAAGATATTCATTTGTAGTAATTGTCGGTGGCAGCAAGACATCGAACAAAAAACATCAAGTTGAGTAACCCGTGAACAAATTGTTAAAATTGATCTCCTTGTTGTAAGAGGCGACTTACGGGATGGGTTGATCAGGCTCACTGATACGGTTGACACATGTCATCGAATCCCAGTTGCGCAGATCGATTCTCATGCTATTCGTCACTGGATTGTCTGATTCGAAACACAGGATACAAATTTAGAAATACCGAATCGATGTCAGCTCCGTACTATATATGAGATACAAGGACAGCCTGTTTCACGTCATTCGACACTGAGACAACTCTAAACATTTGTGAGAACACGCATAGCAGAAATTCGCTGAAAATTCCATGTTTGGAAACAAAAGATACAAGTGTTTCATTTGCCAGCGTTCGGCCACATACCCTGTTATTCGAATAGTTGTTGTGAAATCCCTATCTGTATTATGCAGTTTGTGGAATCTTCAAATGAGGAGATAATCTGGATTTTGAAGAAGTCAGATCTGTTAGTTTTGGCTAAGTGTTAAAGTCTAAATGGTAAGTCTTCAAAGACAGAAAAGTCAGTGTTTGGACAACTGGTAGTTTAGAAATACGTACTGAGAAAGTGTAATCCCAATTATAACATGTGTTATATTTGAACACTTTCTACATGGTATTGTGTATTCATACATATCGGCCGTGGGAGCTGTGCCAATTTACACTTGTTAGGGGGGTACACAAAGTGCGTGATCGAGACTACCATTTGTCCGACTTCCATTTTTGTAGAAGCCTCGGTGACTGATTGGGTTAGATGGCTGACTCTGTGAGCTTGCAATTAGGTGCCTCTGGTAGTGAGGGTTCCAATCCCGGATTGGAATCAACCCAACAAAAGTACGAGAATCTGTGCTTTACTTAGAAAGTGTTATCCAAAATATAACATGTGTTAAAACATCTAGGCAGTCTCACACTCCCTGAACTATATCTATTTCCTTAAATCCGAGACCTTACCTCATTTTAAAAAGAGAAACGCGCGTCCAAGCTGCAGTAGTTAAACCTCGAGATAAAGTCTAGACTACCCTCAGCTTCCGGGTCTGAACCACCGCTGGGACTAGTCAGATCGCATTTCCGCCTAGTGATACACATTTGTGCGAAAATTAATACATGCACAGGTGAAACTAATGTGCTTAAAAAAGATGAATGTCACTGACGATGGTATATCCTTTCGGTTGGAATGATTGAATTTGAATACATGTGCTTGTCGCCATTATTAACATTCAAATAAATTATACACGTTTTATACTCGTTATTGTCTATGTTAAGAACAGCACAGGCTATCCATCCATACATCCAACCCTTCCATCCAACCATCCATCCACCCACCCAACCTGCCATCCACCCAACCATCCATCCGTCCGTACACACACAGAGACATACATACATACACACACACACACAACAGTGAATGAGTTGAGTTTTACGCCGCACTCAGCAATATTCCAGCTATATGGCGGCGGTCTGTAAATAATCGAATCTGGACCAGACAATCCAGTGATCAACAGCATTAGCATCGATCTGCGCAATTGGGAACCGATGACATGTGTCAACCAAGGCAGCGAGCCTGAGCACCTGATCCCGTTAATCGCCTCTTACGACAAGCGTGGGTTACTGAAGGCTACTCTACTAACCCGGGCCTTCACGGGTAACACATACAACACACACACACACACACACACACACACACACACACACACACACACACACACACACACACACACACACACACACACACACACACACATACAACACACACACACACACACACACACACATATATTTGAGTCTGGCCTTCATCCAGAAAATGACAATCGGAATCATTTACTTGCACACTGAGACAATGGCATACAAACCATTTTACTTGCACATGCTCAAAACACAGAGAAATGTCATTTTGGCAGTATAAGTATCGCACCAATGTAGTACCCTTTGGTCGTTTCCAAATAAACGTTCAATTTCATCACATTTCGTCACATCGGTTACTTGAAACTATTTTAAAACATTAGAAAAACATGTTTTGTTTTAAAAGTAAAAAAGGATTAGGAGAAGTATGAGTAGACACTAACAAAACACACTGTAAATCATCGACGCGAGTGGAAGCAAGTGCTGCTACCAATTCCGACCAGCCTGTATATGTGAACAATTTAAAACAGGCTAAAATAACTACATCGCAGTTACATAGCCCTGTCTTGAATATTTTGAATTTCATTCTCACCTTTATCGTTACGTTATGAAATGAGCAAAGCACATCCCAGCTGCAACAGTTGTGATTGATATCATTTGCAGTGTTTGAGTCTGGCTTTTTAACGAAGACCTGGTATTACAATTTGATAATGATTCCTAAACACGTGGTCATGAAATACTCGGAATAGTAGAGAGAATAATGCTTTCTAATAAGCAATCCAATAAGTTGGTTAGACCGTTAGTATCGCTTGATTCCAGAAGTCGAACTTGATACAGTCCGATATTATTGTATGGAACGTCTGCCTTAATCCGATGTCTAAAGTGTTTGAATACATTTCTTTTTATACAAAGAATACCAGTATGCTGAAACTCCACAACAGGAGATAAATCATGAAGAAGATTATGTCTAAAGTGTGTTTACTGTTTGTGGTCGGAGATGTGTCCGAACAGGACGTTGGTATTTTCCTCTGGCGACAACAATATCCTCTTTTTACGCAGGCGCCCTTGTTGATGATGACCAGTGTGGTTATGATGGCGAGACAACTCTGACTGAGAACAAGAATCAGGTACACGGCCATTCGTGACATGGATCCCGACTTGGGCATCACATCAATGATGAAGACCAGAAACACAGAATAAGACATGCATATGGAGATAAGATAGGACATCCTTTCTCCTGAGTTGATTGGCAGTAGAAATGAACAGGCGTTCAGGAGAGACAACAGACACATGGGAAACAAAATGGTGGTCACGTAGAACGTTGACTGACGTTTAAGGAGCAGTGTGAAGATTGTTGTACCGGATAATGATTCTGACGTGGTGCTTACAATATGCCACTCTGAAGAGTTGTCCATCCTAATAGGAAGATACATAGATACAGATGGTATAACATGGCACATAATTGGAGAGGCAATGATAATCTGACAACTTTGACTATCAAATGGAAACATTGTGGTATCAACTTCACAAGTGGTTTGAAAAGTACTCACAATTCTAATACTATGCAACACACTACCATTATTGAACACCACCAAAGGAGTATAACCTTCAAGAAGCGAACTCGAGGCTACACTGTTCCGTATGAGTGGTTTTGTTATCCAGATATCATCGGGAGAGAGAATTATCACTGACAGGCCCTCATAGTTGTTGGTATTCCATGTCAAATCAGGATCAACCCAGTATGATGCAAAAATTGCAGAAAACGTTACAACAGAGTTAGCAATGTCCAGCCCTTGAACGGAAAATGGCAAAAATGTCAGTGATATGTTTAGAGGTTCGAAACCGTCAGTAGTAGGTAAGATCTCAGGTGAATAGTTGGTGAGTAGTTTGCTTCTTAGCTGCTGGTGTATTTGTCGATTGATGGTTATGCTGAATGGGACATTCACGATCACCATCAAAAGAATTATGGCTGATACAGAAATATGCATGTCTCTGAGGCTCCAGCTAACACTACTCCGAGAATGATGTACACTGGTCCGGAAAAGCAATTCCTCTAGTCAACACATCAGGTGACGGACTACAAATCTAGCTTATGTTCTTATGATATGCCCTGTTGATTATTAAGATAAGGTGCATACGGTCTATGTACACTTTCACATAACCGTGTTTTAATGATCTGAGGGAAGATCCACAGAGAGGAAATAACATTTTGAAAAGCACTATCTATACGTTCGTAAAAGACTGCTGATGTGACTCACACAATCGTTCAGAATCAAATGTGAAATCTGTACATCACCACGGAAGATCAATGAAGAAGAATTAGTCAATTATAACAGAGGACTATACTTACAAAAGCAGTTGCAGCAATAATACACCCGAGAAGAAATGTCACTGCCCTCACGAATGTCCAGAATATTGTCACTGTTGAGTGTGGCACAGAAAGGTTCTGAGAACTTGCAAGTAGTCCTGGTTGAATTTACGTCTCCTGTTCCCAATGGTCAAGAGAAAAGACGAATGTCATGTTGAAGCAGTTACCTCACGAATATGAGTTTGTTTGTCCAGTAAACAAGCTCCTCACAGCGATAGCCCTTTCTCAGAGCGCTGGCACCCGTGAAGAGCAAGCTCCTCGTGGTAAATTATGGGTAGCGCTTATGGCTCTACTCCAGTGTGGACCTAGTCAAAACTGATTCACCCAATTGCTGGTCATTAAAGGCGACCAAATTGGGTCCTTTGCAAGAAGGCAGAGGCTCATGGACCAATCTGTTAGGACATTTTCAAATTATGTTCATGCTTGAGTACACCCTCCTGGTAAAGCTGGTGTCGTCTGTTGGAAATCCACAGACATGGAGGCATTGTGGGGCGCGGTGTGCGAGCTGTCTAAGGCGCCAGGCTAGTGATCCTGCGAGGTTGAGGTGTCGGGATCGAGCCCACTGTGACCGGGTGTAAAAACCTTGGAGTCAACTTTGTGTGCAGACTCTTTCAGTGTACACACAACCCTGTGCACTTAAAAGAACCCACGAATCCGTTGGTATATGACCAGATAGTGGCCACATGAATACGCGCAAATACCAAGTTGAGGGTACAGCAACGTGCAGTAAACGTAGACTGTGACTCTGTGTCCCAGTCCACCCAGCTGTGAATGGGTACCAAAATAGGATAAGAAAGCCACAATAACTGGGTGCGTCTGGTGGCTGCAAGAGTTGTATACTCCCTAGGGAGTTGAGATTGATAATAGGATGTGCCGTTGAGATTGACATCCAATGATCGAGGAAGAAAATACCAGCGCCTTGAGCATGCACTAGTTGCGTGGATATGTGCGCTATATAAATATCCTAATCAAAATAATCGTACTTGAAGATGTTCCATGGTAAGTGTGGAGCTTGGGGAATGAATCATATCATGGGTACCCCCACAACGATCACACAAGTCTGCGATTTGTTCTCTTTGGAGGATGAGGTTTCCGCCGCTCTCGTCGACCTTGATATTTGGTCTCGTTTCCTCGTGCCCCGGATGGTGGTCCTCTTAGGTTGAAACCGTTTGCTTGAACATGTGAAAAAGTCATCTTTGCGTCAAAGCGCCTGTCTCTGTAAAACTGGTCTGGTCGCCATCACTCTTCCTCCAAGGATTGTCCTACCTGAAAGCTACAAACAAAAATATCCAGAGTGAAGCGAACTGCTTTAATATGAAACTTAATGTACTGACAGACCTAAACCTATTAGTAACTTCCTATTTATATGTGTTTTTATAAACTAAATAGCATAGCTTACGAGTGTATCCAAAAGTCCTCTTATATTCCTCACATTTGAAAACCATGATTCAAAATTACTGCCACCAAGCACTGAAGATGTGGAAAAGTGATGACAATTATTTCCGTCGCCATCATATGGCCCACAAGCTAATTAAATTCAAGATTTGTAATGATAAAGCACGACTTAAAGCACGTATCCGTATCCAAAATCAAATCACGATGTCTAAGGTAAGGAATATGATTCAGAATATCAGCGTCAAGGGCTCCAAGTGTAGCATTCGCCATTTTAAAGACGGGGATTTACTATTAACTAATAAATTCGGTATTGCAAAATAAACATGGTGAAACTATGGCTAAACATTCTCCCTCTTCCAAATAAGCATCCCAATTACAAACGTATAGAAAGCAAGGAAAGAATACTATTAATACACACAACGAGGAAGATCATAATGAAATGTTTTCAATTAATGAGCTCCATACTGCACTTGAGCAAGATCAGGATACTGCTACAGGAACTGAGAACATCCATTATCAACTCCTGAAACACTTCCTTGAATCATATTTACAGACTTTTATAAATTGTTTTGATGAAATTTGGACGTTGGAAAATTCTCCTTCTTCGTGGCGTGATGCTATATTTGTCCCAATGCCTAAACCAGTACCCCGATCCCTCGGATTATCGATCAGTTTCATCAACAAGCTGCATTTGCGAAACTATGGATAAATAATCGACTTGTTTGGTCGCTGGAAGCCAATAACCTGATAACAGATATTCAATGTGGTTTCCGCAAAAACAGAAGCACCATCGATCATTTAGTACGTTTTGAACCATTCGTCAAAAATGACATAATTAACAAGCGACATTCCGCCACATAGCTGGAATATTGCTGAGCGTTAAACAGCAAACAACCAAACAGTGCCGAGCCTTTTGTTTTCTAACTAGAAAAAGCATATGACACTACAGGGAAACATTGTATTTTAAAAAGTCTAAATGACTTTGGATTACGAGGCCGTTTGCCTATAGTGGAGCCTGTTGAAATCATGTAAAATTAGTGCATACTATTTACCACCTGCCTTGGTACTTTCCGAACACCTTTTTTTTCTTTTTTTTTATCATCTTTATTTCCACATTTTACATAGTACATGAAGAATGCATTCACATAAGTATATTCATACAAATATTCATATACAATATATCAAGTATATTCAATACACCCTCACAAATCCCCTTCATACAATGAATAAACGTCTTTGAAAATCTTATCTCAGCGATTCCAATACTAATAATAGTAATTAATTTTTTCTGACCTAGTATTTTCTGTAAATAGATTGTGGAAAGATGACCAGAAGGTAAAAAACTCACTGTTGCTGCATGTAGAGTACGCATTATATTTTGTAATTTCATAGTAATTTGATACTTCGCCTACTACATGCTTGAAACTTGAAACTTGTTCTTTTATTTTTTGTGTATATATTACCTATTTACAACAAGACATATTGCATTTAAAGAATGATTGTTTTTTCCCTTTAAATCCAAGTAAGATGTTTTCTGGTGTAAGGTCAATGTTACCTTCAGTTACAGTCATTAGCCATCTGGTCAAACTCTCCCAAATCTTTTTAAC
The DNA here is from genome assembly GCF_003918875.1 of Haliotis rubra. Lineage (NCBI taxonomy): Eukaryota > Metazoa > Mollusca > Gastropoda > Lepetellida > Haliotidae > Haliotis > Haliotis rubra. The sequence continues at coordinate 1,402,393 of NW_025766170.1, read as the reverse complement.
ATGACAACAATTACAGAGTAGATGGACAATCGTCTCTAGTTCCTTTGAACAGAATGTACATAAAGGTGTGTCCTTTAGACCGATCCTATTTAAGAAAATATTTGTGGGTATAATATCATACAATATCTTCATCTGTAACCATTTCAAATTGCTACATTTTGTGGATCGTTTTGCCATCATATATATGTTTCGTAGCATTGTGTTATCATACTGTGTTTCAAAGACTCTTTCCCACTTTGTATGTGCATATGACTTATTGTAATTGGAGTCCAGTAAAGAAAAGTAGAAGGTTTTGGTGCCTTTGACCTTTAGATTTAGTTTGGATATATTAAATGGTAGTATTGGTGAGAATGGGAGTGTTTTAGGTAGAGTGATTTGTCTTCTCTTTAGGCAGGCAATTATGGAAGATTTAATACTGTGGTATCTTAAGATATTTGCTTTAACTTGATATATTTTTTGTAGTTCTTCATAAGTATAGAATTCCCCCGTGGTTGGGTTCATTAGATACATTGGTTTAACATGTCATTTGGGTTTATTGTCTTATAATGCTTTTGTAAATATGATCCCCATGCAGAGATTACATCTCTCCAAAATGGATTTCTTATGTATGGTTTTATATGTTTTTCCAAATATTCAAGATCAGCTAACCAAAGTCTTCCGTAGTTAGGTATACAGTTATCCACTAATGCTTTCCATTTGCAGTTACTGGAATATAATTTTTTTATCCATGCTATTTTATGTGCATAAATATTATTCTTAATGAGTGGGACACTAATTCCTCCGTAATCAGGTGGCATAGCTAAAATGTCTCTTTTAATTTTGTCCGGTTTGTTTTTCCATACAAATTTGAAGCAGGCTTGTTGAAATTGATTTATTATTTCATCTGGGGGTGATGGAATTGAGGAAAATAAATGGTTTAATTTTGCAAGCAGTAGTGATTTCAAAACAACATTTCTACCGATTGGAGTAAGTGTTCTTATTGACCATAATTTCATTTCCTTCTATCTTTTTGAACTTATTATCGTAGTTCAGTTTCACCATTTTGTCAAGGTCTACATCAAACATAATACCCAGTACCTTGAAGTCACTTTGAGTCCAATCTAAGTTCCAGTCTTTACAGAGTTTATATCTACATCTTTCTTTGAACCTATCCAGATCAGTCTTGTCTTGTCAGCATTAACTTTCAAGCCAGAAAACCTTGCAAAAAGGATAAAATGTTCAACAAGGCATATAGACTACTCTCAGTGCCGTCTAAAGATAAAGAGGTATCGTCAGCAAATTGTGCAAGAACATATTCAATACTTCCCTTTTAATACCTTTTATATTTTTATTATTTCTGATAAGTATAGCTAAAATTTCTGCGCATAAAACAAAAATATATGGCGATACCGGATCTCCTTGGCGACAACCTCTGGCTATAGGAAAAAAGGTGTTAGCAAATCCATTTACAAGTACACTTGATTGCATATCTTTAAAAAAAGTTCTGATCCACTTCTGAAAACTAGGTCCAAAATTAAAGAATCTTAACACATTTAGTATACAGTTTCTGTCAACTGAATCAAAAGCCTTTTCAAAATCTATTAGAACTAATAGTCCTGGTATTTGGTAAGATTATGTGTACTCCATTAGATCGTATATCAGCCTTGTGACCTCACCGATATGTCTTCCTGGTACAAAGCCTTTTTGATCATCATTTATTATTAGTTGTAATACTTTCTTCATTCTATTAGCTATAACCGCTGATGCAATTTTATATGATGTGTTAAGAAGAGAAATTGGCCGCCAATTTTTTAAAAATAGTTTTGGTTTGTTTTCTTTTGGTAAGCATGTAATTAATCCTTGTTTCTGGGTAACTGATAGATTTTCGTTTTGATATGCATAATTTAACGAGTTTATCAAGAATTTGTTCAAGTCTATCCAGAAGAATTTTAGAAATTCTGTTGTAAAACCGTCTGGTCCGGGAGTTTTTTCATTTTTCATTTATTTTCAATGCTTTTAGGGTTTCCTCATATGTTAGTTCTCCGTCTAAAGTTGCGGCACTGTCTTCATTTAGTTTTTGTATATTGTGTTTGTTTAACAAAGAATCAAGATTAATTTGTGTGCAGTTATTTTTATATAGTTTTTTTATAAAAGCTTTGGGTTTCTATTAGTATTTCTTCTTGATCTTTAATGGTTGATCCGTCGGGTTTTTTTATTTCTGATATAGACTTGTTTAGAAGATTTCTAAATTCCAAGTTTAAAAAGTATCTACTTGGTTTTTCTCCCTGTTCTGTCCATTTTGCTTTTGATCTAATAAATGCTCCCTTTGTTTTATTTGTTTCAAATTCATTAAGTTCAGTTTTTGTATCATTTATTCTTTTTAAAATTTCTTCTTTGGCCTGTAAACAGTCATTGTTATCAAGTTCTATCTCTAAATCGTGCAATAATGTTTCTAGTTCATTGATTCTGCTCTTATCTTTTTCCTCTTTGTTGATGTATAGAAAATTGTTAATCCTCTGATTTCCATAAGAATCATTTCCCATAGAAGTTGATCATTAATTTGGTATTTTGGAATTTGGTCTTCTGTTTTTGTGTTATATTTGGTCAACGTGCTTTTAATAGTTTCCTTGACTAATTGTACATACTTTGGATCTTGTAATAAAGAATTGTTGAATTTCCCAAAACCTTTTCCTCTTTGTGTTTCAGATAGAGCTAATGTCATAGAAATAAGTGAATGATCTGAATCTATGCTTGGACTTTTGTCACACTTGATAACATTCTGTAAAAGACTATGAGAGATCAGGAAATAATCTAGTCGAGCTTGTTTAATTGGAGTAGGTTGACGCCAGGTAAATCTTTTCTCGAAGGGGTTTGTTTCTCTCCATGGATCTTTTAAATCTAAAACAAATATCAGATCTATAATTTTTTCTCTGGCCTTTGGGTTGTTAATATTTTTATAGTTGAAAGTATCTTTTCTAGGGTCTTGTACTAAATTCCAGTCTCCGCATAAAATAGTTTGTGTTCCTCCTAGGCGTTCCACATGATCTTTAATTGTATCATAAACTTCTGGCGTATCTTGGTTTGGGCCATATATGCTTGCTATTGTGTAGACTATTTCACATATATTTACTTTTAATATTACATAATTTCCTGACTCACTACCGGCAACCACATCTTCAACTTTGAATTCAAAGTTATTATTAAATAAAACAGCTGTTCCTCTAGCAGTACTTTTAAAAGATGTCATGTAGCATTGATTGTAGCCCCATTGTTGTTTAATGATTTGTTCTTGTTCTTTAGTAAAGTGTACATCTTGTAAGCAATATATGTGGGCTTTTTTTCCGTAAAAAGCGGAACACCTTGTTTCTTTTAAACGAATTGTTTAAGCCCCTACAGTTTAAAGACAATCTTATTTTTTTCCTTTTCAGCCATTGTCAAAGATGTGGAGTATCTCTAATTCAAATGGTTTGTAGTCGTAACAATGGTATAGAATGGGATTTGTGAAAGTGTATATGTCAGTAACATGCTTTGTGGAATTTTCGTTATTCTGTATATGATAACAACATTTAAAACGTTTCAAAATTGTGGGTATAAAAGGTGCTTCCAGCTTCTGAAAACTAAGAAAATTTGGGGTTTCTTTGGTACAGTCTTTACTTTTTAAGAGGATTGACATGGAGTAGTTAGTTATAATGCAACTAGGTGGGTATATTTAGCGTAACTCTATTATATCAGATATTGTATTATCGAAGCTGATACACAACTAAAACAGTGAGTTACCATCAATTAAGTGTTCAAATCACTAGTAATATTCCACTGGAAGAATACAGTAAATGCAGTACATCCTGTAATGTCAGTCTCGTTAAAAGATCAGAATTCTGTAGAGATCATAGCTGTAAAGCAGTGGAAGTATGGTACATCCACATATTCACACATCAAAACATCCTGTTATAAGATCCTACTGCGCAAATGTATACACACTCCTTGCAGTGTCAAAAAATAAAAATGTACACTCTGCCTGAGCGAACAACGTTTCATAATGAAAATATCCATTATTATATAATATGCTGTCAGCATGTATTGGGGAACTAAGTTACTCAAGTGGTTCATCTCTAGTAAGAAGATAATGTTCCGTTCACGGTTGTAAACTATACATCCGCGTATACTACGGAAGTATGAATGCGTAAATAGAAAATTACATAGTACATAGTGAATATTAGTATAAATCAGATGGTTTCTGAACTTCATCCACATATGCACACGTCAAAACATTCTGTTATAAACTTCTCACTGCGCGAAAATACATACACTCCTTGCAGTGTCAAAAAATAGAAATGTACACTAGGCCTGAACAAACAACGTTTCATAATGAAAATTTCCATTATTATATAATATGCTGTCAGCATGTAATAGAGAACTAAGTTACTCAAGTAGTTCATCTCTAGTGAAAGGATAGTGTTACGTTCACGGTTTTAGACTTTACATCCGCGTATACACCGGAAGTGCGAATCTATAAATAGAAAAGCACATGGTGTTGTTTATAGTTTTTATAGCTATATCTGATTTTGCGGAATGATTTGTATCAGTCACAAATGAGTAGAGGAGTGACACTTTGTAATGAAGATAACCATCTCTGCACAACATACATCTATATATAGTGGAAAAGGAAATTGCTCTGGTAGTTAGTCTCAACGCAAAGAATGATCGACGTTCCGTCGTATGCTTATTACCTTGCATATTACAGAAACTAAGTATTATGACATCAATAGACATGTAGCAGCTCTAAGTGTGCATCTTGATAAAGGTGACAACACGGCTACGGGTGTGATTCGATTTATTCGACGACTGGGTTTAGTTCATTGTTTTACACCCTGAAATACACAACAACAATGATGAGGATAATAAACATAATCCAAGCATAATTCATCTGGCTTGCAAACAAAAGTATGGACAACACCGTAACACGTACATCATATGCATCATTAAATAAAGACGGTAAATATAGAATTACTGCATTGTGTTATATTAGTGGCCTTGAAACACAGTCAAGCATCTGACTACACAATGCTGACAAGTAAGATACAGCAACCTGAATTACAGTTGTCCATATATGTAGTAGTAAATATAGAATATATGAAATATACACACATCTTACTGTGTGTAAAACGTCATCAATAGATAATGGTATATATTTACGTGATGAAAATATACAAACATACCAGAAGTATGGCCTCTAGGTGTAGGTCACACTACGGTTTTCCACAACTACATGGTCACGGCTACAGTGGCACCGAAAATACCTACAAATGTGGAAATAATTCAAAACTAACTTCCCTACACAACATCCATACACACGTAAATATTATCATCAAATCAGAATTACTGTAAACACATATTTACAGATCTGGCATAGCACACAGTAAAATACCAAACATCCTAATATTATTATATATACACATACATACACAACACATACATGATAAAAGCTTCATAAACTTATAAATCAAAATACTCATTCAAATACCTGCCTATCCAGGAGATTTTGCCATTTACTAAGCCTCTCGCAAATGTACAAATTACCTTATTTAGCATACATAACATAATGTTTATATAACCTTATTTATGAAAAGATATACACATATACGTTCATGTATTTTAATTAAAGAAACATACCTTGACAGTAGTGAAGTAACTGAAATTAGTAAACTTGCTGCAGTCTGTTGGTGACTTCTCTGTCCAGTGACTAAGGTGCAAGTGAGGGTTAAAAAGCATGCAAGCTAAGAACAATAGGGTCAGCCACTCAACCAGAACATTTGCCCTGGTTTAAACAAAAGGAAGTGATAGGTAAGTGACTGACCCAAGCATATCCAAGTTAAACTATTTAAGGTGTAGTATCACCTCTTAATTAAAATCCTTCACACTCGTAATGCTAACTAATATCAATAGCTACTAACTAATAACTAAAACTAATAACTAATACTAATGCTAATACCAATACTATATTCACTATATACTAATAACTAGTACTAATACTAATGCAAATACTAATGTCACTATTAATACTAATACTAATTACAGTGGTGTACAGTGTATGGTTTATTTGACAGTAACACAAATATATGTGACTGCCACAGACATAAAACACGAGTTGCTGCTTGTAATTTTCACAGCTATATCTCATTTTATGGATGATTTCTGAATGCTATTAGGTAAGTTACTAATCAAACATGAGATAACATTTTAGTTCATACTTTGTTAGATATCAAGACATTTATATGTCATGTCTAGTAATAATAGGTGCTGTAGACACATTAATTTTAGAAGAACGTCTGAGTTTACTGTAGTATTTAACGTATGGTATACTATTTAAATGTCATATTTAGTATTTACCTGAAAAATCCATGAACAATTCATATTCCAGTTCATGAAAGAGGAATTCCATTCCATGAATAATCTAATCCATGAATCAAGTTCGCTTTTTGAACAGACACTGGCGATTTTCCCCCAACACAAACTGAGTCCGTGACGCTCTTCGCGTGTTTATGTAATATTAACTGAAAGTAAAAATGTTAGTCCTTATTAGTCACACGTTATCGCAAATCGCAGTCACAGTTTGAGTGTGTCCTCCAACGATATATTTTTCCAGTCGTCCTGTGAATTCTTCCTGTATTGGAGAGTTAGATCGACTCCCCGCTCCATAATTCGGGTTTGTAGCTTGTGGTCCTTCTTAGTTCAAACGCTTTGTTGGCCAGTCGTCCGCGTTGCTTTTTGAGTGGGACTGGAAGGTCCGTTCGAACACTTATTTTCTTCTCTCTCAGTACCTTGTTGTTCTTCAGAGACGCCAGGTACACTTTTTGTCTGTTGGCAGCTAGTACAAATTTGACAATAATAAGTTTCGGCATATTCGCCCGAAAGTTCGTGGGGTCTGTGCTCTTCCTCGGTAGACGATGCACATTTACCAGTAGCATGTTGTCGGCTCCTTCCACACTGAGTGATGCGAAAACCTCCCGTACGGCCTTCTCGGGGTCCAACCCGTCCGCCACCCCGTAGACAAGGAGATTGTTCTTGCGCGAATACAGTTCTTGCAGTAGTAGCTTCGACTCAAATTCTCGCTGCATTTCAAGAATTGTGTCTTTATTTTTCCATATTTCTTCTGCATTGCTCTTAATTTTACAAGCATTAAACTCAACTGTTTGTAGTATTTCTTCGGTTTTCTTTTGTAACTCTTGAATGTCAATATTTATTGTGTTCATCTTCTCGATTATCCCGCTTGTTTGGCTTTGCAGTGCTTGTGTTATCCATGCTTTAAGATCAGACTCAGTCGGCGTGTCAGGGTCCGCCATAATGGCGCCTTCGTTTTCAGACTGTGGGTTTCTTCCCGCTGTTGCCCTTGTCCTCGTAACCACAAAATCGTCCAAATTGGTAGCTGGGGAGTTTGGCTGTGACCTGTTTTCCGGTTTACTTTGTTTTTTTCTGTTGTTGGCAGGCATTTTAGCATAAGATTGAGTGGATGGGTGAGGAGCGACACGATTAGCGTCCGCTCATGCTGGCAACTTAACCGGAAGTCCTTTCCGAACACCTCCAGTTACTTGTCTGTACGTGGAGGCAGATGAACCCTTACTAAGACAACGCCGCGTCAACTTATCTTTGATCTACCTTCAGTTGCTGGTGATCTATAGCCGGGATTTTTTTAAATTATATTGTTCTCAATAGTGATCTAATTTTAAAGTAATATGTTACCTATATTTAACCCTAGCTGTGATAATCTAAAACTAGTGCTCAAAAGAAACAATACACCGTAACATATTACATAAAATTCACAATAAGTGATAACACCATACTGAGCCATGTCACACACGTACAGACACATCCTTTCCGGAAACGACCGCCTCCGTGGTGTAGTGGTTAGAGCGTCCGCCCGGAGAGCCGAAGGTCGCGTGTTCGATCCCCGACCGCGTCATACCAAAAGACGTTAAAATATGGTACTTGTTGGTCCCTGCCTGGCGCTCGGCATTAATGGGTACAACAAGGACTGGTCGGCTCGGAGTCAGTATAATGTGTCTGAGTGGGGTATTCATGCTTCACTGCGGAATGGTATCTCCAGCTTTCGTCTGGGCTGGTACAAGCAGCCGCACATGCACATACGCACGCATGCACGTCGTCATATGAGCGAAATATTCTCAAGCACGACGTAAACCCAATTTCACCTCACCTCACCTCACCTTTCCGGAAACAAACGGCGAATCGCATAAACGTCGCAAAAAATCCAATACGACTTTTCCTGATGTAACACGAAATGCATACTAACGGTATAAACCAGCCTACGCGACATGTGACAAACGGCGAAACAAGTTAACGAATTGCCTAAACATCGCAAAAAATCAAATACCACTTTTTCTGAATGTAACATGCAAACTCACGGTATACGCGACACGTGAGCAACACAGTAGTATAAAGAACACAAAATTATGCCACGTTTGAGGCAAATCGAAAGTGAGAGTGCTGTCGGAATGGCCCAGCAAGGAGCTAACCACACCGTCATTGCCAGAACCTTCGGCTGCACCCGAGCAACTGTCATCAGACTTATGCAACGACTAAGACAAACTGGCAATACGTCAGACAGGCCTTGGAGTTGACCACGTGTGACAACGCCCGGTGATGATCGCCACATCCGGACAATTCATGTGAGACATCGTTTTGTAACGGCGACGTCAACGGCAGCGACGGCACTAGGACACCGTATCAACGAACATACAGTGTACCGGCGACTACGAGAACCGATGAGGGCGTCTGACTCTTCAAAACCGACGTCGTTGATTGGCATGGGCCAGGCGAGTTCGACGTTGGCAGCTGCGTGATTTGCGACTTGTGATGTTTTGTACGAGTTTTGTACGAGTTTTGTCTGTACAGTAATGACGGCCGGACTCGTGTTTACAGACGTGTAGATGCACGTTTAGCGCCGAATTACGTACAGCAAGTCATACTGTTTGGAACCGATAGCGTGATGGTGTGGGATGGGTTCTGCGGCCATCTCAGAACGAGACTTGTTGATTATTCATGGCAACCTGAATGCTCGAAGATACAAGTTTTGTGACCAGTTATGTTGCTATTTATCCAGCCGCGTGACACTGCATACCAACACGGTAATGCAAGGCGTCATACAGCAAGACTGACAAACGACCTTCTGCATAACGCTTACATCGTTGTTTGGACGTGGCCAGCATGTTCTCACGACATGAATCCGACAGTATACTTATGGTACTACCTGGATCGACAAATCAGAAGACTACCAGCGCTTATCTATCACCCTCAACAACTGGAACAGTGTCTCCTACAGGAATATTGATTCCACATTTAATGGCACTTTGCAGAAAAACTGCTACTTTCGACTTTGTATGAAATGAAATGATGTAAATTTGCTGTAGAATTGAATACTCTATTGAAATTAAACAGATGTTCATTCATATATGCTTTTCTTTTCCTTTCAAGTTTCGTCAAACACAATGTATACTTTCTTTTTGAGCACTAGTTTAGTTCCTTTGCCGACATCATTTTGAAACGTTATTCTTATCAATGTACGTCTTGTTTTAATCGCGATATGACTGAAATACTGCTGATGTGACTAAACATCTTAACTCACTCACTCGCAGAGTGCTTGGAAGGAGCTTTCAATAACTTAGTCAGTCTAGATATATTTTACGAGAGCTCCAATCAATGAGCTGCCAAATAAACTGAAATGAATTTATTTACTTCATCTCCTTACCATTAACTCTGATGGGAGGACAACAATGATGTAACTTCCGCACCGTACCGACAGCTAAAAACCGATGCCAGGTTTTATGCCAGGTTTTGACGGAAGGGAACTCGACTGAAGCACCTGACAAGATAAACATTTACAAGGTGTTTAAATGTTTTACCGTTTTATGAGAAAAATTCTCGCCATTTTATGACCGTATTACCCTTTTATGAGAAAAGTTCTAGCCATTTTATGAACAAAACCTACTTTAGGAGTGACTGTCTACTTCTACAACATATTGTAAAAAATGTACTTTGTACTTTCGTATGAGGTGAGGTGAAATGGGGTTTTACGTCGTACTTGAGAATATTTCGCTCATATGACGACGTGCATGCCTGTGTATGTGTGGCTGCTTGTACTAGCCCAGACTGAAGCTGGTTTTATAGTGCTAGCTCACTGAGATACCATGCTGCAGTTAAGCATGAATACCCCACTCATACTCATTATACTGACTCCGAGCCAACCAGTGTTTGTTGTACCCATTAATGCCGAGCGCCAGGCAGGGACCAACAAGTACCATATTTTAACGTCTTTTGGTATGACGTGACGCAACCCGCGACCTCCGCTCTCTGGGCGGACCCTCTAACCACTACACCACGGAGACGGTATGAGGGCATTTAATTTAATCAAATACACTAAGGTACGATTGCTTCATACGGTTGAGTGAGTGAGTTGAGTTTTACGCCGCACTCAGCCATATTCCAGCTATATGGCGGCGGTCTTTAAATAATCGAGTCTGGACCAGAAAATCCAGTGATCAACAGCATGAGCATCGTTCCAAGCAATTGGGATACGATGTCATGTGTCAACCAAGCCAGCGAGCCTGACCACCCGATCCCGTTAGTCGCCTCTTACGACAAGCATGGGTTACTGAAGGTTCATTCTAGCCCGGACCTTGTCGGGTCCATACGGTTGAGTGTGTAAAGGAAATTGTAATAATTGTCAAATGATTATGTCAGGATATCAGTAGCAGATTGAGTAAGTGATACTGACAGGTAGTGGCTACCTTTAAATAGTACCTTACAACACTCGCCACTCTGCTGAATGACATGTCAGAAGTCGGTGAATAACCATAGATTTATACCGAAGCTGTCATCCATAAGACATTTTGCCCTTATAATACCTATATCTGGCAACCTTACCTCCTTACGCTAGCTCTATCCTTACATATACAGTGCACCCTGATTATAATGCCCCTGGTTATAATGCCAGCCTGGATATGATGTCATGTTTTTGCCAGAACGGATTCCTGGTTATAATGCCAAACTGGTTATAATGCCATATGCCAATGTTTTTTGGAACAAAAAGTCATTTTCCCCTGCTTATAATGTCAATTAAACTGACTTCAAGTAGTATAAATACCTTAATTGGTTAACTGGCATGAATCAAATTATTTGCCTAAACTCATTAATGCTTTAGGTAGCCATGTAATCCCAGATAGGATAACACATGTGACAATACACTTCCTGCCACCTACAACAAGTCACCAGCAGCCCCTACACGCTGAGATTATCCAGTCATTAAAGGCTCATTACAGGCGACATCAGCTCAATCACCTTGTTGATTGCAGAGGGCCGCTAACTGTCCTACCTGGTAATAATGCCACCCTGGATGTAATGCCATATTTTCTCCTATACAAACGGTGGCATTATAACCAGGGTATACTGTATTTCTATGGAACACAACAGCTTTCAGCACACAACAATGTCATCACTCATTGCTTGTATATGGGCGACTGCGACTGTGTATATGGGCATCAGAGACAGATGTAACAAAAAACAAGATATACATCATGGTCTAATTTGCAATTCATCTGCTTTATTGCAATTAGGGATATCATTTTACAACGTTTCGACATATTTGACCTAAAAAAGCTGCAAAACGTTACAATTCTGACTGTACCATGAGTATTTATTTGTTTGACACCGCATTCAGTAGTATCACAGCTGTACGACTCGGTCTGTAAACAATCGAGAGTGGACCAGACAATCAAATGATTGACACCATGCGATACAATGCCAGGTTTAGTTGGTTTGTTGTTTAACGCCGCACCCAGCAATATTCCAGCTATATGGCGGTGGTCTGTAAATAATCGAGTCTGGACCAAACAATCCAGTGATCAACATCATGGGCATCGATTTACGCAAATGGGACACGATGACATGTGTCAGCCAAGTCAGCGACACTGACCACCCAATCCCGTTAGTTGCCTCTTACGACAAGCATGGGTTACTGAAGATCAATTTTAATCCTGATCTCCCCGGGTTGAATGATGTAAGATAGCTATGAAGACGAAGATTTAAAAATACCCATCTATCCCTCTTTTTGCTCGTTTCCTGCAGCTACCAACACTTTCTTCATCTGGGACAACTGAGGAAGGGTAAAGTTACAAATTGAAGTGTGTCAGAAGTAAATTGCATGAAATTAATGCAGGAATTTTTTGAAAATCAGTTCTAAGCCCATCGGCACCTGGAGCCTCCTATATCCTTAAGCCACTTCTATACACTTTATTGGCAAAAGTGAGGTTTTAATTGAAATACAAATATGAAACTGAACAAATTAATTTCCCTCTCTATTGGTATGACCTCTGGTATCTATAGCAATTTATATTATAAGTGTTCCTCTTCAACAATTTATATATTTACTATTATTTAGTTGAGGTATTTTTGACGATCATAGAAAGTATTTCCATTGATTCTAGACATATTAGAAATCCATAACGATCTCTCTGTTTGCAAGTGCTGGTGCTGGTCACTCAGGATCTAAGCCAAAGCCGCTGGGGAGGCACATTGGGTCAATACGAACCACCCCCACTTCTAAACATCCCGTACAGTGAAAACAGGGTTGGTTGGTTGGTTGGTTGTTTGGTTGTTTAACGTCGCACTCGGGTTAAAATATATGTTTGAAATCTTACTGAAAGTAGAAAATCTAGGAGAAAAGGTAATTAAAAAAAAATGTTATTATATAAAAATAAAACAATATGACACCGTGATATCTTGGAGCTATAGCACCTCACTCTGTTTTGTTTTTGCTTGTATGTTGTTATTTCCACACTCACAAATATTCCAGGGTTATGGCGGCGATCTGTAAATAACCGAGTCTGTGCCAGAAAAAAACAGTGATCAGCAGCATGAGCATCAATCTACGCAGTTGGGATACTGGGATGACATCTGTCTTACGACAAATATAGGGTTAGTGAACATCAATTCTAACCCGGATCTTCACGGGTCGTGGAAACAGGGCAGTATTACCACCGTCACAGGTCATAGTTCTGTGTTACACCAGCAATGGTTCTATGTCACACCAGCAATGGTTCTATGTTACACCAGCAATGGTTCTGTGTTACACCAGCAATGGTTCTATGTTACACCAGCAATGGTTCTGTGTTACACCAGCAATGGTTCTATGTTACACCAGCAATGGTTCTATGTTACACCAGCAATGGTTCTATATGTTACACCAGCAATGGTTCTATGTTACACCATGTTACACCAGCAATGGTTCTATGTTACACCAGCAATGGTTCTATGTTACACCAGCAATGGTTCTATGTTACACCAGCAATGGTTCTATGTTACACCAGCAATGGTTCTATGTTACACCAGCAATGGTTCTATGTTACACCAGCAATGGTCCTATGTTACACCAGCAATGGTTCTATGTTACACTAGCAATGGTTCTATGTTACATGTTATGTTACACCAGCAATGGTTCTGTGTTACACCAGCAATGGTTCTATGTTACACCAGCAATGGTTCTATGTTACACCAGCAATGGTCCTATGTTACACCAGCAATGGTTCTATGTTACACCAGCAATGGTTCTATGTTACACCAGCAATGGTTCTATGTTACACCAGCAATACACCACCAATGGTTCTATGTTACACCAGCAATGGTTCTATGTTACACCAGCAATGGTTCTATGTTACACCAGCAATGGTTCTATGTTACACCAGCAATGGTTCTATGTTACACTAGCAATGGTTCTATGTTACACCAGCAATGGTTCTGTGTTACACCAGCAATGGTTCTGTGTTTCACCACACCAGCAATGGTTCTATGTTACACTAGCAATGGTTCTATGTTACACAAGCAATGGTTCTATGTTACACCAAGCAATGGTTCTATGTTACACCAGCAATGGTTCTATGTTACACCAGCAATGGTTCTGTGTTACACCAGCAATGGTTCTATGTTACACCAGCAATGGTTCTATGTTACACCAGCAATGGTTCTATGTTGCACCACCAGCAATGGTTCTGTGTTACACCAGCAATGGTTCTCTATGTTACACTAGCAATGGTTCTATGTTACACCAGCACCAGCAATGGTTCTATGTGTTACACCAGCAATGGTTCTGTGTTACACCAGCAATGGTTATATGTTACACCAGCAATGGTCCTATGTTACACCAGCAATGGTTCTGTGTTACAGCAATGGTTCAGCAATGGTTCTATGTTACACTAGCAATGGTTCTATGTTACACCAGCAATGGTTCTATGTTACACCAGCAATGGTTCTATGTTACACCAAATGGTTCTATGTTACAATGGTTCTATGTTACACCAGCAATGGTTCTATGTTACACTAGCAATGGTTATATGTTACACCAGCAATGGTTCTATGTTACACCAGCAATGGTTCTATGTTACACCAGCAATGGTTCTATGTTACACCAGCAATGGTTCTATGTTACACCAGCAATGGTTCTATGTTACACTAGCAATGGTTCTATGTTACACCAGCAATGATTCCGTGTTACACCAGCAATGGTTCTGTGTTACACCAGCAATGGTTCTGTGTTACACCAGCAATGGTTCTATGTTACACTAGCATTGGTTCTGTGTTACACCAGCAATGGTTCTATGTTACACCAGCAATGGTTATATGTTACACAAGCAATGGTTCTGTGTTACACCAGCAATGGTTCTGTGTTACACCAGCAATGGTTATATGTTACACCAGCAATGGTCCTATGTTACACCAGCAATGGTTCTGTGTTACACTTGCAATGGTTCTGTGTTACACCAGCAATGGTTCTATGTTACACCAGCAATGGTTCTATGTTGCACCAGCAATGGTTCTGTGTTACACCAGCAATGGTCCTATGTTACACCAGCAATGGTTCTATGTTACACCAGCAATGGTTCTATGTTACACCAGCAATGGTTCTATGTTACACCAGCAATGGTTCTATGTTACACTAGCAATGGTTCTATGTTACACTAGCAATTGTCCTGTGTTACACTAGCAATGGTTCTGTGTTACACGAGCAATGGTTCTATGTTACACCAGCAATGATTCTATGTTACACCAGCAATGTTCTGCTTAGGTAAGATATAATGATACCAATAATTATTAGTGCTTATGTGTCTAAGATAACAGGTGCAGATCCCAGGTGCAAACTTTTGACATACTCAGATTTTTCCAAATAGAACGAAATGGGTACATTGTAGGGTGTACTTATAGGTTAACATTTTGTGCCTCGCAGGGCATTCCTTAACATATGTAATGACAAACATTCAGTTAAATTACAGTTATACAAAAGTAGTACTACTATTACATGTCAGCATATTGTTATATATTGTTTTTAAGATTAAACGATCATGACCACGTTCCTTTCATCATAATTCCATTTAAAGGTTATATTTATACTCTACCTAAAAAGAAAGGCATGGTTAATATTGTTATAGTGATATGTTGTTGTAATGTCGTCATTATAATGTTTTTTTGTTTTCATTGGACGAATGCAAACTGCAAAAACGTATCTTCGGAAACTGTAATGTATGTTGCATACGAAAGTGAAAGATGATTGGTGTATGACGTGAAATTTGCATGTGTACTATTTTCATTTTCAAACAACAACAAAACAGATAGAAACAAACAACTGCGTGATGTAAGATGATCGACCTTCTTGAAAACGTCAAGATCATGAATGACACCCCAGGCACGTGTGTGGGGCTACTGCGCTGTGCACGTGCACCCATGCGTTGTGTTTAGGGGGTTGTGATAAACAGAAATGGTGGTGCGTTCAACAAACCAATTATAAACAAGATCTGCTAACCTCGTTGTAGACCTCGGATCACCCCTGTGGTTGTTTGTTTGTTTGTTTATTCCAGCTATGTGGTGGCGGTCTGTAAATAATGGTCCAGACGATCTAGTGATCAACAGTATGAGCATCCGATGACATGTTGATCACTGGATTGCCTGGTCCAGACTCGATTATTTACAGAATATTGCTGAGTGCGGCGTAAAACAAAACCAAATCAAACCAAAACCATCTCTCTCACTACAACTTCAACACAAGACGGGATAGGCTGGGAAACACAGTCGGCGATTCGCTGCGATTATTTAAGATTTCAAATATATTTTTTAACCCAAGTATACCTTGATAAACCTTTCCTAATCTGTCACTCTTCTCTGTGGTACAGGTTTCCCGTCATAAACGTATTGTGTCGCCTAATAAACAATTATACATATACTAACCCTTGGGTGACACACTACGACTGAGCATAAACTTAAGTTTTCTTATTTAATGGATTGTTTTATGTGGTTTGAAGATCGAAATTAAAACAGGCATGACCACTTGCTCTACGACAGTATAACACCAACATATGTTTTAGCATCTTCAACGTTTCATCATCCGGAAACTATTTCTTTGTGGGAAAAAGACTCGATTTTTTGCTAAGATTTTGCAGAATTACCGAGTCTTGGGCTCATTCGTTAATTTTATTTAAATGGAATGAATCCATAGTTGGTTCTATGTATCTAATGTTAGTATATGATGTGTCATCAGCAATAATCTGGTAAAGAAGCTCAGTTTATCATGTATAGTATTGATTTACACAAGGAGTGAGTATGGTTTTACGCCGTTTTAGCACTATTCCAGCAATATCACGGCGGGGGACACCAGAAATGGGCTTCACACAATTGTACCCATGTGGGGAATCGAACCCGGGCCGTCGGCATGAGGAGCCAACGCTTTAACCACTAGGCTACCCACCGCCGCTTTACACAAGGAATAGTATAGAGCCTAGAACCCACCCCGGCGGTACTCCAGCTTTAACACTCTTCAGTATCAGACAAGGTGCCGTTTAAAACGACAAACTGTTTGCAAGCTGCACCCATCAATATTCTTTCCATCCATACATAAGCCCATCGTGGCATGCTCTGTCAAACACTTCCGAAATATCACAGAACACCATGCAATAGAACTCTTCCATATCAAGTGTCTTGAACATTTGATATTTCCACTAATAGGTGACGCTCGAAAGACTTGGACTTGGAAGCCTATTGACATTTGTACAAGGAATTTTCGTGCAAACATTTTACGAAGTGTTTAAACACAACTAATTTGAGCAGTTTCCGGACACAGCCACATAGATATATTTGTCTATACATTATTGGATCGTCTTTTTCACAGTGGCGTAACATGACCTGATTTCCGTTGGCTTGGATAGGTAAACGCGTCTTTAATGAGATAGTAAATAATATACATAACCCTTTCCTTCCCACAGTTATAGATATCCATGACATGCGAGCGGGGCATAGAATTGGTCTTCAGCAACCCATCCTTGTCGTAAGAGGCGACTAACGGGATCGGGTGGTCAGGCCCGCTGACTTGGTTGACACATGTCATCCTGTCCCAATTGTGTACATCGATGCTCATGCTGTTGATCACTGGAGTGTCTGGTCCAGACTCGATTATTTACAGACCGTCGCTATGAAGCTGGAATATTGTTGAGTGCGGCGTTAAATAACAAACTACCACCAACAGCACGCAGTATCGAGCACATTATCAATACTGTCGTCTAGGCGATTCCATAACATAATCTTATTGTACTTGAGTCTCTACAGAACACACAAAACTTGCTTTTAGAGGTAGACATATTCTTGTATCCAGTCCCCATGAAAAACATTTTCTAATACATCAAATTTTTAAACATGTACAAATGCATTTCTATCCTTTTTGTGGACCATTGTAGTTTTGCTTCATCATTGCAGGAACATTCACATAGAAAATATATACTCTCCCAAAAAAAGAAACGCATATAGGAATTTCAACTGTATTTTTATGTTTATTTTGAAACATCTTGTAGGCTTTATGAGTCAATGAAATATAGCGAAATTGCACACTGGGAATGCAGACTTATCCGTCTTTGGCACCAACTCGAGGAAAGTCAGTTTGAGTGTCACATGGAGACGTGTGGTGGCGCTGAAGTCAATACCTCGTGTGACCACCGTGGGCATCCAGAACTGCACGGCATCGCCTCGGCATCGAACGAATAAGTCTCAGAATCTCGTGTTGCCCAATCGCAGCCCACTCTGCCTGTAGTGCCTGTGCGAGTTGCTGAAGTGTCTGGGGCTGAGGGTTACGGCGTCGCATCCGTCTGTCCAGGGCATCCCACAGATGTTCGATCGGGTTTAAGTCCGGTGATCTTGAGGGCCAGGGGAGCACATTGATGTTGTGGTTCCTGAGGAAGTCTCTAGTGTGACGTGCTGTGTGGGGCCTGGCATTGTCCTGCTGAAACAACTCCCTGTGGCGATTAATGATTGGAAGGAGGTGTGGGCGTAGGATTTCGTCACAGTACCGTTGAGCTGTCAGGTTGCCCTGGATCATCACCAAATCACTTCTCCTACGGCAGGTGATCGTTCCCCACATCATAACACTTCCCCGGCCGAATCTGTCCACCTGGGGAACGCAAACGTCGGCGAAACGTTCACGTCGACGTCTGTACACCCGCATTCTTCCATCGCGTCGTTCCAATAGAAATCGTGATTCATCACTGAACCACATTCTACGCCAATTCGGTAGGTTCCAGGCCTGAACGTTGGTGCACCATTGAACTCGATGTCGACGATGTTGTTGTCGAAGCACAGGGCCAAAATAAGGTCTTCTGGCACGTAAACCAGCCTCTATCAACCTGTTCCTGACTGTCTGTGCAGACAGACTCCTCAATCCGGGTATTTGTCGAGCGGTACTGGTCGCCGTAGCTGTTCGATGACGCAGGTGATGTACCCGGATGTAGCGATCCTGCGCCGCAGTGGTCGCTCGAGGTCGCCCACTACGAGGGGCATCTGCTACCGAATTCTGCCGGCGATATCTCTCCCAGAGCCGTGAAATGGTGCTTTGGTGAACATTCATGCGTCGGGCAACTGCACGTTGAGACTGGCCAGCTTCAAGCAAACCAATGGCGATGTGACAGTTGGCTTCACTTAGACATGGCATTTTGCGTTGGTCAACAATATTCCAAATACAGTGAATAATCGACAGACAGCGATCAACCTTTTATACCCATCATTGAGACTATCTGATCCCCAACTTTCACGTGCATTGCATGTGAATTGTGTATTCTGTGACACTACACGCCGAAATTGAAAATCATGCTGTTAAATACGGGTATTTAACGGATGGTGCGTTTTGTTGTGATGTTTCAAAACATAAACACCATAGGACTCATAAACAGAGCAAAACCTTTTGAAAAATGAATCACGTTTTAATTCATTGCTACATGAAATTGCTATTTTCATGATGCGTTTCTTTTTGGGGAGAGTATATTTATCTTATTGAGTACACGTCAAGAGTTGTGAAGTAATATTGAATAATTTGGAACTTATTGTAACTATAAAAAGATTCCAATAAAGAAGTAAGAAATGGTCTGGCGACAGAAAATGACAAAAATGGAAATAACACAAATGGCCCCATCTTTGGTAAGAACATGATGAAACCAATTTGCCCTTGTCGAACTTTCGCAGTCTTGTGAGGTTGCTCATAAACAGGCGGTGAAAAGAAACTTCAAAAATGTAAATGCAAAATCTATAGCACACAAGTTTAATCTAAATCAAGAAAAACACGTTGTACCAAACATAACTTTTGATACACGTCTACAGAGTGGGTATTTTGCAGAATATGCGAAAAAGTGAAAACAAAACTTGCCGAAACTGCACGGGCGGCTTCGTTGATTGTCACATTAATAAAACACACAAATGAAACCCAACAGTGTGATATGGACAACTACAGCTATTGTTTTAGGAAACTACAACTTTTGTTTTAGGTAAACATGTCCCAATTCTTCGCAATATGCATGAGGATGAAAATATAATGTCAATCTCACAATTACCAATTTTTGAGAGTGACAATAATTAACGAAGGTGAAATGCAATCATTGTAGTTGTGGGTTTCCTTTATTTAAATGAGAATATGTTTATGAAAACTGACATATGGGAGGAATATGTAGTGTGTCGTAAGCGGTCCGCTGGTGAAATGCGCAGCAACGTATGCACCTTTGTAGAACTAGTCAAGATATTCGTACCTTCACCTTTAATTTGTGTTGTTGTTTTTAACGCAATATTTCAGCAATGTGGCGGACTTCCACCTTCAAGATTTATGCAGGATGAAATGTGAAACGACCTCAACCTAAAGTCAATAGTAGGATAGGTTGTTTAGTTCAAGTGTGGCCAGTACTTAACGATGAAATCGTGGCATCAGTAGGGTTAACAAGTAATGAGGATGCTTTTCACATTTCATATTTGTGGTGAATCTGTTCACCACAAATATGATTGTATTTCACATTTGTCTTGGTCCTGCAAGTATAGGAAGGTTGCCGTAAAAGGAAAGTACAGATCCGGAACAGTTAATCAGCAGATGTTTTGGTGAATCAAAGGAACAAACTTCTAATCATTCTTCTAACAATATCACTGAATATTGGGTAATAGAAGTCAACATTCCTCCGTAAAAAGTTCTGAAGCTTCACTAACTTTTGTTATCATACATTGTATGTACACAGCCATTAATGCTTCCAATAACAGGCTGCAGAACCACTTTGGCATTGAACATGTTTATCCTCCTGCCATCCACACCTACACAACACTCACTGGTCCATTAATGAAGCTTTAATAGAGAATTCCAGTTTGCCTTCCTCTCAACATTCATTTCCTTTTCACATTCAAAACCTGACTGGTCAATATGTGGTAACTGGACCACTTGAAAGAGGAACGATTTTCTTGTAAGGAGACACATCATTATCCTGTCTGCGGATGCATGGAACATCCTCAACTGCAAAAAAATATAGTCATGACATGTTAACTTTACTTTTGCATTTATTGTTAAGGTAGTTTTAGAAGTGTGTTGTCTGGAAACAACTACCTTGCCCCAAATTATCCTCTTTGGTATATCGGCATAAACTTTGGATAGATAAACAGGGAAAACATGCCATCGCAATTCTAAAAAATAGTCAAGCATTTGTTCTACTTGAATAATCAGCCTGGTTCCCGGGGTCTGCTGCGCAACGCTCCGACACTGACGCCGGCAAGGAATGCACAATGGCGGCCTTCACTACTGGGCCATATGCTAGAATTTACTATAGGATAATCCGAGAACGGGTGGTTAGAATTTTTTGTTAGCATTTTCATCGATACTGGGACAAAATATACGTCACCAGAACAACGCCTCTCGTTACTTTTAGAGCAGGAACACGTTATTTAAGGAGTTTTGAGACGAAAGGTCGTCGTTACATCGGCGAAATGTAAAAAATGACACACACCCACACAATGCCAGAGGTATCATAGAATGGTGAACATGACTACGTCACCAGCCTGAGTGTCACGCAGTTCTAAGCGCATAACTGTTGAAACAGTACTGGTGACCACATCAGTACCTGGTGTAACCACTCCTCGCACCGATAACATATGCATCTGCCAACCTCCTCCTCATACTGCCAATCAAAAACCGTATGGTCAAGCTAGCATTATGTTGTGACAGAACATCCTGCTTCATGCATGCCAATAACTCATGTATTGTCTGAACGTTTTGCTATGTCAAGATATGTTACGATTTAGTACTGTCGTGTTCGGTTCAGCAAACTGTAGGGCACTTCGCACTATGACCATTTCTTTCGAGACATTTCATTCCAGTATGCCAAGGTATATTTTGGACCGAAAGTTTTAAAAATGTGTAACCTTCCATGGAGATGAATTAATGCTCATATGTATATTTTGCACTGTGTATTCATACATTTAATAGGGAGATAAGGATATTGTTAGGATCAGTCAAATCGCATTTCTATGGTAGAAGAATTGTTCATCCTTTACACGCCAAGGAGGAAGATAAACTGTATCAAATATAGAACATGAATAGTTAGATTATGGTTTTTGGACACAAGGGAACAGTTTGTGTTCAATACCGGTTTGGAAAACCACCTGGTCATTACTATCATTCACAACATTTAATAATATATTTTTTTTTAAATTAAATGGTAGCTTTCTTGCCAACCATTCACAATTATAATTAGCTCGCCAGTAGGAGAGACAAATGGGAAATACAATGAAGGGAAAGTAGTTCCGGCAACCGACCAAACAGTAGATTTTCTAAAACAGACACTCAGCAGTAAGCGAAATGTCCCTTCCTAATAAAAATGATTCAATCAGCAATCAGCTCTAGGACAGCTTTCTGTAATTAATTGATTGTGGGTCTCACAATCACGTGATTGACATCATGAGCATACATCGATCGTCGTGATACAATGTATCAGCTATGTCAGCGAGCCTGTCTACCCGATCCCGTTTGTCGGTTAAGAGTCGCCTCACCCAATAAGAATGGGTTGATGAAGACCAGTCTCCACTGGTCTCGGGATACAAGAACTGGATATCTACAATGTACGTGCAATACACATACTCACCTTGTGAAGGACCAAGAAGTATTTTTGCGATGGAAGACGCCACAATTCATAGTACAGAGTTGTGTCCCTTAGGCTAACCAGAAACCTACCAGTTGTTCGAATCCCAGTTTCTCATAGTTGTTTCTTCTGAGACTGTCATCCCCACCCCTTTCAAAGGAACTTACCAATGAGCCACACGTCAAAGACCCAACGTGATATAACTGAAATACTGTGATGTTGCTGGAATATTGCTAAAAGCGGCGTAAAGCTAAACTCACTCACTCTCGTCAAATGGAAATAACAAGGGGCGATTTTATGACGCTTCATGACCTTGTGGCAGTGTTAGGGCAGTCCTCAACCACCGTCAGATCCCATTTGCTCCTAACGAAGTCGTCCAATCTATCTTTGATGATGCATACGGTTTCTTCATTATATTTAACCAAAAATGCATATAGGGGCGGTGGGGTAGCCTAGTGGTTAAAGTGTGAGCTCGTCACGCCGAAGGCCCGGGTTCGATTCCCTACATGGGTACGCACGGGTATTTAACAAAAGATTTTTAACACAAAAACATCAACGTACACATGTATTGAACCAAAAATAAATATATAAAACAAAAGGACCAACAGCAGATTGCAAATCATCTTAACAATATGTCCAGCCAACATGACTAAGTCGTAATCAATTTAATTCATAACATGGATACTACGGTAACATCATACGATACTACCACATCCTGCAGGAAATGACCTCCATTGATGAAGAGGAAGGTGTTGAAAACTATTCGTTTACGGCAAAATAGGTCGTCAATAGTAACTGAAGCGGACGGAAAACACCTTCGTGGTGTTTTCGCGTGTCAGGAAAAAATGTATCCACAGAGTATTGTCGCAAAACGTCTTAATCCTGGAATATAGGTCATAGCAATGTATTCTTCATTTCGGGCACCCAACAGGGTCACGTCAACTCACAGCACAGCAAGTCAAAACACTCACGTATTTAACATATAATGCATATAGGGGCGGTGGGATAGCCTAGTGGTTAAAGCGTTCGCTCGTCACGCCGAAGGCCCAGGTTCGATTCCCCATATGGGTTCAATGTGTGAAGCCCATTTCTGGTGTCCCCTGCCGTAATATTGCTGGAATATTGCTAAAAGTTGCGTAAAACTCACTCACTCACTATAAAGCATATATGTTGTGCAATGATCCTGTACGGCTCGGAACAAATAATTTTGATGTTTACTTGTACCGATTGTGATGTAGCGTTTCCTAAGAGTTCCCGGATCCAGGCAACACTGCACGTTACATGATTTAGCAAAGTGCCTGCGTCGTAACCTAACGACAAATGGGTAACTTCCTGAGGCACTTGCCTTGGATTACAAGTACTTATAGTTTAGGACCTGATATCCTTAACTGGCCTTGGAAATCGGACCGTTGGAGATCTTTAATCCGCCATTACGCTGTGGTGGGCAGTCAAATCACCGTGAGCTCTCCATAATTCCAACCCGATAAGTATGTAGAAAGACGGGATCGGGTGGTAGGGGTCGCTAACTTGGTTGATACATGTCACTGTATCCCAGTTGGTAGATCGATCACTCGATTGTCTGGTCCATCATTTACAGACCGCCGCCATATAGCTGGAATATTCAATTATTGCTAAATGGAGCGTTAAACAACAAACAATATCGAAAGCATATTGGTAAAAATAATATGATGACAAGTGTTTTACGTAGCGCATCATGTTTCAAGTGTTGCAATTCACATGTATTAAGGGTGGTTATTAATGCAAGAATCACAACGGAATAGCCGGTAGCTGTGTTCAGCATAAAAAAAACCTTTATAGCAGCATCACTGAGACACGGTTACTGCAGCTGCTGGACAGACATGGGAATTAGTCTTACATGGGTTGTTTTTCGAAATCGAACCGAGCCTTAGAAGGTGTCTTTGTTAAGTGTGTATACATACATCAGTGACGTCACATATTCGGACAGTATAATGCACTCTTTATCGATTCAGAGCTGTGCTGTATACAAAACCCAGTGAAGATCCGAGTTAGAATTGATCTTCAGTAACCCATGCTTGTAGTAAGAGGCGACTAACGGGGTCGGGTGGTCAGGCTCGCTGACTTGGTGGACACATGACATCGTATCCCAATTGCTTGGAACGATGCTCATGCTGTTGATCACTGGATTTTCTGGTCCAGACTCGATTATTTCCAGACCGCCGCCATATAGCTGGAATATGGCTGAGTGCGGCGTAAAACCAAACTCACTCACTCACTGTACACAGTACAATTACTGGGTTCATTTATAACGGTTCTTCGAATAATATGTGTAACAAGTCAAACGAGATGTTTCAAATAGCTAACTGTGTGTGGCGTGTTACACAAGCACATATTCATCGTCTACCTGGATGAAGTAAGTGACTGCAATGTTGGAACAGGACCCATGCATCTAATGGCCTTTGTCATTAGCAGGTTCTCCATTTCCTCCCTCCCTCCCTATGGGGTATCACACCTCCCACACCTCCCTCCCTATGGGTATCACACCCTCCCCTATGGGGTATCACACCTCCCTCCCTATGGGGTATCACACCTCCCCCTATGGGTATCCACCTCCCTCCCTATGGGGTATCACACCTCCCTCCCTATGGGGTATCACACCTCCTCCCTATGGGAGTATCACACTATCCCTATGGGTATCACACCTCCTCCCTATGGGGTATCACACCTCCCTCCCTATGGGGTATCACACCTCCCCTCCCTATATGGGGTATCACACCTCCCTCCCTATGGGGTATCACACCTCCCTCCCTATGGGGTATCACACCTCCCTCCCTATGGGGTATCACACCTCCCTCCCTATGGGGTATCACACCTCCCTCCTATATGGGGTATCACACCTCCCTCCCTATGGGGTATCACACTCCCTCCCTATGGGGTATCACACCTCCCTCCCTATGGGGTATCACACCTCCCTCCCTATGGGGTATCACACCTCCTCCCTATGGGGTATCACACCTCCCTCCCCTATGGGGGTATCACACCTCCCTCCCTATGGGGTATCACACCTCCCTCCCTATGGGGTATCACACCTCCCTCCCTATGGGGTATCACACAATGCTAGTAATACGGTGCTTCGTGTATCCTGTCAATGGCTGTCATTAGTGTGTTTTACAAGCTTGAAAAGTTTCATTCAAAACCTGTGTGAGACCGAAATACTTAAAGAACCTGCTCCACATATCAGTGAGGTGCCGAATGGAAATATGTTTCAATGTATAGAGTATAATTAAAAGTAAAACAAGTGTAAACGTGCCGAGAATATGCAAATGGTGACTATATTCCAGCTACATGGCTGCGGTCTGTAAATAATCGAGTCTGGACCAGACAATCCAACGGTTAACAACAACAACTACGCAACTGAGAAATGATGACGTGAGGTGCGTGGTGGGCGAGCGAGCTGTCTAAGGCGCAAGCCTAGTGATCCTGCGAACTTTAGGTGCCGGGATCGAGCCCACCTGTAACCGGTGTAAAAACCTTCGAGTTAACTTTGTTTGCAGACTCTTTTAGTGTTGTCACAACCCCTAGTGTACAGTACACAACCCCATGCACTTAAAAGAACCCACGAATCCGTTGTTAATTGACCAGATGGTGGCTACATGAATACGTGCAAACACCTAGTTGCGGGAACAGCAAGGTGCACTAAACTTGGACAAAGTACTGTGACTTTGTGTCCCAGTCCACCCAGCTGTGAATGGGTACCTCGTAAGGATGGGAAAGCCACATGAACTCTGTGCGTCTAGCGAATGCATGGGTTGTATGGTCCCCAGGGAGTTGAGATTAATAATACGATATGCCGTCTGAGATTGACATCCAATGATCGAGGGAAAAACAAAGCGCTTTTGAGCAGCTGAGCCGGATAATCGAACTATACAAACATTAGCATAATAAAATAAAAACTCAAGACTGCGAGTCTGACCACCCGATCCCGTTAGTTAGCTCTTACTACAAGCATGGGTTACTGAAGACCAATTCTAACCCGGATTTTCACGGGTCTGACTTGTCTTAACATCCCACTCTGGACAAAGATGACGGACGGATGATCGGTAGAAAGGATGAAGCTGAATTCGATTTTTGCCTGGTAAGACGAAGAGTGTTTACGAGGCTCTGTTGCTTTCGCTAAAAGATGTGACTGAAAGACACCTTCAGTCGTGAGTTAAGTTACGAGTTCTAGGTTTAGAGGGTGAAGGAGAGGGAGCGGGAATGTGTTTTGTTTTTGTTTATTTTTCATAATAATCTACTTCCTCCAAATGTAAAGTCAAACTAAAGAGGGAAAACACTAACAAATTGCCTGGCAACAGAAAGTCTACACCTATGTTTCATAGTGTCTAATGGCGCTCGGGACCGCCTCCGTGGTGAAGTGGTTAGAGCGTCCGCCCGGAGAGCGGAAGGTCGCGGGTTCGATCCCCGACCGCGTCATACAAAAAGACGTTAAAATATGGTACTTGTTGGTCCCTGCCTGTCGCTCGGCATTAATGGGTACAACAAGGACTGGTCGGCTCGGAGTCAGTATAATGTGTCTGAGTGGGGTATCCATACTTCACTGCGGCGTGGTATCTCAGTGGGCTAGCACTATAAAACCAGCTTCAGTCTGGGCTAGTACAAGCAGCCGCACATACACACACACACGCATGCACGTCGTCATATGAGCGAAATATTCTCAAGCACGACGTTAAACCCAATTTCACCTCAATTCAGCCCCACCCGCTCTGACTGGGTTCGGTATCCCGTGTGCTTCGTTTCGAGGGAGGTAAACCCAGGTACAAAATATTGCACTTTTGATTTGCGATTGTACGCTTTTAAATTTGTTTATTTGGTTTTTTTCATAATCAGTAATGTATACTATATGTCATGACTAAGTGATAATTGTGTTTTAATTATGTTGGTGTTTTGGTTGCATGTGGCCTTTAACTATCAATATATAATTCACTGGCCACCAGGACCACTGCAAACTTATCATTTAGTGGTCCTGATGAAGTTTTACTAGCCAGGGACCACAGGACCAGCGTAAATTTTGCACACTTTTCTTGCCTAAACTTCGCAGCCGAAGATGCATGCGAATGTCATCAGTTTGAAAGAGTAAAGAAGCCTGATTTCTGTTTAAATATATTCTGATACATACCTTTTATGACATTACTACAATCGATTTGAGTGAGTGAGTGAGTTATTATTTAAAGTCACATCGGCAATATTTCAGCCATATCGTGACGAGAACATATGTGACATTGAAATGGAATAGATGTATATTATAAAACCTGTCGACGAAGGACAGTAAAACAATTAGAATATCACAATTACAACTAAAACTAGTGTGGAAAATTGAAACTAATAGCACTATTTGGATAATACAATATAAAAACTGGCTATAGATCGCCAACAACTGAAGGTAGATCACCATACTAGGGACCATGGGGACTTACAGTACTTTTGCTACCTGCATGGACCCTAGTTGGATTTATATCACCCCTTTCAGCCGCTGGCGATTGAAGACAAATTTAGCAAAAATTAAAATGACAAGAATACTACATTTAAAACAGCTGGTAATATTTAAATTTCCTTTGAATGTTTCGGGACTTACGACAATCGATTTGAAGTCACGGGTGTAAATATTTGAGAATAAAGTTACTTAATTCGTAATCCTGCCTTTAGATTAAAAAAATCATCTCTGTGTAGGCCCTCTGTACTGCGAAATACTCAAGTCGGAAAGCGCACGTAAAATCTCCAAATCATCATCATCTTAAAATTACATCGTGAGCAAATTTGATTAAAAACAATTTCAGGATATTTTGACTGACTGACTGAGTTTAGTTTGACGCCGCTTTTAGCAATATACCAGCAATATCACGGCGGGGGACACCAGAAATGGGCTTAACACATTGTGCCCATGTGGGGAATCGAACCCGGGTCTTCGGCGTGACGAGCCAACGCTTTAACCACTAGGCTACCCCACCGCCCCTCAGGATATTTTGAATATCATCAAGCTAATATCCTTGAAAATGAATCGATGTAAAAGTCTGACAACATCCTGACCTCATTGGACGTCAATTTAATCCACTTCTCTCAGTATCTTTTTAATGCGTTCATTATTTCTAAAATGGCAGTACATTATGAGAAGTGTATTTGTGATCATGAAGAGAGAAATGGCTCTTGTAGGCGCTGATGAATTTGTTTTATATTTTCATATTAACATTTCTGTCTGGGTAAAACTGGAAATTAAGCATTGTCCTGATGTTTCAGAATAAGTGAGTGAGTGAGTTTAGTTTTACATCGCTTTTAGCAATATTCCAGCAATATCACGGTGGGGGACACATAGAAATGGGCTTCACCAATATACCCATGTGGGGAATCGAACCCGGGGCGTGACGAGCCAACGCTTTAACCACTATGCCACCCCAACGCCCCGATTTCAGAATTTAAAAAAAATATCTTTAAACAATATCTCGAAAGAGCCTCACTGAGCTCAGGACATATTATATTTTTTCAATTGAAAATTATCAAAAGTATTAGAAGCAACCCTGAAAGCATTCATGGATGAACAAAACAAATGAACAGCTGTGGCCGCGGTTATAATTATAAAAATGTCCGTCCTTTTTCGCTTTGTATAGTTTATGTAAAAAGTGTTTGCCATTAGATCATATGAGACACATTAGAGCCAACATTCTGAAGGATAACATTTCCTAATCGTCTTCGTGTAACACATTTGTATCAGTAATAGCGACAAATGTTATCAATGATAAATGCCCCTCAACACGCCGGGTTATTTCCGGTAGGCCGCGGCGCGTGACGGAAGCCTTTGTTGATCGTTGCCAGGGGCAACGTTCTGTCTCTTTACTGGTCTATGCGGAGGTAAAGGTAAGAGCGTCATTGTCGCGCAACCGGTAAGAGGGGACAGAGTAGACTTGGAGAGGCCTCTCGTGTTGGCTATAAGGTATTAAGTTGTGCACATAAAGGGTATTCGCATTACCTATTTCATTATTTCTGTCACTAAGAAGCGTATCTTTTGGCAACATATTTGTCGACGTGCACGATGACGACGGTGAACGTTGATACTAAAACTGCCGAGAGGGTCGTGTCCGATGAAGATGCCCAGCTACTCCTACAACTACCCGTCCCTGAGGAAGGTCCAGCTGGCCGCTGTGAAGGAAGGCTTGTTCCACCCAAACCTCCCGACCTTTCGCCGTATGGACATGGACACGGCTGGACATAAACTCCCGGATGAACACTGCAGGACAACGACAAGCAGTGGTCCAGGTGAGACCATGTCCCACACGACTATCATCCACATGGCATATATGTTTGTTCAGGTTCACATTAGGGGCGGTGGGGTAGCCTAGAGGTTAAAGCGTCCACTCGTCACGCCGGGTTCGATTCCCCACATGAGTACAATGCGTGAAGCCCATTTCTGGTGTCCCCAGCCGTGATATTGCTGAAACATTGCGAAAAGCGGCGTAAACCTTAATTTACTCACTCAGGTTCATATTAACCATGAACACACATGTAAATAGAATTAAACATGACACTAAACCTACCAGCAGATAAATGTTCAAAGCATGCCAACGAATAGTGGAAATTGCATGTGTGTGTTTATATACCTTTACAAATCCATGGTCATGTTTCGGACTTCAAAAAATAAATCAGAAAACCATTTCATACATTTTAGAGTTCTATACTTGTATGCAACATCTACGTAATGCTACGATTTCAGTCAGAGACCACTGAACTTTGTTTTTTCCTTTCTCCATTTTTGACTGTGCGTTGTTAAGTACAAGATCCTTCAATGGCAGGCAAATACTGAACACATGTTAATAACAATGTTACAAGATATCCAAGCTCAACAGCAACAATACCTGTAAAGTGCTTTGTGTGAGAACGAATATGATTATCACAGCTAATCCCCTGATATCCTGGATTACCGATAAGCCTCAAGCAGGACCGTCGACAAATCGGATTATAATCTGGCCAAGTGACCTTGTTTGTAGACAGACTAGATGGTAAACGAAATAACAGAATACATTAATCTTGATTTTTTTCCCTTGAATTACCCAATGTTTTTACAGTATAATTTGATTAACATGTAAATAGTAGATTTAACCTGATCAGCTGGTGATCATATACAACAGAGTAAATTGTCGAATTCCTTTACCAAGGAGGCCTTATGGATATGTCGGTCATTCCCTTGGATACGTCAACATACCCCTTTGGAAAAAAATAATTAATCTACTGCTAACAAATATTTAATAGACCATAAAATGCATAAACATAGGTACCGGCAAAATAGACTGAAAATACAGCAAGAATGACAAAGGTTAACTTGATGTTATAAACCATCGTACGTTCTGAAAACATAGTGTGATCATAAAAGTTTCATCGTCTCTGAATAATTGATGCAACTGGCAACGATCCGGTACGCAGTGTAAAACAAATGCGGAGTCAGCAATAGCAGCTGTAGAAAAACCTTTGACAATAACTTATCAATAGCTACATCGAAAAGGTGATTACTGTGAGATATTTACAACCACAAATTGTTTACATCCAAATCTTTGTCGACGTAGGGTATCTGTGTCATATTATAAGGAATGACTATTTCTTTAGTTCGTGCTTTCAAAATCAACCAGGCTGTTCTGTAAATGACATACTTGTGTGTTGGGTAACCTCTACGGTGAAAGACTATCCAGAATCGATTTGGGTAGATCGATAATTTCAGTTCAACTGGTACTTATCTAACAGGGCTTAACACTGAGAGCTAAACGAGGGGTATTGGTTAGGTCAGTGTGTTAATCTTCGCAACAACTAGATCGAGTAAAAAAAAGCCCCGGCGATTAGCTTATCTTGCACTTAGGATTTGAACTGATCCGTCACAAACACCTGGCCCACGCATGAATCAACAATATCCCGGCAGTGTAAATCTAAAATCAAACTACACAAAGTTAACTTACTCATTCCACTAAGCAATGTCCTGATTTATGGAGTTTTAGTTTCATAGAACTGCAGTAGAGTATTCATGAAAAAACAACAAAAACATTATTAAGGCCACTAAAATTTGATGTAGTTTTTCATGGTCATAAAACTAAATAGACTTCTAAATTATTTAGTTCGCGGTGAGGGTAGCACGTTGTGAGCCTAGACTCCTGTCTCTCCCGGATGATCAATATTGATATTTTGAAAAATTATAATAGTATTCTGGCCTGTACTGGTCGGCACAATGCGATAAACAGTAACATATTCGACATCTTGTTTAACTCTGTTCCTACCTTGAGGAAAGTCCAGTTTTGCGATAACACGTTGATATCAAATTATATCCCTTGTCTTTGTTTCCTCGTAAAAACAAAATAACACCTAGCGTGTTCACACCAGCAGCCATTTTTTTAATCAAGGGGAGCTACTCTCGTTGAAAACGTTTTCAAGAGTTGTCTTGCCTCGCATTTGAATGTGATCTAGACTCAAGATACGATCGAGACTGGTTCGATCCCGGTTCAACATTTTGCGGACTTCTTTTGACTCTCTCGCCGATTGCTTCCTAATTCCTACAGTTCTAACTACAGCAAAGTCCAAGTTTTATCTTTTCATTCATTACATTCCAGTGGACTTCAGGCGAGCGACCACCACACTGTTCCAGCCTCCCAAGCAGCGTATGTCCAGCATGGTAAGTGGGTGTCAATTATTGCAGGGTATGAAACTCCCAAACATTTCAGCCATCCCACAGGGCTGGTTAGATGTAAAACTTGCTAGCCCTGACCAAAACTTAACTGCCCACAAAAAATACTAATAAGAAGGTTTAAATTTTAACCCGACCGTCGGACAGGTGAATTGAAAATCTGGCAGTTCGTGTTGAAAATATCCCGTCCCGGGCGGTCGGGCAGGGAGATATTTCGAACGCTGCAATATCATAGGGTCACACAATATCAAAGTATATTCAAATATTATTTTCTTCACTGCGTGGCTTATGATTATTAATAGTTCATTTATTTATTTTTACTAGATTAGGAACCACGAATGAGCTGATTGGTATGTTCCTTAAAGAGCTGCTAAATCTATTTTGGAAAAAGGTGGACACATTTCAAACAGATTTTAAGAAGCGAGCGTTGTGGAAGCTACAAAACGATATCTTTACTTGTGTTCCAGATCGCTTCACGGAATTAAAAGAATCAAAACTACTTAATAGTTGTTGTAAAATATGTATATGATTGATGACCATAAAAGATTTTCCATGACACAACTTGTAACATAACGATTTCTTCCTCGGAAGTGAGGTTGTGGTCGAAGTAACAATAATATTGTAAAGTAGTATTATATTGACACCCACCTCACTGCCAGGAGAGAAATTGTTATGTTATACGCTATAATCATGCAAAATCCCTGGCTGGCCATCAATAAAATATATATTTTTACTACAATAGAAAGTAGTTTTGATTTTATAACTCGGTGAAAACATACCTAAATAGCATTTATCCTCAGACTGGCGGATGTTCCCGATAGAGGCGCCGCCATTTTTGAAAAATCGTAAAGTCTGTTAGAATTGATGAGATTATAGTTTGTTTCATCAAGTTAGAAAATCAAAACTACTTTCTCTACTCGTCAGATTAAATATGTATTGGAATCTTAACCAAACGGATTTTGCATGACACAACTTGTAACATAACGATTTCTTCCACGGAGGCGAGGTGAAGGGGTCGAAAGTCACAATACTGCGAGATAAATTTCCTGCTACATTCACATGGTTAATGTCCACTCACCAGTATGTAGATACTAGTCAATGGGCGTCTTTATATTTGGTCTTATAATCCTAATTAGTTTATTACATACTTGTATGCATGTTGAAACTAAATAAAAAGCAGACGATCTGCTGATACTTATAGTGAATTTATAACAGAACTGTAATATCTAGACATTTTATAGTTTGCCAATGTGAATCATAATTCGCACACACACCCTAGTGTATGTTGTCTGTCTCATTACACTTCACGGCGAAAACAATGATTCTGTTGAATGCTACAACAAATGAATAAAAACAAAATGCAAATATTAAAATTAAAACAGATTAAAGTTATAGGAACAATATCAGGCCATTACCTTGTTCGAGGAATGTATCCATCAATATCCACAAAAGCTGTTCCAAATGATGTGTCTTTTTAACAGTTTAATATACGAAAAAAAAAGTGATAAATCTTTTCAGGTATTGGTGTATAGTCTCATTGGTCACCAAAGATAGCACACCTGGCAACTAATTGCACAATGTCCGCCTTTCTTTAAAAACAGTAATTTAGTTAGCCAATAATGGTCAATCAATCAATGTATTGCTGGTTAATCCTTTGAAAGAAGGACGTTGTTTTACGCAGACACCGACACGACAGAGTGTATTCAGTATAGATTAGTAAATCTACATACATAAACACTACCTTTGACAATTCCGCTGTGTAAGATAAAAGTAATTAATCAATCAGCGTGTTATCGGTTAATCCTTTGATCGATGTTTATAATGTTGAATATTTACTCCAGACACAAGAAATGCCAAATGGGAACCTTTGTCCGGGTAATCTAAGTGTGTTACCACTAATTATACCTGTTATAAATTCATTAACTAACAAATCTTCCAAAATTACCATTTACGATTGTTGTCTGTGACAAAGGGATTTTTTTAGGTAGATCAACTAGTTCACTAGATAATCCAACCATGCACAGAAGTGTACGAATAAAGAGACAGTGTTATACTTTCAACATTTTTTGTGAACCTCACACTTTCTTATCATTACAGTCTAACTTAAATCCGTAATATTCAGCCTGACATCTTTTTACACCCACCCCTTCTCACACACCTTACCTTGTGTAGTTACAGAGGTAGCGTATGTCCCCGACAGGTAACATGGTGATTACGTCAAATATGATGTGGCCGTATATATAGAGCCTTGGACACCTACTCGTCATAAACATATTAGTGTTAATTTTAGTTATGTTACACTTGTCCATTCTGTGTAGGTCAGGAAAACACAGGGTTAATTTGTATTGTGGTATATCTGCTCGCCAAATTGGGGGTGTATGTTTAACTATTCAAACCTTGCATAGTTGTTCATTTTGCCAACCCGCTCGTAAGGTGAATATGGGATTTCATTCAGATTTTGTCCTTTATTGTACGGCGGGTTGTCGTCTGTTTACACAAAGGGACGTAACTCGCAATCCATTTTCTTTTCAAGTCTTCTCAGCAAAAGAGTTCGCAATACGATAGCTAAAAGTTACCGTAAGTACTAAGATACTTTCGTGAAACGCCCTTAGCGTGGTGTCGTAAGATATATCGTAGGTGTTACGAGATCTTAGGCTTAGGAGAGCTTTGTGAAACGGGGCCCTGACCTTCAGGTAACAATGTGGTTAACTTGTATTGACGTACACGAAGCCGATGTGTTCGTTCGTTACACAGCGGGTTAAACGTTTCAGTGGTAGATCAGCTGCAGCCGATCTGTTCGCCAGGTAAACCCAGGATCATAGATCAGTTCATCTGGCATTGTAACTGAAACCACTATCACGATCACCAGTCTATGGTGAGCAGACTGATTGTTCAGGTCGTATCGGTGTCTGATACTCGCTAACACACCACTTGTAGTTCCGTCAGCTCCCGATCCACGCCGATCTATGCCGAGTATGTGAGCTAGATGCGTACCTTGTTATCTGGTCTCTGGTTACTCACGACCTAGTACCTGGCTGTTTACCTGTCAAAGATAGTAATCGATACAGCCATTACGTATATTATCGATCTGTTGTATTCCGGGATTGAAACTTAATACATTTACATACTTAGATCGACCTCCAGGGATTTATGATTAGAATGCCAATGTGCAGTGTACTGTTTGAATGTAATGTTTTTCTTAAATAGACAAATACATCCATATGAGTCATGTTGTGTTAGGGGCCGAGCTTTAGATATTTTGATCAAGGGTCCTTCTCTTGATGAAAATGTTGGAAATATGTAATTTGACCCAGCTGTGTTTTGAAATAAATATTGTTCTCTGGACAATCATGATGGATCTTTTGAAACATAACGTGTTGTGGGGGCAAAAAGGGAGGCTTCCATCTTTCCGACTGTTTTCAGCTTTGACGAGAAAACGGTATTGTCTGAAATCAGAACATAACAGGACAGTGGATCCCCTACCCTCACGTGTTTTCACATCAAAATGTTTGTGTGCGTTCACAGTGTAATCGATGGAGCAGTATTTGAGAACAGTATTGTCAGAAATACACTCTATTCGGTTTACCATAGGTACAACATAATTATTTGTAATGGTTGATTTTTGTGTGTATGTTTTGTTTTGTGTTTGTAATATTTGTTGTTGTGATGTCACAACTGAGAATAGATACCGCCCCTGGGTATCTTATACTCCCCAGGGAGTTGGGAATGATGATTAGACATTATTCGGATCCACTGGTCGTGGAACAAATAACCTACTTTTGAGCACATATG
Organism: Haliotis rubra; assembly: GCF_003918875.1. Lineage (NCBI taxonomy): Eukaryota > Metazoa > Mollusca > Gastropoda > Lepetellida > Haliotidae > Haliotis > Haliotis rubra. Next base: position 1,366,465 of record NW_025766170.1, on the reverse strand, counting down.
AGTTCCTGAATAAGAGTGGTAAATGATAGTAATAATAGTAATTATGTTTGTTCCAGAATGTCACGGACACAGGTCGCGAGCTCCACAGATACTACACAACACCAGAGGAATTAACGTGAGTCAAGTGAAGTGAAAATTACCAAAGCTGAATGCTGAAAAACTGTAGAGTTAGACGAGATTACGAGTAAAGCAATGCGTCCAGTGACTATAATTCAACCCATGTACATACATAAAAAAAAAAGATTACACCATAATCCTTTAGCAACACAGTTACTCCGTACGCAGATATGACAAGGCTTGAGCTATCTGAAAGATCTAACAAGGTCATGTCCTAAGCTGCGGACAGCTATTGTGACGTCACAACGCTGATTGTGACGCAATATCTGACGTCACAGTACGGATTGTTCTACAAATTTCCTTGTCGAATTCGTCATGTTTTCTTTGTGATCTCCCATACAGTTTGAGTATTGAAGGGACAGTAAAACTGCATTTTATAACGTATATAGTTATACTCGCCATAACTGGGTATGGATCTTCCGATAAATGACAGCTGCGACGACAATGCGATAGCGGGAAGATTAAGCGTACACTCGTCACGCCGAAAACCCGGGTTCGATTCTCCACAATGTGTGAAGCCCATTTCTGGTGTTCCCCGACGTGATATTACTGGAATATTGCTAAAAGCGGCGTAAAACTAAACTCACTCTCTATACAGCTGAATCCAAGGATCGGTATACAAGCAAACTAAGGCTGTTCAGTATGTGTAATAACAGACTGCTCTCCGCAGTGTTCATTAATAACGCATGTTATTTCACGGGCGGTGATTTTGATACCCACGTTGCTATTTAACGTCACCCCGCGCAGCGTACACCGACAACAATACCCGACATGAGACGTTAATACGTACATAATACACCACACCACAAAGCCATGAAGTTACCTGGTACCACAAATGTACATAATACACCCCTGCACCCCACCTCACGCCATTCGTGTCAATACACACAATGAGGTTTTGCGATAATAAACGATTCGGGCCAGGGGAGATAACTTGGCCCTATTGTGACACCCATTGAATTTTTATATAAAATGACTAATTATCATAGTCTTTGAAGTCCATTATTGCTTCGTTCCGATGTAACTGGTGAACCTTGGTTCAGTTCAGTGAAAAGTCAGATAGCAGCTCTGGCAGTTGTTGGCTGTGATCAACCGATTGTCAAGGTATGTATTGATTAAATGTTGGCCCACGACACGCGACGTATGATGTGATCGATTTGCCTTTGCGCTGAGATAAGACTTTTTACTTTTGTTGGGTCAACGTGCCCTGAAATTAATTCTTTGTATATTACGAGTCCTATTTGAGAAAGCGCTTTTAAGAGGCACGTGGACAAATACAAAATGAGCGGTAGTTGAGTTAATTGGGTGCGTTATGTTTGAGTTGAATTTCATTATACAATACAACTGAAGGAATTAATATTTTTCCGACATCGAACTTTTAACGTGCTTCCTAAATATTATACAACACAGATTGACTCCACGCACACATCACGTGAACTACGTGGGTGCGTGAATTTATATTTGATTTTGTGCAAAGATTGAAGTTAATACAATGTGTTTATTCGTTTCACAATCTCAAATAGTCGAATACTCATAGTCGCACGTAAGTGGTTTTGATATAAAGGTTCAAGAATCGAGGACGAAGTTACTTATTCTGACAAAGGTCTTTAAGAACTCGTTACGTTGTCATGGCTGTAAACGTCTTTAACTGAAGCCGCACTAATCTGAATTTCGTGATACACTCTGTCTTCAGTTTACATGAGGCTTAAAATATTCTTGCTGATTGCAGCGTTAAAAATACAAGGGAAAATTGAACTATCATTTTATTGCCACGAAATGATGCGGGTTTTCTTTTGTAATGTTGGACACACAGAGATCAACACAATTCAAGTTTATCAGTACATATACGAGATGAATATATAGATATGCAGAGAACTGTGCCTAATATGTAATTAGAAGCTAAAAGAAGAAGCGTACTTTTGTAATAATTATTTTTTAGCATTGCTTTAAATATTTTAGGTTTTCTTGGCTAGAAATGATGCCCAATAAACCCTTAATGGATGGGATGATCACGCTTGGTGACTGTCGATGGGATGTCAACGCAACCATTCAGCACTGGTTTTGTTATGGCTGAACTCCTTCAAACTGACACTCGCAATGAGTTTTTGAACAATGTTTTACAGTAGATTTCTTACTGGAGTGATTTGACCGCCTCCGTGGTGTAGTGGTTAGAGCGTCCGCCCGGAGTGCGGAAGGTCGCGGGTTCGATCCCCGACGGCGTCATACCAAAAGACGTTAAAATATGGTACTTGTTGGTCCCTGTCTGGCGCTCGGCATTAATGGGTACAACAAGGACTGGTCAGCTCGGAGTCAGTATAATGTGTCTGAGTGGGGTATTCATGCTTTACTGCGGCATGGTATCTCAGTGGGCTAGCACTATAAAACCAGCTTAAGTCTGGGCTAGTACAAGCAGCCGCTCATACACATACACACGCATGCACGTCGTCATATGAGCGAAATATTCTCAAGCACGACGTTAAACCCAATTCCACCACCACCACCACTGGAGTGATTTACCTCGAATTGAATTACTTTAACTATCAATACTATCGTCATGTATTTACATTCACAGGAAAACCCGCCAACAATGGTCGGACTTTCTCAACAAGTCTCCAGAACGCTATGATATCCAGCTTCCAGAGCTCCCGGCAAACAAAGGTATTACTGTAAACCGTATATAGCGAAAACCCGTTAATCCGATTGAATATGTTGTACCTAACACGTATAGAAAACCCCGAATCATTGGAGTTATGAAATATTGCATTAGTATAAGTGTTGCTATATGTAATCAACCGGACAGCTGTGGTTCCTAATTAACGAATTAATTAATCACTCTGGACATTCCTGGAACGAATTCACGTGAAGGATTCAATGACATTCCTGGAACGAATTCACACGAGTCATTCAATGAATAATATGATCCTGGAATTGACTGGAATACACGCATGCTTCAATGTAAGGCAAAATATATATAGATACACATACTCTTATACAGTCATTCTTCAATATTGTCAACACGTATATATTTGAAGAACAACCTGTTAAATAAATAAACCGAAAACTCGCAATCGTGAATTATAGTTGAATATTTATTCATTTGTTTCATATTTTCTTTCACTGTAGACCTCCATTTCATGGGATATGCTGTGCGGTACCTTCGCCCTGAGGTCACAAGGTCATGGAGGGTAGGTTCCCAATGATGTCTACCGTTGATGAACGGAAGAGTTATTTCCCTTGACTATTGATCACGTGATAGCTGTGGGAAGTTGAACCCCAACCGATGCTTGCCGTACGAGTTTACACCATGCATCCTGCTATAATCACGTTATTTTGAACCTTGGGTTTACTGCCGAGACATATCACCGAAGATGACTAAGCTAAACCAAAACCGTTAGGATTCCAGGGCCTAAGGGGCGGTGGGTAGCCTAAAGGTTAAAGCTCCCGCTCGACATGCTGAAGACCCGGGTTCGATTCCCCACATGGGTGCAATGTGTGAAGCCCATTTCTGGTGTCCCCCCGCCGTGATATTGCTGGAATATTGCTATAAGCGGCGTAAAACCGTACTCACTCACTCACTCCAGGGCCTAATGTCCTGGAGGCTCTTATCTTCTTCATGCTATCAACCACTGGTCTGACTGAGATAGAACTCGAAGAAGATGATGATTTGGAGATTCTATGTGTGCTTTATGACATAATGCGTTTTTTTGCACACGGGGATGGAACTCTTTATAGATTCCCTTGATTAAGCTTGAATACCTTTAAGAGTGGCCTAAAACAACTTCCCCTTACTCACGATAAAGTAGGGGCGGTGGGGTAGCCTAGTGGTTAAAGCGTTCGCTCGTCACGCGACGACCCGGGTTCGATTCCCCACATGGGTAGAATGAGTGAGGCCCATTTCTGGTGTCCCCTGCCTTGATATTGCTGGAATATTGTTAAAAGCGGCGTAAAACTAAACTCACTCCCTCACGACAAAGTAATGACGCCATTCGATACGTTGTACTGAAAGCCAGCACTCTTGAGTTACCTGAAATTCATGCACTCAGCGTCAACACTACAGGGTCACCAAGTACAGTGACAAACCTGAAATATTCTGAGTGACTCCTTAATATTGAGTCCCTCATTCCATATTTATTCCTTGTCTCTTTGTTTGTTGTTTAACGCCGCACTCAACAATATTCCAGCTGTAAATAATCGAATTTGGAACTATGGCTAGTGTGCCTCGTAAGACGCCTCTTACGACAAGCACGGGCTCCTGAAAATTAATTATTACCAGAAACTCTGTTTTCCTAATCAATGTATTTGACAAACATCATCATGTCTTACCATGACATTTTGTAAATTTAAGTTTACTTTACATATGAATATCTTTTTTGGCTAATATTACTCTGGTGTATATGAGATTTGTTTACATCGTTTACAGTACACACTGAGGCAAGAACCAATGATGGATCAGTATGGACAGCGGCCAATGCCAGCGAATGTCTTGTGAGTAGACCACACTGCTTGTGTTTGTTTATGACTTATTCAGTGCTGCTTTTTTATTAGGTTCATGTTGGTCATTAGTCGAAAGATGAGTAAATATATTTTAGTAAGAACTATTTGGAGGGATTATTTCAGTGGTCACAGAAGCGCAGAAGGCAGGGATCACTATTACAAGGGAGATAACTCTAATTCATAGCTGACTAAATCGGCGTTGTATTCCGAGGTTATGAGTTCGTATCGGGGTTGAAAACGTGTTTTGATTATATTTTTGGGTCAGCGATGACGAAGATGTCATTTATCGGAACAAGCAGAACACTAACAGAACATTAAATGCCTTTAGTTAAAAGAATATTATAAATAAAATATCATTAGTACTTTTGTTTACAGTCGCCTTGAAGATGTCAGTGGTGACGTGTTGTGGTGAATGTTTGTCAAGGGTAGCAAGCAATAATTTTTGTGATAAAATTGTGATTATTTCATTGTAAAGGCTATCAACAAAATCTATTGTTTCATATTATTAAATATTTAAAACTACTAACGGTTTTTCGATTAACAGCTCAGTTGTTAGCCATAATTCAGACAAGTAAATCTGCAAACATTTGGTTAATTCCAGTACTCCAATCTATCCACACTGATAATTACATATTCAGGCTATCACAAGAAGTGAATACACAATGCCATTTAGAAAGTGGTCAAATGTAACACATGTTATATTTGGGATTACACTTTCTCAGTAAAGTACAGATTCTAGTACTTTTATTGGGTGGGCTAGGCGTCTGATTTTGTGTGCTGGCGATTAAGTGCCTGACTCTGAGGGTGTGGGTTCGAATCCCGGATGGGACTCAACCAAACAAAAGTACTAGAATCTGTATTTTGATTAAGCAAAATATCACAAGAAAGTCGAGAACGTCCTTTTTAATGACAGGGATATTGTCTGAAAAATCAGAAATCAAGCACGACAGTAGATTTGAGGTTATTTTGTTTTGTTACGTTTCAGCGCCCGCTACCGTGACACGTACCCTCAATACAGCAGGAACATCGCATCCGAAGCCTGGCGTTAACACCGTTACCGCTTCGCCCATCATGTCATTTATTTATTCATCATTTACTTTTTTTATTTAAACAAAAAAAATGTTATAACGCCATTTTTGTTAGTCTGTAACTGTTTGGTTTAAGTCATACGAATTTATTTACTTCGATATTAACCATGGGGGGACACGTATTGTTTGGAAGAAACCAAGTAATTTCTGGAATTACATCAAAATTATATTGATAAGGTAGTTTATTTATGTAACCATGGTAACCGTGCATTACGTGTGATTACAGTTTCAATTACAAATCATGGGAATCAGGTGCGTGATGCCTGGATATAACTACACCATAATATACATTCACAGCCTCAAAGTCGATGCCAATATCAATTTTCACCTCTCCTTTCGTTGTACACGGATAATCATGTACTGGAATATTTCGTATTTATCTGAGGTAAAATTATGTATTTGAGATCATATGCTTCTGTGTATTCAGTCAAAACTGTATTAAGCCAACGCCCGTGAACAGTATTGTATTGAACGTCAGTATTAAACGACTGTATTATTTATTACAATTCTAAGTCAACGCTATCGGAACAGTATTGTATTGAACGTCAGTATTAAACGACTGTATTATTTATTACAATTCTAAGTCAACGCTCTCTGAACGGTATTACTTTGTATTGAACCACTTTCTTGAATAACAGTATTAATTATCACATGTTTCATTCAACGCCTTCTGTAAAGTATTAATACTGTATTGCAACTCTGCCCTAAACAACAAATTTATGTATTACAAATGTAATTCAACGACTACTGAACAATATTATTTTTTGCATTTCACCTTGCATTCAACAAGAGTGGATAACAGTCAATAGTAAACGCCCTGTGATCAGTATTATCAAATTTAATTTATCGACTTGTGAACAATTTTATTTTTGTATTTCACCCTTGTATCAAACAATAGTGAACAATAGTCAACGCCCTGTGAACAGTATTATCAAATTTTACTCAACCACTTCTGAACAATAATATTTTGTATTTCTCCCTTGTATCAAACAATAGCGAACAATAGTCAACGCCCTGTGAACAGTATTATCAAATTTTACTCAACGACTTCTGAAAAATAATATTTTTGTATTGCACCCTTGTATTACACAGAAGAGGTTAATAGTCAATAATCAACGCCCTATCAACAGTTTTATCATTGTCTTTCACATCAGTTTATAAAACGCGTATACCTGAGTATAGTCTTGATATATTCTGTTAATCTACTCACCTGTGACTGACTTTGTTTATCGGCATAACGTATGTTGCTTGAAAGGACATTGCTAATTACATACTTTTGTATTATAACAATTAATATTTGTCAACCTAATACTTAGCTTTGTAAGCTTATCACACGCCTTCGCCGACAGTATTAAAGTCACACGACCTACCGAGCCAGTATTACGCTTTGCTCAAACGTTGCATTTTATACATGTATGACTATGTTTGTGTTTTGTTGTAAATAAAACCACTGAATCGCATCTTTATTGTGTGGTACTTTGTACAGAGAGATAAATTAAATCTTAAAGTCTTAATGTTTCGGGCGACGGAGAGACGGATAGATGTTAAAAAAGGGTTAACCTGGGATTTAAAACCCAAGGTGCAGAGAAACCTGCCAACACCGGCACCTGTCTAATCCGGCACACTGTCAAAAAAATAAAACTTTGATCTCGCCAGTTTACAACGAATGTCCGTTGTACATGTATATGTGTGTCTAAAACGCCTCTGTTGGATGGCATTACACCATATGAACCCCCGTTAAACCGGACAGTACGACTCAAATCGTCCGGATAAATGTTTAATGTTTATTGTTTAAACAGTCCAGAGGCCATGATTCTGAGCTAAATGTGTTTCGTAATCTTTTTGTTGCGTTAAGAGTTGATTACAACGAATTATTAAAGAACAGTGCGTATATAGGGAGTTTCAGATTTGAAGCATTGCTGACGTAGCACGTCCATGTTTGATACAAATGGCAATATTTTTTCACGGGTCCTTTTTTCATCCGTATCCAAATGGGACCTTCTATGGGTGTTGGTGGGGTCGATCAACTGACACTCTGCACTAGTGGGCATGATCGGTTTCTACACTTACAACAAGCTTAATCCGACATGTTTCAAACTATGAACTATAATTTAGATAATTGCTGAATTTCATACTATTGATATTTTGTGTTTGAAGTACACAGAAAGTATGGCATGTCTTGATCTTTTTGGTTGTTTAACGCCGCACTCAGCAATTTAATATTCCAGCTATATGGCGGTGGTCTGTAAATAATCGAGTCTGTACCAGACAATCGATTGATCAACAATATGAGCATCGATCTATACAATTTGGATACAATGACATGTGTCAACCAAGTCAGCGAGTCTGACCACTTGATCCCGTAAATGAGCTCTTTCGAGAAGCATGGGTTGCTGAAGATCAATTCTTGAACATCGACTGTTAAATAATCGATCCTTTCCCCATGTCAAATGTTTTAAATCTGACTAAACAAGACACACCATCTATGAAAAGAAACATTTATTTCCGCCGTTTCAACACGTCCACATGTTCATGCAGCTATAAGGAAACTATCCACTCATTACATGAACTGGGTGAAGGTTTAAGTACATTGAAGAAATGAAGCAACGGTGCAAATATAACGAACATGTTCACCTGAAGAAACCTCATTCTGATATGAAACAGGGTCCATACACACAAAGTGATCTTAAGTCATGCCAACAACAGTACTAGTCGCAGGGTTATTGTCGCTTTGTCCATGTGGGCTTTGTTTCACATCGGAATACTGTTGATTGATTTCTTGATCCGGATTTACTGTTAAAGATCATCATATTCGCCCTTGTGGCGATTTTTAGCATTAAGTACAATTGCTTACAATCGGAGCAGATAACACAATAGGACGAAACCTCCTTGCTAACCAATCCTACGTACAAAAACGTAATTGAAACAGTATGCAAAATAGCCACTAGCCCGCTAGCCCGTGACTAGTAAAAACCCAATCGGGCCAGTAAATCTCCATAGTCACTGGCCCGACTGGCTTGTGAATTTTCATAGGGTCATTTTGTAAATATATTACTCTCTCCGACTTGTAAAGTTATAATACACTTTTAAATCATGCAAGATTATGGCCTGATAAATGTTCTGCATATTAGCAGCTTAATGATGAAACCCGTGTCATGCTGACAATACCTTATTCTCATATATTTTTGTGATCTCTTGTAATAGTTTCTACTATCAAGTTTCGAGCTAGTGAATTATTTTGGGGGCTAGTAACTTTCAGTCATAGCTAGACGGACTGGCTAGCAAAATGCGGAAACTATTTCGCACACTGAATTGAAATAAATAGTTCTTATAACTACAAACTATCATGGCCTCTAACATTGTTAAAGTTGTACACTGCTACATTCCTAAACAACCATTAAGCTAGATGATGAATATTCATGAGGCATGTATGATTTACATATACATTGGGTAGTTCAATGTCCAGCCAAGCTCCGCCTACTCACACATATACACTGTGGGTCTAGCATTACAACTCCTCTCGGGGCTGTTTCGTGTTGCTCTCTGAGTGAGGGGGGATCACTTTACCCACTGGTATATGCTTAGTAGGGTCGTAGTTCTTGATCGATGAGACCATGAAGTCGACGATGTTCATTTTCCTTAAGAAGAAATCTCGCTGTTTCTGCGTCAAGCCTGAACAGAACATGTTTTCATTTACACGGAGACAATAGCAAGTAATTAGAACAGATCTGGGGGCAGAGGACCAGATGCCTTACCCTGCGGATTCACAAAAGTGTAAACATCTAATATGTTGCCACATTAGACAAACACGCAATGAAATAATTTAAATAATGTTCAAAGTGACGTTAACACAGTTCACTCACTCACCCTCGTACCCACTGACTCACTCACTCACCCATCCACTCACGGTCGTACCCACTGAACCACCCACCTATCCATCCACTCACTCACTCACTCGCCTTGGTACCCACTGCCTCACTCACTCACCCATCCACTCACTCACTCAGCCTCCTACCCACTGACTCACTCAACCATCCACTCACTCACTCACCCTCGTATCCACTGACTCACTCACCCTCCCACTCCCTCACCCATCTTCGCTCACTCTCACTCACTCACTGACTCACTCACACACTCATTCATGACCTACCGTCGACATCGTTGACCATTTCAAGAACGGCTTCGCGCTCTTTATTCATGGGCATGAAGTTGCTTCCGGTCTCGATCATCCGCTCAATCATCTCGGTGTAGTACTCGGCAAACCTGGATGAAACGGGTACTTTTACAAAACGAACTGACCTATGTGCTTTGCGATGACATATGGTACTTGAATTCTGGTAAACATATGCGTTGATGGCGGGCAGAGACGCAGTTGAGGAAAAGTGGTTGCCATGCATACCAGGTCGTTGTCAGCATAAGCAGTACGTTTCAGGTGCCAATACCACTCTTTGGCGGGACTTTATCTACTAAGTGCATTGTCTCATCTGCAGCTAATTACAATTGAAGTATGGACTATACAATAGCAACTAGAGTAATATCATAAGTATTGTTAACAGAGAGATGAATACACACTCCAACGATAAAATAATGAACGTGGTGTAGTGGATAAGGTTTTCCCCGAGAGAGTTGAGGTGAGGTGAAATTTGGTTTAACATGAATATTTCGCTCATATGACGACGTGCATGCGTGTGTATGTGCAGCTTAAGCTGATTTTATAGTGCCAGCCAACTGAGATACCATGCCGCAGTGAAGCATGACAACCCCACTCAGACACATTATACTGATTCCGAGCCGACCAGTCCATGTTGTACCCATTAATGCTGAGCGCCAGGCAGGGACCAACAAGTACTATATTTAACGTCTTTTGGTATGACGCGGTCGGGCATCGAACCCGCGACCTTCCGCTCTCCAGACATACGCTCTAACCACTGCAACACGGAGGCGGTCCGCCGAGAGAGGAACGTTAGTGGTTCATATCACAGAAAATACAACATGGATATGTGTCCAGAAGGCTCGTGGTACGGGACTCGGACATTTATGGCCGCTATAATTCTTTTTTCAACTATGCCGTGCCGCGACTTATTTCAAGGAGTGAGGATACATGCACAGGGCTCAACATCTCACCTGTGTTTACCACCCATGCGCACAACGACTATCATTAATCAACACGAGATTAAGTCTTAAGATCGCAGGGCTCCAGATAATTTTTGAACACCAGGAGTACGTACTCCTTATTTTTTCAATTTAGGAGTACTCGAAAACCTTAAGCCTACATTTAGACTACTGAATGGAATTTAATGGAGTATCAGTAATCTTGTGTTTCGTTTTATATATGCACCACAACATTGCTAGTCTTGTGTAAACAGGTCAATATACAATAAAACAATACTTTTCAGATAAATACGTCTGTAAATGATTCTAAGACCGTACACCATTGCCGTGGTGCGCATCTGCTACGTTTTATAAATTATTTCCTACCGTATCGTGGAAATTTTCTATGCGTACATACGCCGATACGGCCCTTATCTGGAGCCCTGCAGATCGCTTTGTGCGAAATAACTTTGTGTGATCAACAAATATGATCATTTAACGTGTTGTTGTAGACGGTGCTCGACCCCTAGCCTTCCTCTCCCCGGGGCGAATTAATGACCAGTCACAGTGAGGTAATACAGCATAGACTTACTCAGCCTCCCAGGGATGTCGCAGGTCCGCTCCCGCCAGTTCAGATAGAGCCTGCCTCTGAGAAAATAATATACCAGTAAGGATCGGACAAACTCATTGAAATAAAGTCATTTAAGAGGATAAATCGATGTAAGAAATGAGTGTGTGAGTAACATCGGTTTAACGGTTTGCACAATATTTAAGTTATACTGCAGGTTTTCATTTGATATCTGAGAGACACCCAGCGTAGTGACGACGCCTAGCGTCGTGCAGGCCGATCTTCCCCATACCCGTGGAGTTGCCTAGTGGTTAAAGTGTTCGCTTGTACATGTCACTCCGAAGACCCAGGTTCGATTCCCCACATGGGTACAACGTGTGAAGCCAATATGCGGTGTCCGTCGCTGTGATATTGCTGGAATATTGCTGAAAGCGGCGTACTACCAAACTCACTCCTTCACTCATACCCGTCGTAAGGAGGCCCGGATGGTGACCTTGCTGAATCACCTGCCGGACAGCGTAAATTGGTGTACATGGTTTCAGTCACCTGTCCGCCTAGTCCAGGCGTCGTGGTACGATTGGTCTATTACTCATATCGGCATCAGACATCATTCACTCAGTGTGTTTACCTTGAACTATGTACAGTCATTGGACATAAGTATTCGTCACTGTGCATAATTTCCATAGACTTACATGTTAATTTGGTGCAGCTAGAAAAATTATCTTGAATATATTTGTCGTTTGATCTTGTTCATATTTTGCACATGTATCATGAATCATCTCAGCTGCAAAGACCTAATTTCCGTTTTATTTTTAATTCAGTATTTCAAGAATGACCACACTTTGATTGTGGTTATGGCAATTTTTAACATGGCGGTCTATGGTGAAAGAATACACAATGTTGTATACATGTTGCTCATGTAACTACAATGCGGAAAATACTTGAAGGAACATTACATGGAAATTATGCATCTGTGACCAAGATGATTTCCTAACAACCTGCAAAATGTGACAACCAAATAACGATAACTGAATTAATGAAAATTATTACAGCTACACTAAAATAACATGCAAGTCTATGAGAATTTTGCCGACTGACGAATACTTATGTCCCATGACTGCAACTGTAAGCCAGTAGTCACATATTATTTTTTCCAGTTTCTTCGCAAAGAAAACATGCGGTGTCAGTTACTCTATTCACGTGCTTCGCCAATGTTGTTAGCATATTTGTTTATTCATAGTCATCTACAGTGCCCCACTCGAATCAACCCCAATGACGTCACACTGTCTTTTGATCGGCCATTTTGAGAAGTTTGCGTTTGGTCGTGCTCCTCGTTAGATTCGCCTCGTGCAGTGCGTGAGTTGTCACAAGAGGTTATACTGACATGAACCAGTTCTCAGTGGTTTATACTCACCATTTTAGGTATTTTCATATCTTTTATTTGCGGGACATACTTCGTGAATATGTCGTCAAGCTTCTCGATACGACCAGACTGAAACATACAAACCATCACTCTCATATGTGATCGTTTAAATCTAACGTTGGAAAAGTCATGGAGGAGCCATTAAACAGAAGTAAGAAGACATCCATCCCAATATATTTCCGACTTACTTCGTTCTTCAAATCCTTCAGTTTGTTCGGGATTTATTTGTTTATTCATGTTTAACATTCCAGCTAACAGTATCAACGCTATAGAAAGACGGCCTGTAGATATGATCTAAACAATAATTTATATTAATTCATTAAGTGATGTCTGACTACCAGGTCTGAATAGACTTATTCTATTCCGGGATGACTGTACCGGTTTGGACTAAATCCAGTTATACAGTGCAAGCCGACTGAGATACCGAATATTGCAGTTAAATATGGATGTCCCACTAAGAAACAGTTTACTGACTACGAGCAGAGAGGGCCTTGTTTTCCCACATGATGCCACTCGCCAGGCTGGGTAACAACAAGTGCCATGTTTTAAAGCTACTGTATAAGTAGCCAGGGGATTTAACCCCGACCCTTTAAGGACAGGCGCTCTATCCATTGCACCATTAATGCGGCCATTAATGCGTGAGAAAGATCTTCGCATGATATCTGACTGCTGTTCTACATCGTTATACTAAGCTTGGGTTGACTATGAAAGTCTTGTTTTAACGACATCAATCCCTTTAAAAATTTAAAATAGTTACACTTGACAAAATATACCACTATTATTATACAACGAACCATGTCAAGTCCATTGAGAAGTTTGACATTGGTCCATCTCAAGTGTGCAAAAGGCTATAACACAGAAGAAAAACGTGACACATCGGACAATCCAAACAGGGAAAGACAAATTGTAAACAGGGGGGATAACTGTGTATGCCACATACCCGAGGTTCCAGCCTCCCGTTCTCCTTCCTCCACAGGTTGGTCTTCTCGTTGACAAACAGCAGGAGGGCCTCTGGATGGATCTTGCCGCCATACTGAAACACACAGATTCAATCTGAATGTATTTACACATACAGTCTACTCTACCAGTGTATCTAGTTCACAGGTGCAACCAGGCTTTTAGCAGCCTGTATAGTGTGTAACCAGGGTAACAGATTCATGTTGACAGGTATTTAGCTTCCAGAATAGTCATATGACCAGGGTAAAAGATTCATGTTGACAGGTATTTAGCTTCCAGAATAGTCATATGACCAGGGTAAAAGATTCATGTTGACAGGTATTTAGCTTCCAGAATAGTCATATGACCAGGGTAAAAGATTCATGTTGACAGGCCTTGTCGGAACAAAAGCTTCATGTAGACGGATGTAACCAGCTAAGACGCTTCCTGTGCACCTGTGCAGTCAGGGTCAAAGATTCCGTTATAAGGCTGTAACCTTGTTAGAAGCTCATCCAAGGTAGAAACGTCCTTATTTAGCGGTGTAACCAGATAAGAAGCTGCCTTTATACTGCTGTAATCAAAGTAGAAGATTCCTATAAATGATTCCAACCGGTGTAAACGGTGTAACAAGACCAGTAGCTTCCTGTAGAACGTTCCTCAACTAAAAGCTTCCTGTAAACGGTGTAACCCTAGTGAAAACACCTTGTACAAGGTGTAACCTCAGTAAAACATATGTATATGGTATAGGTATACGGTGTAACCAACCTACCAGGAATTTATCATGCTTATTATCCGCTTCATACCAGAACACTGCTGGGTTTCCCTGGTGACCAAATCTGGAAATACACAAACCATCATTAACGAGGGGATAAATGACCACGTACAGTGACAAGAACACAAACAGGACATGTACTGTACAGTTCTATTTGGAGTCATGAGAGTCAACGTAGATGGTAAACCAGCTTTACTGATACATATGGTTAACTTTAATTTCAAATATATAAAATATGATTGAATCTATTGATAAAAATGGAACAAAGCAGGATTGTACAACTTCAAGTTTCAAGTCTTCAGATACAGTAAATGCACAAACCTTTCTCGTTTCAGTTGTGGATATTTATCCGAGTCTATGGCGCAGAATATCACCTGCAATACAGACACGATACATGGACACGTTTTCTCACTAAGTTGTGACAGAACTAAAGCAAAATATACAGTACACCAAGGCAGTACCACATCCTACTGAACAGGCAAAGGGAATATTCTTCTGTTGAAAAAAAGTAACTATGCAATCTTTTTATGTTGTTGTTTTTTAACTTTTTATTCATTTCAGTTTAGTGGTGTACATTCAGATTGGGTGTGTACAAATATATACATATATTATGTATGAATAACAGCTTTATGTAATTAATATATAGCAGCAGTACATTGTTGGTTGGATACTGTACTGAAGCGTGCGTGAAATAAGCATGTATGGACATCCAAACTGATATAAGCTGTGTACTATGAGTACCGATATAAGCTGTGTACTATGAGTACTGATAAAAGACAAAATTAAGACATGAGACAACTACATTAAGACTGCAATACAGTGATCAGATGTTTCCACTTTGCATGGAATGAAGGCAAAGCGTTATTCTCCTTTGCAATAATTTCTTCAACATTAAAAAACATCCTTGACAGTTTTCCTAAAACCTTCTATTGTTAACATATTTTGTTTGATGCTTGTGATATGGATATATATGTTTTGGCTAATGAGATTATATGTGATGTCAATAAGCCATAGGAGCTATTGCAAAAGAGAATATCAGAAACTGTGATTGCAATATCAAAACTGATATACTGATAAAAAAAATGTTCAACTTGTCTCCAGAATTCATGTACAAATGTACATTCTAAAAACACATGGTGAAGATTTTCTGGTTCGGATTGACAAAAAGAGCAAATATTCCTATCAATAAGTCTCATTTGCAATAGTTATTTTCTTGTGTAAATTGCTCTATTAAAAAATCTGTACTGAAAATCTAACTGTTTCACATCCTTGGTACAATTTCTGTATTTCGTGAAAAACATTATTCCATGAAATATTTCTGTCGAGTTCTTTCTGCCATTTATGACACACCTTGGGGAGAGTGTTACAAGCTATCATTTAGTCATAGTAATTCCTACCACCTTTCTTTTTATAAAGCAAATCTTGAAGTGTTGAGTTTAATGAGAGGTTTTGAGTGTGGTTTTCCAGGTTTTTGGAACATTCAAAATACGTTTATTGAACTCCAAAACAGTTCCTTTAATGCGATATTTTTTTTAATTTATTGAAAGACAAAAAAAACACTTTCTCCCCAAATGTCTCCTATTAAGTGAATACCTCCATCGAACCAATTTTTAATATAAAGATTACTATTTCTACATTGATGATTCATCCACAA
The DNA here is from genome assembly GCF_003918875.1 of Haliotis rubra. NCBI lineage: Eukaryota > Metazoa > Mollusca > Gastropoda > Lepetellida > Haliotidae > Haliotis > Haliotis rubra. Next base: position 1,350,322 of record NW_025766170.1, on the reverse strand, counting down.
AGGTTCAGTCAATATTTCTTCTACTTGATTAATATTAACTACATGTTGTTGTTTGTATAGTTACTCCATATAGCTAAAACCTCACTCCAAAATGGATTGTCAACCATTAGATGTGCACCAAGAAGAAATATCTTGTTGAATGGAAATAAACTTGGATTTTGAGTTAATGTTTTATTCAAATGTCTTCTAAGGCACGACAGCTTTAGTGCATTTATAAAGGATCTGATGTCTGTCATTCTCAGTCCACCTTCTTCATATTTTCTACATAAAGTTGTTCTCTTTATTTAATCCTTCTTGCCATTCCACATGAAGTTATACATAATGTGATTCAATTGATTAATAAATTATTTTGGGGAAGATGGCAGAACAGAAAAAAATATGGACTTAAGTTGATAGTGCCAATGTTTTCAAAACTCTAATTTTCCCTTGTAGTGTTAATTTCCTCTTTTTCCAACTATGCAATGTTGTTAGGCTTTTCTTTGCCTTTTACTGTACTTGAGTAGTTCTATATTTCGATGAGGTTCGAAATTAGATTACATTTCCCTCTGGGCATTTAACAGTCAAAGTATATCAAAACATTGTTATAATAAATTCAATATTTATTTCATTGCAGTTGGTTACCTGTTCATCAAATCGGAATGCTGAAGCTATTTCTTCGTATGCCAACCTAAGATTTCTTTCCTCTGAAAATGTAAATACGTACACATGTTACTTTGCTCGGATCGTTGTCTCAGCTTAAACAATAACATCATACCAACCATAGTTAGTAGTACTGAGGTTAAGTAGTATGCACCGTCTACGTTAACCACATGTTACGTAGTATGCACCGTCTACGTTAACCACATGTTACGTAGCATGCACCGGCTAGGTTAACCACGGCTTACGTAGCATGCACCGTCTACGTTAACCACATGTAACGTAGCATGCACCGTCTACGTTAACCACATGTTACGTAGCATGCACCGTCTACGTTAACCACGGCTTACGTAGCATGCACCGTCTACGTTAACCACATGTTACGTAGCATGCACCTTCTACGTTAACCACATGTTACGCAGCATGCACCGTCTACGTTAACCACATGTTACGCAGCATGCACCGTCTACGTAGCATGCACCGTCTACGTTAACCACATGTTACACAGCATGCACCGTCTACGTTAACCACATGTTACGCAGCATGCACCGTCTACGTTAACCACATGTTACGTTGCATGCACCGTCTACATTAACCAAATGTTACGTTGCATGCACCGTCTACGTTAACCACATGTTACGCAGCATGCACCGGCTATGTTAACCACGGCTTACGCAGCATGCACCGTCTACGTTAACCACATGTTACGTTGCATGCACCGTCTACATTAACCACATGTTACATAGCATGCACCGTCTACGTTAACCACGGCTTACGTAGCATGCACCGTCTACATTAACCACATGTTACGTAGCATGCACCGTCTACGTTAACCACGGCTTACGTAGCACGCGCCGTCTACGTTAACCACATGTTACGCAGCATGCACCGTCTACGTTACCCACAAGTTACATAGCATGCACCGTCTACGTTAACCACATGTTACGTAGCATGCACCGTCTACGTTTACCACACGTTACGTAGCATGCACCGTCTACGTTAACCACATGTTACGTAGCATGCACCGTCTACGTTAACCACATGTTACGTAGCATGCACCGTCTACGTTAACCACGGCTTACGTAGCATGCACCGTCTACGTTAACCACATGTTACGTAGCATGCACCGTCTACGTTAACCACGGCTTACGTAGCACGCGCCATCTACGTTAACCACATGTTACGTAGCATGCACCGTCTACGTTAACCACGGCTTACGTAGCATGCACCGTCTACGTTAACCAGAGGTTACGTAGAAGGCACCGCCCACCTTTACCACAGGTTACGTAGTATCCACCGTCTATGTTAACCACAGGTTACATAGTATGCCACGACCATCTTAATCATATATTACGTAGGATGCACCGCCCACCTTAGTCACAGGTTTTGTAGCAGATACGTAGTCTTCACTTCATCAAAGTACCAAAATACCATTAATTTACACCATTCCAATATGTGCATCATAATTATAAAGCGAACATATCATAGTTCAGTCGGATAACATCAATGTCATTACATAACGTTATTACAGTTCAAGAGTGAGTGAGTTTAGTTTTACGCCGCACTCAGCAATGTCCCAGCTATATGGCGGCGGTCTACGTTAACCACATGTTACGTAGCATACACCGTCTACGTTAACCACGACAAGCATAGTCGCCTTGTACGGCAAGCATGGGTTGCTGAAGACCTATTCTACCCCGGATCTTCACGGGCCTACAGTTCAAGAGTATGACATCATTACATCTAAATTGTGACAGTTTCATCATTGCATGACATTAATATGATAACCCCATACAGATATGATAGCTGGGTATATAGTATGAGAACGATGCCATGCCGTTACGACAGTTGCGTTGCAATAGTTGTGCATATGACCTCAGTTTCATACCGTTATTATAGTTGAGTAATATGACGTTCTGTTTCGGTGTGATGACAAGTTCGTCGTAGTTCTTGTCGGATATCTCGATAACGTGTTGGTGTTTCACGTCCCCGATGTAGCCGGGCATGGCTAAGGAAATAGTGTTGACAATGTTGTCAACGGTGATGTCGCCCTCCAGTCTGTTAAAAGGCAAGGTACATTCAAAACATGCACAAAACACTGCAAACCGGAAACTGATGTATTGATCTATTGAATTATTGAATTATTGATATCTCAAGATCAATTAAATCACTTTATTATGTAGGCATGTTTTTCCGGGTACCTGACTGGTCTAGAGGCGGTCACGTGACCGTCAACAGAAAAGCATATTGTCTCCATCCCAGGTCCGACCAAAAGTCATGACGTCATTCTATCGTTTACATATCACAGTATTGTTGACAACGTTATTGGTTTGTAGTGAAAATAAAATTACTTTCCTTGACTAAATGGACGTGTTTTGTTTTTTAGAAGCTTTTTTCGGTAATTGCATAATTAAACAATTATGGACTGGTGAATTCGGTCAATACCTGTTGTTATGGACCCGCTAAAGCAATATTGACCGAGGACGATTGGCATCAATCTCAATGACCACATCACCAGTCTATAATTGTATAATATCGAATGGAAATCATATTAGAGCAAGACTTGATCATTATACTTAGGTATGATAAGACTGATATTCTGAAATCACAAAGAACATTTTGAAAAATACAAAATACATTGTGAGATAAAATAGTTCACTTGCGACATGCCTCATGCGACATGCATAACTTGCTGAATACCAATTCTAACCCGGATCTACACGGGTTATCAATAAAAGAAGTGTCAGTATGATTAAATAGGAGACGAATAGTAACACAGCGTCTCAAACGTCACCCGCCATCACCCAGCTGTCACCCACCTCTCTGCCTCCTTCTCCCCCTTCTCGTGGAAGAATATGGCTGGGAGCTCCTCGATCCCCCACTGCCGTATCAACGTCTTGTCCTGCACCCGTCCGAAGATGATTTCCCTGTCGTCTTTAAATATCTGAGACGCGGCGAAGAAAAATGGATACAGCACTCGACAGCGCGAGCATCCTGAAACAAGGGAGGTAATTCATCAATAACGGCCCGTTTGTGGTAGCGTATGCAAGTGATTGATGCGTCCTTTCATAACGTCGAGAGACTGTGTTCAGTTAAAAAAGTGGAATATGTTTTAAAAAGGAATCAATCTCACTCGTTCACATCATCTCTCTCAACACATGGGCGCATGTTGTTCAACCATGTTAGGGGCGCAATTTCGCCGTAAATGCAAAACTATTCTGCCACAGGACAGCCACATGAATGGAATGATCTTCAACCTCACAGTACATTTGCCAACCAAACATCGCCTCTGGAATAGCTGTTGGGATTATATTAAACTACTTACCTGGTGAGTCGACAAAGTAGATGGGAAAAGAGGCCGTTTCCCGAAACTGAAATATGAATAAATAACATCAGTAATGACGTTGCTACTATTACTACTGATACTACTACTACTACTACTACTGCTGCTGCTGCTGCTGCTGCTACTACTACTACTACTACCAAGTGACCAAGTGGTTGAAGCGTTCGTTCGTCAAGCCAAAGACCAAGGTTCGATTGTGCTATGTGTGAAGCCCGTTTCTGGTGTTCCCCACATTGATGGAATATTGCTATAAGCCGTGTAAAACCATACACACAAACTACTGCTAATTAGGGCTCCTTGCCTCTAGGCAGGAGACCTATTGTAATCGTTCGGATTAGTATTATTATGTTTTACAGATTAAAGATAGTATGCAGCAGAGAGGTTCGGGTGATCCTGGCACAGTCGGGCTGGTAAGGCTCATCATCAGCTCAGGGTCCTTGCCCCCTCTACACGCAGCCCAGACAGCGAATAGGACTTCTCCCAGGAAACGCTGCCTAGTCGAACCCACCAAGAACTTTCCGGAGAATATGAAGACTCCCCAACACTGCAGCTTTCTGCATTACCAAGAGTGTCAGAAGGGCTGTACTCCCGGTGGAGAACCTGGGCACTCTCCTGATCGCAAGTCTAGAAAATGTGGCAAGTCTAGATTTCCACAGCTTCAGGGCTCCTTTTCATTATTTTTTATTTTTTTACTATGAGCTTTTTTCTGTGAAATATGTTCATATCAGAGACTAGTTGTTAGTCTGTCAGTTCTTATACACGTGTCCTAAACAATTTATCTCTAAAACTGTGTTCCACTGGACATATTGTTTGTGTGAGATATCGTTTTGACAGTAGATTTTGTACATTGTCCTGACGTCATCAAATACATCACAGTGCTATGACGTCATAAACTTGATGACGTCACAATGCTATGACATCACTGCACTGCTAGTATAGTGGCAGTACCGTGTTCAGAGATGTACATTTTTCATTGAAAACTAATGAAGAGTGAATTTTTGGATAAATAGAATCTCACCCTCATGTCTTCTGATGCCAAATATATCAACACGAGTTGATAAAGTTACAAATATATTTTACTTTCATCAACGAGTGTTGATATAATTAATATCAGTACACACGTGGGTGAGATTCTCTATCTATTCGATGCATATTTGTTGTAGATCTATGTATATTGATAAATCACCATACAAATACCGTACCCTGTGCAAAGAAATATAATAGATCTACAGATGACATTTTCACAGAGCAAATAGCTGTTAAATACGATATTCGTCATTTAATTATTAATTTAAAAATGTCCAACGGTGGTCGCACAGGTAATATGCTGAAATAATAATATTTCATGATCAGCCTTAAAACTATCGACTAAAAATATGGGCTACAAATATTGATATCCAAATGCCAGTGCAAGTTCACCCCATCATACCACGTGTTGCCGGAAATCAATGAGCACCACGTTGTCGAGCCGGTCTACATCGCGTTATAGCGAGGTCACCTGTGCGCTAATGGAGAATTGCATTTCTACGGTGATTTCATTCTATGATAACATCGATGTTTTTAAAATACAAACGAGAAAATGAATCATATAACAGCATTATGAACGTGACTTGATATATGATGGCATATAATGAAAGGAAATGATAGTTTTAATATGAAAACCTATATAATAGTACGTTTTCTGGAAATTGTAAGCAGAATAGAAACGTTCCTATAACTCTGTTTTAAAACTAACATAGCTCTTCATGAAAAAAGGTATTATCGGTTTGCCTTGTGAAACGTTTCCAAATTATTCCAGTCATATCGTTTTTGGAAACAGCTCTGTGGGTTTGTTAAATAACCCGACAAATATGAAGATAGATGCTTGTCTTACCTTTTCAAAGTTAGTTTTATCCAGCTCCCATACTCCATGTATACTGAGAAAATTGAAAGATAAAATAAAAACAACAAGCGAAACTGGCGATCTACACATCACCATTTTGAAAGATTTTACGGTGTTTATGTGGACAATCCCCACGACAGTGAATGACGTGGTTCCCACTGATAACGCGCCGTCAGGAGTTTACATCAAGGGCGCTGTAAGGAGTTTGCAAAGTTGACTGCATTGTGATAAGTCAATATGCGTGTTGTGCGCATGTGTCGCCAGGCGGCTTGAGCCCCTTTCAATACAGAGAGACCTGTACGATTCCCATTCATATTGAAGCAAGACCGGTGGCTAACAATAGTAATTTATGCACCTAACGTTGGTAGCTTATTGGATTTATTGATTTTAACACTGTTAAACTATTTCTGAAAATTGAAATTGGCCACGCAAATCTGGAAAATGAAACGGGAAAATACAGAATTTGTTGGTGTAATATCTTAATGTAATTGTTATTATTCAGCTCTTTATCCCTAATTGTTAGGTATTTGGGTCAGAACAGGCCCTGACCAGAACGCTGGTCCTTCTAGGTGGATAAACTGAAGAGGGTAAATGCGCGTAATTTAGTAATTGTGTCATGGCACCCCTCTATTGGATCATTGTTCGTGTTATCAACTACTGTTATGAGACCCGTGAAGATCCGGGTTAGAATATTGATCTTCAGTAACCCATGCTTGGCGTAAGAGGCGACTAACGGGATCGGGTGGTCAGGCTCGCGGAGGTGTTGACACGTGTCATCGGTTCCCAATTGCGTAGATCGATGCTCATGCTGTTGATCACTGGATTGCCTGGTCCAGACTCGATTATTTACAGACCGCTGCCATATAGCTGGAATATTGCTGAGTGCGGCGTAAAACTAAACTTACTCACTCACTCAATCAATCACTCACTGTTTTGAAGGGTTGACTCGAAAAGCATCACGGCATAGCCGAAATTTGTTGACAGTGGTGTAAACAATTACCACAGTCATTATTTTGTCTAAATAAGGACATGTCAAATCTTATTTTCATTATCAAATATCCACACATTAGAATACAATGAGAAAAATCGCACAACACAACCTCTCACTGACACACAGCACAGCACAGCACAGCACAGCACAGCAGTTACTAGAGTCCCAGGTGTAGGGGTAGGTAGCCTAGTATAGTTGAAAAGTTCGCTCGTCACGCCGAAGACCCGGGTTCGATTCCACCCATGGGTGCAATGTGTAAACTTATTTCTGGTGTCCTCCTTCTTGATATTGCTGGAATATTGCTAAAAGCGGCGTAAAACCATACTCACTCATTTATTCACTCACAGCTGGTATCCAGACAACAATGACGGAGGCGGACGCCACGCTGGACGCCACGCACCTCCAGCTGTCACCGCGATCTATACATCAGCACACACGTCCTCACAAACCATGGCCGCGTGTTGTGTGGACGAACAATGGTTGAAGAAATATAGATTGTGAGTTTCTCACTGGATGATAAATATTCTCATTTTCATATCATTCATCAGTTTCAATCTTGTTTTAAATGTTATTTGCAGGGTAGCTGATGCGAATTTCGAAGCAATGGATTTTATTCTTTTTCCGGGAATTCATTCCAATCAGAAGAATTCCTATAATGCTGACGTCTTTACGTTTAATCTTCTGTAGGACATGGACCAGGTTTGATATTCTTGTTGACCTCAGCAATAAAGTACCACAGAATATTGAATAAAAACTAAGATTTAATATCAAAAGCAAACATGGTGTATCAGTTCTTCATATATTTTGACAGCATTGTTGTCAATGCATGGAGGGATGCGTGTTCCAAGGGAGGTAACTCTACAGGTCTTATTATTCCTAGAACTCAGGTTTTAAGAATGTGCATCAAGTATCTCGTCTCTGATCTTAATATTGTGTTCATGATATAAATACGTCTTATCCAGGAGTTTAACTATCCTGACTTACCGTTTCCCAGTGAAGCGGACACGTATGATGGTCCAAACGTAATGAAATGAAGCGCCCGTTAAATGTGAAATATCAGACATTGAAACCGGTAAATATTTCACTGCTTCAAACATATTTCAAATATTTTACAAAACTGTCCTGATTAATTATACAGGTAGTTTTGTAAATAATTAATTCTATTATATTTATTTACTGCAAAATTAATAGATCAATTTAGAACTGTGCAGATACTTATACAAAATTGTTGATTGAATTAGAAATGTACAGAGACGTATTTATAAATGTATAGAATGTAAAGTAATAGCAGTGTATACAAAGAAATTATGCTTTATACATGGGAACAGTGACGAGGAATTGATCCATTAATTTTGCAGTAAATGACATCTTATATATTCATAATAACATGTATTCTATTAGCCATGTCATCTGTATCTATTGACCACCACATGTATTGCGTCGTCATAGCATTGTGACGTCATAAGCATTGTGACGTCACGGCCAGAGTTAACAGTTACTGTTCAGTTTACCTGATGATGGGGTCAGAACAAGCCCTGAAACGTTGTACTCGAGAATAAAAAGAAGATGTAACCCAGAAAAAATCTCTATGTATATCTCACATCGTTGACAGTCACACAAAACATACTTTTTCAAAATCATGACGCGTAAGACAACGGTAATTCTTATGTTCACCTGACAATTACCGCCTTGAGGGTAGGAAAATAAAAAACACAAAGTATTTTGTTTTTGCGCCACTCTGTCAGATGATGCAGCTGAAGAGGATGCAGCGAGAGCTTGTGCAGAGATGCTTGACACTTGCTCCGGACCCTTGGGCAGTCAGGATGTCTTACAACGCAGTAACGGAAATTTGAATTTGAAATTGAATGAAAGAAATGTCTTGACATCCAACTATTTAAGTATTGAAAAGAGTATTGGTAATTTGTTTGTGGCCAGGGCAAAGTAACCTTGGCAACTAGTGCATGGGGCATATTTTGTTTTCGTAAATTTCAATGAGACTGAAATCCACCTTTTTTGGCTCCGTTCTTGAGATGTTTTTGACATTCAGCTTTTCACCTCTCAGGTATTATGCACTCTATGTTTTCTGTCAGAGCCTTAAGGGGAGGTGATAAAGCCTGGTGTATGAAGTGTTATGTCTTCACGAGAAGCGTTCGATCAGCCTTCCCATCACCTTCCCAGCAAAAACTCCCCATCATCACCTGAACATCACCTTCTTCCTGCTATCACCTCCATATCATCACGCCTCCATCACCTCCATATCATCACGCCTCCATCACCTCCATATCATCACGCCTCCATCACTTCCATATCATCACGCCTCCATCACCTCCATATCATCACGCCTCCATCACTTCCCTATCATCACGCCTCCATCACCTCCCTATCATCACGCCTCCATCACTCTCCCTATCATCACGCCTCCATCACCTCCCTATCATCACGCCTCCATCACCTCCCTATCATCACGCCTCCATCACCTCCATCATCTCCATCACCTCTATCATCACGCCTCCATCACTTCCCTATCATCACGCCTCCATCACCTCCCTATCATCACGCCTCCATCACCTCCCTATCATCACGCCTCCATCACTTCCCTATCATCACGCCTCCATCACCTCCCTATCATCACGCCTCCATCACCTCCCTATCATCACGCCTCCATCACTCCCTATCATCACGCCTCCATCACTCCCTATCATCACGCCGCCATCACTTCCTATCATCACGCCTCCATCATCTCCCCTATCATCACGCTCCCATCACCTCTATCATCACCTCCATCTCCATCATCCGCCTCCATCACCCTATCATCACGCCTCCATCACCTCCCTATCATCACGCCTCCATCACTTCCCTATCATCGCCTCCATCACCTCCTATCATCACGCCTCCATCACCTCCTATCATCACGCCTCCATCACTTCCCTATCATCACCCTCCATCACCCTCCCATCATCACACCTCATCACCTCCCTATCATCACGCCTCCATCACCTCCCTATCATCACGCCTCCATCACCTCCCTATCATCACGCCTCATCACCTCCCTATCATCACGCCTCCATCACTTTCCTATCATCACGCCTCCATCACTTCCCATCATCACGCCTCCATCATCTCCTATCATCACTCCCATCACCTCCATATCATCACGCCTCTCCACCTCTTTATCATCATCACCTCCATCACCTCCCTATCATCACGCCTCCATCACTTCCTATCATCACCTCCATCACTTCCCTATCATCACGCCTCATCACCTCCCTATCATCACGCCTCCATCACCCCTATCATCACGCCTCCATCATCTCCTATCATCACGCCTCCATCACCTCCCTATCATCACGCCTCCATCACCTCCCTATCATCACGCCTCCATCCTTCCTATCAACACGCCTCATCACCTCCTATCATCCGCCTCCATCACCTCCTATCATCACGCCTCCATCACCTGCCTATCATCACGCCTCCATCACCTCCCTATCATCACCTCCATCACTTCCCTATCATCACGCCTCCATCACTTCCTCCCCTATCATCACCTCCTATCATCACGCCTCCATCACTTCCCTATCATCACGCCTCCATCACCTCCCTATCATCACGCCTCCATCACTTCCCTATCATCACGCCTCCATCACCTCCCTATCATCACGCCTCCATCACTTCCCTATCATCACGCCTCCATCACCTCCATATCATCACGCCTCCATCACCTCCCTATCATCACGCCTCCATCACCTCCTATCATCACGCCTCCATCACCTCCCTATCATCACGCCTCCATCCACTTCCTATCATCACACCTCCATCCTCCATCCTATCATTTTCGCCTCCATCACCTCCCTATCATCACGCCTCCATCACTTCCTTCCATCACCTCCCTATCATCACGCCTCCATCACTTCCTATCATCACGCCTCCATCACTTCCCTATCAACACGCCTCCATCACCTCCCTATCATCACGCCTCCATCACTTCCCTATCATCACGCCTCCATCACCTCCCTATCATCACACCTCCATCATCTCCCTATCATCACGCCTCCATCATCTCCCTATCATCACGCCTCCATCATCTCCCTATCATCACGCCTCCATCACCTCCCTATCATCACGCCTACACCTGTACACATTGCCTGCATATTCCCCAACATGGCCACAGTGAGCGCCTAAATATCAACCGATATTTTAGAAAACTGCGTTCATCATCTCCGTAACAATTTCGATCACATTCATTGCCAGTGCAGCAGAGACAGCAATCGCATGCTTCCTTATAACCGCTTTCACAATGGCTTCCATCACAGCCTTTTTATTGTGATCCCTTCTAATTCATAGAACGACACTCGTCTTGACACATGAGACATTGAATAATATACGACTGAAAGAAATGAAGCTGATAACACCTCACAGAGAAACTGGTGCAGCATGTGTTTAACTGGTCTCAAGTGCTGTCCCTGGCCAGTAGTCACTACACGGTATCAGTACACATACACGCACGCACGCACGCACGCACGCACGCACGCACCCACCCACCCACGCACGCACGCACGCACGCACACACACACAAGCACAAACAATTACACAGACTATACGCCTTGGTCTGGAGAATAGAGCATCTGCCTGGAGAATAGATGGTGGATGGTGCGATATCCGGATGTATCATATTAAAGATGTTAACAGGAAGTCCTGGTTACACGCACACGCACACGCACACGCACTCGCACACACTCATAAATACACACGCCTACTCACAAACTACCAAGACTAACGCTAATAAGATAATATATAATATTTTATATATTTACAGATAGATATAGATATGCTTTAGAAACAGGTTAGTTCTTTCATAATGTGAAGGTGCCTTTGGAACATCTAGCCTTCCTGGGGCGGTGGGGTAGCCTAGTGCTTAAACCATTCGCTCGTTACGCTGAAGACCCGGTCTCGATTGCCCACATGTGTACAATGTGTGAAGCCCATTTCTGGTGTCCCGCGCCATGATATTGCTGGAATATTGCTAAAAGCGGCGTAAAACTGAACTCACTCACACTCTAGCCGCCCTTTATTTAGGTCTGTAGCATGACGGTAATGGCAAAGCAGAAGGGAAACGTTTGGTTATGGAACTGTGAGACCGACTCACAAACACATTGCTGTGTACACAAAAGATTGACAAGCAACAATTTGACTACACTACCTCAAGTAACCACGTGGACATAATGAAACGAGACGCATACGTCTCCATCATTCACATCGAAGTTCTGTTATCTCTAAGCTTTAAAGAAAACGAACTAAACGTTGAAATCTAATTATCTGTCGGGCCCGACGGTTTTCGAAAGTAGTTTAGGGAATAAAGGTTTAGCGATCACAAGGAAAAATCTAAATTCATCAGCGAGTAGGAGTAAGAGAGTGTCTGTGTGTCGTGGCTGACAACCTTAAAGAATATCTTCATGATGACTCTTGTAGGAAGGTCGCTCTTGTGCCTATTGTTTCTATCACGAGCTCCATGCATTAGATAGTGATGAGGAGAGATGGAATCTGGTTGATAATGGAGAATGACCTTCTCGTTTTCAGACCAGTGCACCCGAACCCGCATATCAGTAGACAGACGAAAAGAAATCTTTGTAAATGTTGTCAAACTGAAAGATACCCTAGTATATCAAGTAACATGTCCAATTATTCGCACAAATTATAATATTGCTCATTTTTTGTTACAGTCAGACAAAACATAAAATTCTCGTTTTCAGTCCAGTGCAGCCGAATCCACACACCTCTAACCGTATTGCTCGTTGTTACACTCAGACAAAATACTGATTTTAACTTGCTTACTTGTGTTGAACTCTTTTACAACTTTGTGAAAATAGCGATAATGGGTTAGGGCAATACTCAATGCGAATCTACGTTTCGAAGGAGCCACCCCCACCCCTCTTCACCTGATCCAGACGCATCCAGGGGACACAACTCTGTACAACACATTTTCGCGCCATACACCTCTGAGCCATCTTGCAAAGAACGGCTTCAGTTTTTTAATATGTCTTCAATCAGCATGTTTTTAAACATTATCCAAATTTTAATTTCCAATAGCAAGAATCTGCGTTGTATGTATTTTCTCTGCTCTGGCAATAATGATTCATTTCAAAAGTACGTTCCAGGACAACACCAATTCTGTGAAATGATTGTAACAGGTGCGCCCATGTAATGACAGTGCTCCGAAAACACGTTCATTAGGAAAGCCTTTTTTACGAACGATTACAGGGTATCTATAGAAACAGTCGGCACTGTCCGGATAAACGGGGTTTTAATGCATAATCTAGCTTAAAGATCCAGTAAAGATTAGGCAGTCTGATAAGATTATATACGTGATCAATTTAGCAAATGTAGACTCAGTGTAGTTAGATCCATGTCGGATATTCACGTATCATAGATCTGTATGGACATATACTAAGTCTGTTTCTAATTGAATATATACAAGGAGAATAGATCATTGTTATGTAAAATAACTATCTATTAGATGATAAACGTAAACAAAAAGTAGTCCTCGTGTTCCCAGAGGCTGGCTACAGTCTCTCCAAATGAAGGATTCCGGAAAGATATACAGTTTAGCCAAATGCTCATAAAAAAGCAACTGGTCGTCATATTTATACACTATCAAACGTCATCGTCGGCGGAGTTGCTGTCCACGTGACCAGAAGCCGTTAAGGCGACAGTGCCGTCTCTCTCTGTTGTATACCAAGCCAGTAACAGTTGCAAGGATTCACAAGCGCTCACACCAGGGAAAAGATTTTGTACACGAGGTTGAATTAATTCACATCCATTCTGAATAAGCCACATGGGAAAGAGAAATAAAGTGATCTAAATTCCATCACAGTATTACAGAACCATGTTTGACTTTGTCAACAAATGATACCAATGCGTTATCATCGTGTATTTATACGGCAAATGTTTGCAAATGTTTACAATCTGTGAAAACATGTAGTGTTATTGATTTTGGCTTCCACGTTTTGTAGACATCTTTTCACGTCATTTTCGCATCATTATCGCTTTGCTTTCTCAGGCATAATGTACAGGCATAATGCAATGTTATCATGCGAACACGTTACAAGCTCACAGTGTTCCCATAACCAGCAAAACAGCAACCTCCCTTGACCTTTTTAAATCTTCATTGAAGACACATCTTTTCAGGAAATATTACGAATGACTTGTACAATTGCTGCACTTTTTTAGCTGTACACACGGGGCGCCATGAGCATACACTAGTGTGTGGAAACGGCGCCATACAAATGGACATTATTATTATTATTATTATATCTCGCCAACACTTATATGGAACAAACTAAGCAAAATACTTATAGCACAAATCTGGACGCCATCTGCAGGTTCAGCTTTTGTATCAATCTTGTACCAGTTAGTATCAATCTGCCCATTTCTGGTGTCCCCCGCCGTGATGTTGCTGGAATATTGCTAAAAGCGGCGTAAAACCAAACTCAGTCAGTCAGTAGTATCAATCTTGTACCAAATAGTATCAATCTTGTACCAATTAGTATCAATCTTCATAACCTAAAATTCCGCTTGAATATAGATGTGGGTACCATGTCCCTAATGCCTAACTCGGATAGTTATGCACACAGCATGAGGAGAACGAAGGTATGACAGTGTGTTTATATGGTCGAATTTAAACGGCATTTTTACAATGACCATTTAAGTTTATTTTAATGCTGTGGTGAAAACCAAACGTTTTACCTAACACTTGGTGTTTCAATGATAGAAAACCGGTTTTCATAACAACTCGTGTCATGGAAGGATGTCATATGTTTCCCCAAGCACGAGGTATAGGTTCGCAATCGCCAGTTTCAGGAACACGTGCATTTGTATTCAATTCAGTTTGAGGAAATCGCTTTTGTCGACATAATATCAGTCCCAGCCAATTCTCAAGTTATTTCATTATCGTTTTACAAATGCAGACGAATGCATGCATAGATATGCTGGAACAAAACACACTACTGCTTATTACATGACGTAGTTAATATTCGGGATAAGATTATTATTCAAATCAAGGTGTCATGTTCTCTTCCAGAATTACGAACAACTCTCCTGTGGAATTAAAGTCACGGCTTACTCAGACACTGAGGCACCGAAGACCACGAAACATGCACCAGTAATGGATTCTGTATGCAAGGTCTGACCAGTGCCAATTATGGCAATGATCTAGCTAGCCTCCGTCTTCGGTCAACAGTATGGTACTTGGTGTTAGTCGCGCGTTCGTTTGTAACCAAATCTGCATAGGTACAAACATAGGCATTATGGACCTTGCATACACTATTGACTCTTAACTTAAAATTTCAACGTATATGAAGACACATGTCCCCAGCCACGACTTTTCCTATGAAGGAAGTTAAATCTGCTACATGAGCTGGCAAGGTGATAGTTTTCTGGGATGACAAATGAGTTCTCTAGGTGGACAACCCCCTAAAAGGTCAGACCATTATAGGCCAAAGATATGTTAATCGGCCGAGGCAGGTGCGTGAGAATATCAAAGCTAAATGTCGCGAAACATTAACTAAATTTGTTGTTTAACCAGGAGAACACGCTGTGAACAAGTTAATTGTCACAATTGCTGGGGATGCATGTGTGTGTGGCTTTGAAGTTTTAAGAAAGGACTGCCTAGCAAGCACATACGCAAACAATGATGATGATGATGATCATGATCATGTCGTTTCTGCCGTTTGGACTTTTCTGCAACCAGAGTTCGTCTATAGCAGTATTTGTTCGGCTAGAAATGTTTCAGCCAACCCACAGAGAACTAGTCGCGAGTATCAGTGAGTGAGTGAGTTTAGTTTTACGCCACACTCAGCAATATTCCCGCTATATGGCGGCGGTCTGTAAATAATCGAGTCTGGACCAGACAATCCAGTGATCAACAGCATGAGCATCGATCTGCGCAATTGGGAACCGATGACACGTGTCAACGAAGCCAGCGAGCCTGACCACCCGATCCCGTTAGTCGCCTCTTAGGCAAGCATCGGTTACTGAAGGCTCATTCTAACCCGGACCTTCACGGGTAATCGCGAGTATAAACCGAACAGATTACACTGGGCGTAAAGATGGTACTAACCCGTGAAGAGTCGGGTTAGAATTAGTCTTCAGCAACCGATGCTTGTCGTAAGAGGCGACTAACGGGATCGGGTGGTCAGGCTCGCTGGCTTGGTTGACACGCGTCATCGGTTCCCAATTGCGAAGATCGATGCTCATGCTGTTGATCACTGGCTTGTCTGGTCCAGACTCGATTGTTTACAGACCACCGCTAAATAGCTGGGATATTGCTGAGTGCGGCGTTAAACAACAAACAATGAATCAACAGACGTGGTACTAAATAAAAACGACATATTTCTAACACTATTAGTAAGTAAACATAATGAATTAAAAATGTGTTAGAAAAATACGAAGACGACATTACATTCCAAACTTGTGGGCCTAAAGTTGACACATCTATTTATTCGTATAATGTGTTTACAACAGGCCCGGTAATTGCTGCTTGAGGTACAGAGTAAGGTTTATCAAATACGAACACACACTGAGTTTCACAAGCAGCATGTTATCATATAAAAATAGTCCTTTAGGAATTTACCAGAAGAACGAAAAACGACTGATATAATTACCATACGTTTCATCTCTGCATGTTTTCAGTGTTTTAAAAGATTAGACTAGGTTCAACAAGTAAACTAATTTAGTTAAAAGATGGAAAACATATTAATTTGCAAAGCAATATATATTCAGATAATAGCGCGAACTCGCTAGTAGTGTGGAAACAGATGACAACCAGATTGCGCTGAACGTTTCCTTGTCGCTTTGGAAGGCAACACCAGTGAGGCCACAGTACAACTTTGGGGTAAATCCTCAATAAGGTCCTTGTGACTACTTCTTAAGATACACAGTGCTATCAAATACATTATGACGCCAATCAATCTCGTGTTGTACCTCCCTAACCCTTAGTTCATTCATCTGTATGCATTGCAGCGCTACTGGACTCATCATTGCTGTCAAGCCATCCATGGGTCCATCCTGACGCTCCAGGCCGCTTAAGTTGATGTAAACGACCACAGCATGTCATTGTGGCATTATCAGAAGACGGGGATCATGGTTTTGGAAGTGCTGTCTATCGTTTCCTGGTCCACTAATTGAAAGTGTTCTGTTACTACAAGCGTTTAAGTGGACAGTTCAGCCAGACAGGTTGTTCTTATGTTGAATTTCTCTTCAAACGTCTTTGACATTTACAGGGTTAGATTGATGGTGGGGCTGCAGGGTGCGATAATGGCAAGGAAAATGTCTTTAAATTCGATATGCAAAGCATATCCTTGGGTGATGTTGTGTCTTTACATGTGTTCGTGACTGGGGAAAGATACGCCCACCTTTTTTGCAAACATCACAACATCAAAGGAATTTATGAACACCCTTCCATAATAGACTCTACTTCTGACAGAGATTTCTTAAAGGTCACATGCAACGTAAAACACAACTTTGCAGATTCTGATACCTTTCGGTATGGACTTACCGAAACAAATCATCAAAAATGCAAATTCAACTTATAAAGTTGAAAAATAACGCGATGAAATCGGAGTTCAAACGATTCACTAATTTCCCCCAGAGCTTGGGGTAAAAGTGGTTTCAACAGCTGGGCTGCGCTCATAGCACATGCGCAGTGAAATAGGTTCGCGCAGCTTGGAAGCGGGTTGTCCGGTGAATACTCGGTGAAGGCTTTGGTGTGAGCTATTTTTCTAATGTTTTGTTGATATTTCACAGGCGCGAGCTTTTTATATGTTATGACAGTAGATAACCGATTTAACTGTTTATATAATTTCATTTGTCTATTTCACCACACGTTCTTCTTACCGAGTCACTTTCTCAGTTCGATACTTAAAAGCAATGTCATTATTTAGCTTTGACAGAATTTCTAACTGTGATATAAATATGTCGTTGTCACAGACAAAACTCAATGTCTGTTTTATTGACACCTATGTGTCTGCCTGCCTGTCTGCTAATGACAATATGCAATACACAACTTCGATCACTGACCACATGCAATTTGAAGTTAACACCTATCAGGCTATACACCATAAACAAGACGCATTGATTTATGGCCCGAGTTATGTCTCTGTCACCTTATGTAATTACACAAACAGGCAGGTGTGATACTTGTACACATGACATGTTATGATGTCTGTTGATTGCAAAATGTTATACACAAAAGTGAGCATATATTTACAAAACCCAACATCTCTATATATACACACACAATGAGCCGTGAGGGCGTCTGAAAATGAACCAGCCGTTACACTTGAGTGCACACCCACCCGCTGCTTCGTTTCTAGGGAAGTAAACCCAAGTACAAAATATTGCACTTTTGATTTGCGATTGTACTCTTATAATTTGGTTTATATGTTTTTCATAATCAGCAATGTATATAATGTCATGAGTAAGTGATAATTGTGTTTGAATTAGGTTTGATTTTTTGTTGCATGTGACCTTTAAGTGAAGGTATAAGGTAATACCTCTTTTATTTTTGACATACTCTTGTTCAGAAAGTAAATAAAAATAGGCCAGAGACACAATGAAAACTTGGTATTTGTAATCTGACAATCATTATGGAGACAATGGATTGTAGACATCGCTATTGACTTTCATTTATGACCAGAAAATGGTGAAACTCAAGATGCCAAGATATTTTAAGAAGTATGCCCATAACCACGCTTTTTGCCACTTCTCAAAGTATATCGCTGCCTTGTTAGGTAAATATGAAGTTAAATGTGGACGTGAAGTGCTTTTGGGTTCATACTGCGTTCAAATTTAATTCACTATTCAACAACTTTTGCCGGTATTACATACAAGGGCCCCTTCCAAAAAGGGAGGCCAACTCAGTAGAGTCTACATAGTCTACTTCTTTGCTTGTATGTTGTTTACATAACGCCGCATTCAGCAATTTTCCAGTTTTTTGGCGGTTAACTGAGAATAATCGAGACTGGTCCTGACAATCCAGTGATTAACAGCATGAGCGTCGATCTACGCAGTTGGGATACGATGACATGTGTCCAGTATGTCAGCGAGCCCAACCACTGGATCCCGTTAGTCAAATCTTACTGGGTTCATTGGTCTCTCAATCAGAATAAACTGCAATCAAATGAAAACATCCAAAGCCTCCTCAAATGAAAATGGATATCTCTGCTACATCATTTGGCAAGGTAACGCCCTCGGTTTTCTGGGATTTCAGGGTATTTTGTCGCTATCATTGTTCAAATATTGTTACTGAGTTTACGAGAAGAGTGACACAGTCGACGTCTGGTATCATCAATATGTCAATCAAAATATTTACTGTAATTACATGTTTACACAAATACAGATGTAAACACAGTAATTTGAATTAAATATATACACATGGAACTTAAAGCTTAGATGCAACCAAAAAAAGAAACATAATTAGAACACAATTATCATTTATTTATGACATATAATATGCATTGCTGATTATGAAAACACAGATAAACAAACTTATAAGCGTACAATCGCAAATCAAAAGTCCAATATGCACCCGGGATACTGAACCCAGTCAGAGAGGGTGGGCGTGCACTTAAGTGTAACGAAGTCTTTCATTGGCTGGTTCATTTGCCGATACACTCAAAGCTCTTTGTGTGTGTATAAAGATGTTGGGTTTTGTAAATACATGCTCATTTTTCTGCATAACATTTTGCAGTCAATAGGCATCATAACATGTCATGTGTATAAGTATCATACCTGCCTGTCTGTGTAATTGCATAGTGTGACAGAGACAGAACTCTGGTGCACGAAGCATAAATCAATGCGTTTTGTTTATGGTGTATAGCCTGATAGGTGTTAACTTCAAATTGCTTGTGGTCAGTGATCGAAGTTGTGTATTGCATATTGTCATTAGCAGACAGGCAGGCAGACACATAGGTGTCAATAAAACAGACATTGAGTTTTGTCTGTAACAGAGGCATATCTATTATCACAGTTACAATTTCAGACAATGCTAAATACTGGCATTGCTTTTAAGTATCGAACTGAGAAAGTGACTCGGTAAGAAGAACTCGGTAGTCAAATGAAATTATATAAACAGTTCAATCGGTAATCTACTGTGATAACATATAAAAAGCTCGCGCCTGTGAAATATCAACAAAAGTCAAAAACATTAGAAAAGTAGCTCACATCAAAGCCTACTCCGAGCACTCACCGCCAGCGAAGGTTTTCCGTCTTGAAATGTCGAACGCCTAGCTGAGTAGATCTAGATCCTTATCAAGGTACTTTTGGACTATAGTCCGTCAACTGAACTTTTGACACCCTGTTTTTCACAATTTACCTTTTAACCAAAAATGCCTTCAAAATGTTTTTGTGCATACGCTCTTTATATCTTATGACCTATCTAAGGTTTAAATTTCATAATTGTATGTCAATTATTAAAGCTTCTTCTTAAGAAGCCATCTTATGAAAATAAAAAATAGAAGTAGTTATACAAGGGAGCAAAATGATACGATGGAACAGCAAACAACATGGTATGACACGCGTGCATGTTGTTTACATTGTTACGCTTGCAAGCAAATCTACAGGGACTGTATAATCATCACAAATCCATCTTAAACAAGTAGATGTGTTGAAGTCTTTAAAGACTGGTTGCTCAATCTCTTGTATATATATCCAAATTTGAGCAACAGCTTGCATATGGTATGTTTTGATACATTGATGTCATGGTCTTCTTTTGAACAATATTTCTTCAGTTTGCTTGAAGATATGGACTCACTGGATCGATGTAATCGACACACGACGTCCCTCACAACCCTTCTATCGAATTCATCAAGCTTTCTATTTTTTCATGTTTTGAGACGATCCCCGATTTAACTGCCACGTCACTGTCAGGCTCTGAACAATGGTGTCATGGGAGATAACTCTTTGCAATGTTCTTTTGCAGGTCTTAGTGGCATTTAATGTCTTTTGGAGAAACACTCAATTGAAAAATTCGCTTTGCCTCGTGCTTGAAAAAGTTGTAAACTCTTTTGATGATTTGCCGGTCATCTTTGTACAACATCGTTTTCACCATAACCTGTGTGTTGACGATCTTTGACATCACTTTAGCGTGCTAATGTCAATACCCGTGCATGTACATATCACGCGGACATACATTTTACAATGTTGTTGGCTTTTCCATCATGTGCGTTAACCCCTCGTAAAACTCTCAACAGTTTTACAATTATTATATGACAGGTTTAAAGGCAAAATCTTTAAAAATCATTTTAAAATTACTAAAATCAGTATCTTGTTAGGTCGCGGTATACAATTACCATATGAACAGAGTACTATTTTAAAATATTCAGGAGTTTTATGTAAATTGTGAAAAACAGGGTGCCAAAAGTTAAGTTGACGGACTATAAACAATAACAACCGAATCAAGCAAATTTGCAATATTTCAATTTACAAAACCACATGAAAACGTCAACGATGTTTTGTGAACAAAATGTATCCCTGTACAACTATGGGGCTGCAGAGTTCCAAAATGGGAGAGGTGAGTGTCTCTCAGTCTGAATGTTCTCTGTCATCTTCAGACAACAAATCACATGAAACATGTTAATAGCGCGTATATCCACCTTGTGCACGGATGTCTGCTTTGACCCTCCTCCTCATGCTTGTCGTGAGTCGGATTCGCTCCTGAGGCAGCTGCTGCCACTCCCGTCGCAAAGCTGCTTCCTAACATACTAGATCTTGTACAGGCGGATCCAGTGCTTGCGTCCAACAATGCCCCAGACAGGATCCAATGGGTTCAGACCCGGGCCCAAGGCAGGCCATGGAAGTTTGGTTACAGCGTTGTAGGTGAAAAACTGTCACAAGTCGGGAACGATGTGGTCGGACGTTGTCATCCATGAATACAGGGCGAGTGGCTAATGGGTGGTTATCAAAATGTGGCACAAGAACAGGATCCAGAATGTCCTGGATATCGTGGTCGCCACTGAGGTTTCCACGAACAATTACCAAGTTCAGTTTACAACCATGGGAGGGACAACCCCAGGCTATGACAGATCCACCACAGTAAGGAACTGATGCTCTGATGTTCTTAATCTCATAGGCACTGTCCTTGGTCCTCCAGACTCGGTGGCGCCCGTCTGGCGTGGTCAAATTCCAATGATGTCGGGTCAAACACCACAAATGAGCACTCTTGTGAAGATTGGTCAAGGCTGCACGCTTGATCACCCCTCTTTCCCTCATCCCATGTGCTTTTGTGCGGTGTCTTACAGTCCTATCGCACAGACGTCTGTGGGGAGCCATAGGTGCTTCTGGACGCCATTTGTAGTGAAAGACTGACGTCTCACAAAGCTTGATAAATCCCGATCCTCAACTTGAGACGTATTTCGGGGTTGACCTGGCCTTGGTCAGTTCTTAAGCTTGTTGGTTTGACGGTGTTTTTGAACAAGTGTGGGGAATGTACATGTGAATGACATCCCGGTGTCGTGCATTCCAATAAGTTGCCCTCTTCGTGTCATTGTAACAGATACTGGTAAAATCCTTAAAACGTTTTGGCGTTTTATACAGTTAGCCGCATCGAGTTAATAGTGTTTTTAGACAATCGTAGGTAGTGTGCTTCAACTGCATTATGGGATGTGTGTTGACGATTGATTTAGCAAAACCCTTAAACAATATTGAAAGCAAATACAGTTCAAATAATAATCATCGTTACAATTCAAGATTTATCATTAGGTAAGTCAGAAACTTAAAATATGTTTGGGGATGCTTGCTTAAGTTCCATGTGTATATATGCATGTACTACGTTTCGTGACGTCTAACGTATGTGCTTGTACAAATCGACAAACTGTGTGAAACACAAAAATGTCGACTTGGGAAGTTTAATTGTTTGACGTTTGTTCGTTCAAAATCTCGTGAAGATCCGGGTTAGAATGTGCCTTCAGTAACCCATGCTTGTCGTAAGAGGCGACTAACGGGATCGGGTGGTCAGGCTCGTTGACTTGGT
This sequence comes from Haliotis rubra, assembly GCF_003918875.1. Classification (NCBI taxonomy): domain Eukaryota; kingdom Metazoa; phylum Mollusca; class Gastropoda; order Lepetellida; family Haliotidae; genus Haliotis; species Haliotis rubra. The sequence continues at coordinate 1,327,449 of NW_025766170.1, read as the reverse complement.
TGGCACGTGTCATCGTATCCCAATTGCGTAGATCGATGCTCATACTGTTGATCACTGGATTGTTAACAGAAAACCCTTATGTTGCTGGAATATTGCTGAGTACGGCGTAGAATTAAACTCACTCACTCACTCAGTTGTTCGTTCAAAAACGCTAATGAACCTCTCGTTATGCCACGACTCTCGACTGCACAATATCAGGTGGCTGCGCATTTAGATTGCAACCGAAACATCTTTTCAGCACTGTTGAGACGTTGTCAGAACAATAATCAAGATGCCAATCACACGTCCAAGACAACACAGATAGATACGGACGACTCATCTCTGGCACAGATTCCTGCAGCGACCACTACTCAGGTCGTTCTGGCGTATCCATCCCAACACAGGAAATGCTGACATCATTTCGGAATACGACCACTTCATCCCGTCGTTTGTCAAGCACATGCCCGTCAACCTTGGGTGTGGTGGATGATTGTTGTTTTTTACAGACGGGTCCAAATTTAACATTTCCTCTGGTGGCGAATGTTAACGTCTCCATGGACATCTTTGGGAGCGTTATGCCCGATCTTGTTTCATGGAGAGCAATCGCATTGAGATTGCTTCCGTGATGATTTTGGCTTAGCATAAGTGCACGTCACAGAACCTCTTTCCTTGCTGTTCATTGCAGTTTGACAGCTGTGGGCTGCAGAGGTCAGATTCTCGGACCAGCAGCAATTACGTTTCTTCAACGTACAAAATCCGCCAGATAACGCCCGTGATTTGTCAGGAGAGCTGCAGAGAATATGGCAAGCCACTCCACAAGCCTTCCATAGCCATTTGATAGAGTCACTGCTCACGGTTCGAATATCCGTTTTTGTGTTTGTGACATTGTCACTTGACCCCTACCTCGCCTTTGGACCCGTAACGTCAACGTAAATGATATTAACGTCGTCCTTCTATTTCAGTATCAATCTATCAACGTTTCCATGAAACATTTTATTCTTTTTTAATTTTTATATATAAAATAACAATGAAGTTTCTTTTTGTAGCTTTTATATAATGGATTTTTGCCAAGATTCCTAAAGATTATGGAAAGTGTTTGTTGTCTGTTTTACGTGTCAGCGAAGAGTTAGATTATAGTAGACAATTTCGGTTACACAAAATCCACTAAAGATCTTTAATATTACTGCAATGTAAGGTATGCTATATGTTTTGTCTTTGGACCCAAACTGTCATGGTTTCTATATTTCAGTACTCATGTTGCAGTTTGACTTATGTATCTGCGCTTGAGATCAGAAGAATAATAATACTCTCTAAAATACCCACGTCTTTTAATGCACACTTATTATCAGACTCTTCCCACTACCCCTCAGCAGCCAAGCAAGTTTATACATTTTAAAGAGGCGTTTAAAGATAGGGCGACAATTGCAGCTAACGCTGCTTTCGTTTGATTCTATATTTGTGCATCTATTTCCACAGATGCATGTTACGAATTTAAATTCGCCGAGACTCGAAACGCTAATTGCTTGATTATTGATGTTGAGTATTAAAGGCCTTCTCGTCCGTGCAGCAGCAAGGATTGATGCAGAATGAGGCGGTTCTGGCATCTCCAGTTTTAATTATGAGGTGGAAACATTAAATGCCAGACAGTCGGCTAAAATTGGATTGACCTTTAGATCAGGTGAACGACGACCGTGTGGGATATCATTTGTCAGAGAGATGAAAGAACAGATAATGAAAGTTATATCTTGATGGACCTTCAAAACGATCTTTGCAAATATGTTTGAATATATATTCAGCAATATTGTTGGTTTTGTAATCAGATTTGAAATGAAAACATATTTTTTCTTAGATAAAGTTCTGAATATGATTTAAACTAGAAAATGTAAATGTTGTTTTATCAACGGACAACAGTTGTCTGCAGTTGTTCCAACATTTCTTGCATCACTCCAACATACATCACGTCATCAGGTGCATGACACCAGCATAAAATACAGTTCGTCAACGAGTTGAACAATATAAGTTACCACATTTACGAAGTTAAGGTGTCTTAATCCTGTGTTGTAACTGCCACGTTATGAAAGAGGGCTACGAAGTTGTGCAGCGTGCAATACAGTAATCTGTATACACAACATCCTTTTCATGGTTGTGACAGCGGCAGGCGACCACTGTCGACAAGAGAGATGATTGCCACCAAGCCATATGGAGAATGATACACACGTGCAGGAATTCATCAAAGCGCTTCAAACACAGGTGCACATGGGGATACATACAACTGGAAACGACATGCTAATGTTCTGTTACAAATAATAGTGGGCGACTGAATAGAATATTTGAAAATGCCAGGCTCGCAGGTTGCAATGGGAATGACATTGATGTGCATTAGGGTGGAATAATCGGCGGACAGTGAATGTGTTGGCTGCAATATTGAACTAGTCGTTATTGCTGCATCTATTGTTGCAGCTGACAAAACACTGACGCAGTCACACAAGCCGTTATGTCAGTGATGCAGAGTTCAGTGTCGGCCTGGCGGTGAAGTAATTGACACTGTCTTGTTGCTGCAACAGCTGATGTGAATACCAGCTGTAGTTCGCGACACAGGAAATTGTAAGCGAATACAGTGTGTCAGCGAGACCATTGTGATGCTTTCTGTGTGAGAGCATGGTGTGTACTTAATTAAAGTATCGTGATAGTTAAAATGTGTATTGTGAAGTAACGTCGGGAGACTTACGTCATGAAACTTAGGTCGGGAGACGTAGGTAGTGACATGACGTTATGACACTAATGTGACGTCGGTTGCATCACTCCAGTATACGTCACACTAATGTGACGTCGGTTGGGTTTACCTGCGACTTCAAGACGTTGCATTCTGACGCCTAAGCCTTTCATTGCTATTACGACGTGTTGGAAGAGAAGCCGATTTTCAAGGTTAGAATTAGATCTGTTATTATTGGTCATTGGTCAGGACACATTCTTGAGGGTGTAGAAGACAGAACATGATGGATATTATATGAATGGATCACTGAAAATGATAAGTGATGATACCAGGCGTTCGACAGAAGGAATACTATGTCCAACCCACCTCTCATACAATCTGCCTAGAATTAGCGGTTTTGTGTTTGTTTTTTTCAGTTGAATCATCAATCTTCATTGAGCAAATTAGATATTTCTGATGCAATTGCGTATTTTGATTTCTGTATGTTTGTGCGTTTTGTAAACTTTAGGTGAACAGGTCACTTGACTTTGCATTTGTTGTAACATGTGCCTATGTATTGGGCAGGATACGCTGAGTCACGAACTGTGCAGGCAGGTGAGTGAGTGAGTTTAGTTTTACGCCGCACTCAGTAATATTCCAGCTACATCGCGGCGGTCTGTAAATAAAATGTCTGGACCAGACAAGCCAGTGACCAACAGCATGAGCATCGATCTGCGCAATTGGGAACTGAGGACATGTGTCAACCAAGCCAGCGATCCTGACCACCCGATCCCGTTAGTCGCCTCTTACGACAAGCATGGGTTTACTGAAGATTCATTCTAACCTGGACCTTCACGGGTCTCTGCAGAAGAGAACTATTTAGAGATGTTTCTTGAGGGTGGGATGCTTTGAATGTGTTTCTCATGTCTGTCCAACAAGAGTACTCTAGCTTTGGCGAAAGATCTATCTCCGTTGTTGGCCATGAAGGTTAGGGGCGATGGGTAGCCCAGTGGTTAAAGCGATCGCTTGTCACCCTGAAAATCTGGATTCGATTCCCAACATGGGTACAATGTGTGAAGCCCATTACTGATTTAAATCGGCGTAAACCTAAACCCACTCGCGCACTTTGAATGCCAGATTGCCGTTATGTGATTTTGTCAGCACCCAAACATGTACAGGATTCAGCTAACTATTGCTAAAAGCGGCGTAAAACTGAACTCACTCACTAACACAGAAATTGGATACAACGTGATTCATATGAATGCCAAGCTATAACACGTTTTTTTCACATAAACCAGAACTTGCTGTCAAACCGTCATGCGTTCAGCAAAGGATCTAATAGCCGCGAAATTATCGTGGCCGCGTTTATTAATATTCACTTATTTATGATTAAGACCAAAGTCACACGTTCAGGATCAAACTCAAAACTATACCGTCAATGTTATTTGAAAGTTATATATACAGCCGCCAGTTCTATTTAAATAAAAGTTCAAGGTCACAAGTTCAAGGTCAAACTGAAATCATTGGTATCACATTTTATTGGAAAATTTAATATACACATACGAATACTATTTATTCAAAGGGACAAGGTCACAAGTTCAAGGTCAAATTCCAGACCTGACCATCAATGTCTGTAGTATGTTTGGTATACAGGTACTAGGGCGACTCATGGTTCTATGTTTAAACACTGGTCTTGCATCCATTAGGAGATAGCATCTCCATGAAAATGATACGTTGTACAACTGATGTTGTGAACCTGCTGCATATGAACAAAATGTCGTTAGCGAGTGGATACGGTACAACGGTAATATGATCAACCCTGTTGCACCTTACCGTGCTGTTGTTCCCACATTGGACTCACGGACAATCGGGTTCCATATAGCCATGTGGTATCCTATATTCCCCGCTAATTACAGCAACACTTTCACATCCCCACGCGTCAGGATCCATTTCAAGTATTCATTACAAAACCTTCATCCAGACAGTTTTGCTGTAAGGCTATCTTCAGCATTTATCAAAAATCAATTTTTATAGCGGCGTCATATTACGTTGTGAAGCGGTTTGTTGTGAACCGTTTGAAACGAAGTCATGGCTAGTTTCGCAATACTTTTTGAAGCAAGTTGAAAGTGCAAAAAAATGTTCATATTCAAAAGCTTCAAGGACGTTATTTCTTAAATCTTTTCCGGCAAGTTTCATTTACACTGTTTCTAACTTTTATGCTCAGTTGGCCAATTTGAACATTGGTAAAAACGAGAAAATGTAGTTTTCTCCTGTATGTTCATCAGAAAATCAAATTTAGAGGATAACTATGAAGGTACGCGTGTCCGCGATTCCTGTCTTCGTAATCAAAGATTCGGTGTCGTATATACAAGCATCATATGTATTCAGTATCCTGGGGGGAGTGCTCGTTTGGAATCATTGTCTCGGAGGACAATACCACCAAAGTCATAATGTCTCTGGACAGTGGCATCTAATAATCACTGTCCCCGAAATATCACTCCACTGTCAATGCCGCATTAATGTCTCTTTCCGCGCTCAAGAATGTGTTTCAGAACGTTTTTAACCAATGAGGAAAATTCGACTTCCAAATTTTCGACAAAATCTGAATACAAAAAATTAGATGTTACCGTCAACTGACACTGTACCACTGTAACTAAATTACAATAAAAGCTACATCACAATTTTCCCGTGAAGGACATTGCACGAGAGGTATCTTTTCCCATGGTGTGTCACTGCAGTCTTGCAGGCGCCGAGCGTCAAGGGAAACAGACCAATCAGTATCGAGTACTCTACAAATACATACTGTACCTGATCCTATTCCTTAGGCTGAAAAGACATCGTGTCAGAGCTTGTCTTCGTTAGTATTGGGCGAATCCAGCCGTCAAGCTTAGATTGTTTCAGTGAAATGTGTAGCAGCAACCCGTTCTTCATACAGTGTCTTCACACTTGTCCAGTCTTGTCTTAACATCTTATTCGAAAGACGTTGTGTTTTCACAATGTTTTCAAAAGTTCAATTATTTTTTTTCTAAAATTAGTTTGTAAATGTCAAAGCTTATAATGTAATTCTTCAGAACCCCTGTCAGTGTGATGCTGCTTTGATCAGTGGGGCGGCGGGGTAGCTTAGGGGTTAAAGCGTTCGCTCGAACAATGTGTGAAGCTCATTTCTGGTGTCCCCCCACCTTGATATTCCTGGATCATTGTTAAAAGCGGCGTAAAACCATACTCACTCATTCACTCACGCTTTGATCAGGAATCCAATGGTATCACGTTTGAGATGCCCCATCCGTAATAAGAGTGAGAGTGTGGGGAATAGAACCCGTGTCTTCGGCGTGACGAGCGAACGCTTTAATCACTAGGTTAACCCACCGTCCCCGTAATAAGACGAATAATGTGTAAACTGACATACACTGACTGTCAATATAATGTTGGCATAGACAGAGAGTTCCGCCTCTTCACAGCTAAGCTATCTAATAATGACAAGTAAACAGTTCACAATGACCAAAGTGTACAGTCGACTTTGAAAATGTCATTATACTCAGATATCGGTTAAGACAGTGTCAACTGTGGCAGGGTGTATAGATTACATCAAACCCACACAAGTCTCATTTCTTTTTCTTAAGTATTCTGCTCACACAAAATCAACATTCAGTGTTGTTCAACAAACAAGGCATCACACGCCTCTCCGGTTTACTTGATACTACAAATAGCCAGGTCTTTACTCTAATACCTTAATACTGTATGATAACATCGTCATAACGTGCATCAGACGCTCGGAACACAGCCAAGTGGGGACGGCATCAAAGAAATGTCCCTGTAATTCCTCAATGACCCTTACTAATACCCTGATGGTAAGGACCAGTGGGAGGGACCACGTACACTGCAGACAAGGCTGAGGACAAATCTCCCTCCGACTTCCGTAATACATATTGCTTAGACTGGGCTCACTGTCAGTTTCTGTCTTGATGCTTCTAACTCCTGTTTCGCTGGACAAATACTAGGGTTGGAATGATGATGTCGGCGCAAAGCAAGACCCAGTGCTGAAGACGCTCGAAGGCGAAGGGCTTAATCGACCACATTGATACAGAGGATGGAATATGGACCATCACATTTCATATTTCGTATTACTTAGCTAAAATACCACAAACTATTTGGACTGTCATTCCTGGCTTTCTTATATCTTGGTACATAGATGTAAGGACAATGAAATTGGTAGGACCAAACGAACTATGTGTACATACGGCCATAGGTCAAATTATTACCAAACTAATATGGTCCCTCTGGGGTTTTGTGTATCCATCCCAAATTTCCATCGATTATCATTTAATATTGTAGTGTATTGGAAGTGTGATTTGGTTAAATTCGTGATCTTTTAACTTGAAGTATGACATGAACATGAATTTTAGCAATTACAAGTGTGATTTTGTTAAGCTTTTAACTTGAAGTATGACAAATCATGAATTTTAGGAATTATAAGTCTGGTTTTGTTACGGTTTTGTGATCTTTTAACTTAAAATATGACAGAAACATGAATTTTAGCAAATGTAAGTGTGATTTTGTTAAGCTTTTAACATGAAGTAAGACAAATCATGAATTTTAGGAATTATAAGTCTGGTTTTGTTACGGTTTTGTGATCTTTTAACTTAATATATGACAGAAACATGAATTTTAGCAAATGTAAGTGTGATTTTGTTAAAAAAAAGGTTTTGCGATCTTTTGATTTGAAATATCACAGAAACATAAATACTTTAAACTTCATTTGTAATTTTGATTTTAATTTATCAGGCAAAGTTTTAACGTTTTTGTTTTAAAAATTGAAAAGATTGGTTTTCTTTTGGTCTCCGGGGCACTTTCCAAACAGAATGCTACTTGTCATTATAAAGTCGGTTGTTTCCGTTGCACTTTCGTGTACATTCGTCAGACAGGTCCCCGGGTAGTTGAGAACTGGCTGTAGATTACATACATTACGCCGACAAGAAGGAAAGGGCTTCAGATCACTAGCAGTTGTGATACAATTAGGATGATGTAGTGCGTGTTGAGGAAAAGCGGCTAATCGATTCCATTGGTCCAACATGGTTAAAGGAATGTCAGAATGCCATCGTTTAGGTGTTATGATTGTGATTATTTCAGCTGATACTGAGAACGGGAATGGAGTTCGTGATTCATTTGACATAAATAGACAATCGATCACATGGTTCTACAACTCTCCTTAACTAATGTCATTTTAGGATGGAAATCTCGAAAGCTAACACGGCTTTCCTATTCGAACACAGGGCACATCATTCACAACAATTATGGTAGACATTTAGAGTGAGTGAGTTTAGTTTTACGCCGCACTCAGTAATATTCTAGCTATATGGCGGCGGTCTGTAAATAATCGAGTCTGGACCAGACAAGCCAGTGATCAACAGCATGAGCATCGATCTGCGCAATTGAATTGGGAACTGATGACATGTGTCAACCAAGTCAGCGAGCCTGACCACCCGATCCCGTTAGTCGCCTCTTACGACAAGCATGGGTTACTGAAGGCACATTCTAACCCGGACCTTCACGGGTAGACGTTTATAGGAATTTACTAAATACGACTTGTTGCTTGGCCAATCGTGAGCTGTTTTAGCAAATGATGTTAACCTTAACAAGTGGTTTTAACACCTTCAAATGTACACCATTGGAAACTGTGTTAGTGGTGGCGTTGCCGGTATTGGAGGAAATATGTACCGTTTACGTGACTGACTGACTGACTGAGTTTGGTTTTACGCCGCTTTTAGCAATATTCCAGCAACATCACGGCCGGTGGACACCAGAAATGGGCTTCACACATTGTACCCATGTGGGGATTCGAACCCGGGTCTTCGGCGTGACGCGACCGTTTACGTGAACACCTGGTGTCATCACTGCTTGTCAGTTTTCCGTTCACTGTTTTAATTTTACGCCCAATGGAATCTGATGGTCTTAAACGCACTGATTATTTTCCAGCGTTAGCATTTCGATTTTTCACCTCTTGTGTTGTGATATGAAATTCTCGGAATGTCCAACGAGCTCATATAATTCAACTTATTTAAATGATCAAAAACTCGTTATTTACCGCTGCTGTTCATATTTATGTAAATAATGTGGACATTTAAAACACATTTGCATTATAACATTCATTCACGTTTTGTGCAAAGCATAGAACCCAAATAGTCACCGGTCATCTCCAAATTTGTATTCCATAAAGGCTATGAATATAAATACGACAATAAAACAGTTCCAGGAATAATTCCATAAAAAGGAGAGTAAAGATGTTTGATTTGAAGATACATACCAAAACCCTCTGACTTGTAAATGTCAACATTGTGACATTAAACACGGAAAGCATCAGGTAATAATAGCTTGCTGTATTGTGCTGTGTATCCTTGACGGAAAAAGATGGAATTCAAGAGCGTTGAGTTTTCGAGGTATCCTTCTCATTTTGGTGGAAATGGTATGTTTCAGATTACATGGATCAGTAGTACCATTAGTTTGAGTGAGTGAGTGAGTGAGTGAGTGAGTGAGTGAGTGAGTGAGTGAGTGAGTGAGTGAGTGAGTGAGTGAGTGAGTGAGTGAGTGAGTGAGTGAGTGAGTGAGTGAGTGAGTGAGTGAGTGAGTGAGTGAGTGAGTGAGTGAGTGTACCGAACATCGACACCTCGGTCAATGTGGATTTTGTATGTGACAAGCGAATATGCAGTTACTGCTGGTGAGGAACGCTATATGTATGCTGCCTGCTCTTCAACATGGAGACCCATTTCTGGTGTCCCCCGCCGTGATGTTGCTGGAATATTGCTAAAAGCGGCGTAAAACCATACTCAGTCAGTCAGTCAGTCAACATGGAGAGAGCGAAAGACGTTCTTCACTCATCCACGGTAACCAAGGGTAACATAGTGCCCTAAACCCCACAGTTTGTTGTGCAGATTTGTGTAGTAGGGCCATGTTCTGTTGGTCTGATATTATTTATATTTTTATAATTCTTGATGGTAACTTTTAGACAATGCTATACTCTGCCAGATATGTGCTGCTGTGATCCTGTGGTCGTGGGGTCCAATTCCAGATTGACCCCTATACTGACTAAACTTTAACTCACTAGTAGCCATACAGGTAAACACTACAGAGGTGCTGATGAATAAAGCAACATTTACTCAATTGCTTAAGGGTCACAAGGTCTAGGTCAAACAATTTCAGAATAACAGAAGTTTATTGTATTTCGAGGCCAGGAGGCCTACAGTACAGGTTAAGATGTAGTTTAAGATGTTAAATTCATTTTCAGAGCGCTATAATCTTATGATAATATCATATGCACTATGGTACACAATGCCATTGAGAAACAAACAAACAAACAATTTCAAACCTACATTAAACCCAGTTCACTCATTTCATACTTAGATCCAGTGACGTCAAAGGCCATACATGGTAAACTGCGGCAGTCAACAATAATCACCCAAGCTTTTTTTTTTTTTTTTTTTTTTCCAATAACTTATGTTTTTCTTTCTTTTTTGTATCACTTTATTTCTTTTTGATCTGGGTACAGCATATCATGCACATTTAACAACTCAGCATTCTGTTGCTTTATATAGGAGTCAAAATACATAGTCATTATCTTTGTAAATAGATTGTGGCAAGACGACCAAAATGTAACAAAAGTGTCGTATTTGCAGTGAGAGTATGCATTAAATTTATGTAAGTGGTAATTGTAATTCAATTTTGGTTTCAGACTAGCGAGAGAAGGTACAATGTTTGCTAACGTTCTAAAATATATGTACTCTTTAGTTAATATGAAAATAAAATTCAGTACATCATTTCTTCTCTCTTTGAATCCGAGAATAATGGTTTCTGCGTTTAATTTCAAATGGGTGTCTGTTCACCCAACATCTTGAACATTCATATCAACGCTCCCTTACGATAGCCACATGGGAAGAACTTACTGTACTTGGGAATAACAGGTAACCGGACCCTAATATGCATCTGTAGCATATAAGGACATAACACATAATCATCTAGAAACATATTGTGTTTCCGCGTCTAAAATATCGTGCGATGTGAAGGAAGGTGACATATGATCATCTTGAAAGGCATCGTGAACGTGTGCTTCTCACCACATAAGTCATAGTCCGTGTAAAACAATAAACGTTGAAGCAAATTCGCTTGGCCAAGCAGATGGAATGCTCTGTCAGCCGGTTCCCTGTAGACATGTTCATATAAGCTGCAGAGTCTTGGAGAGACTGGGAAACCAGGGCAGAGGACGTGATCGGAGGCATGCATCATCCTACAGCATCGGTCACCTTCGTCGACATATTGCATAGACCGACGATGTATATACTGGTCACAAGACAATGGCAGATTTCCTTTACGACACATGTTCAGCCTTTACAGAACCTAGATCAAAGTTCACCAGTCTACATTATTATATTTTTCCAAACCTGTATACATTTAAGAACCTTCTTAGGTAACAAAATGTCTAAATGTGTTGCAATATTAAATTGTACTCTTGGACCGATACGTCTTTAACTGCCATGTCGATCATGTTATTTGCAATTAAGGATGACTATGGAGGGGGGAAACAACTATTGCGATAGCGATAGTATATTGCAACATACTATTGCGACCAACTATTGCAATACTATTGCAATAGTTTTTTCTCCTTGAATTGTCTCATTTGAAGTCATTTCGCAAATGAATGTATAGTTTACATGCAATAAAAACACGTTGAAGTAGTTTCAGTCTCTTTTAACTGACAAAAACGTGAAATCCAGATCAAGTAAACAGTTAAAACAAACTCAATTAAGCTGCAACTCTGCATCCAAAAATCCTGAATTTTAGGCTGCGCATTTATCAACGGACGTCAATTATTTAACTATCGATAGTCTCACATATTATTGATGCATCGATAGTTTTTTCGTTTCTACCATCGGTTAATTGCTATCGGAGACTCAACAATTGCAATCCATCGATAGTTCGATGCATCGTTACATTCCTACTTGTAATACTGCTGTTTGTAAATATATGCTCTTGTACGACCTTTGGTGTTTTATTTAGAATAAAACCTTGAAACTTGAAACCTCATGAATTTACTGGTCATCGGTAGTGAATGAAAACCAATAGCCAAATTTGGTTGGTGTACATGTGGAGCATAATATATGCTTAAATATACATTAGCAAGACACTTGTTATAATCGTAATTGCCTTTTACTACGTTTGTTATAATTGTAATTGCCCGCTTTAGTCAGTAGTGATTTAGTGCGTGAACCCATTGACTGAGTCTTGAACGAGGACACCACGCTGGCCGACAGGATGCGAATTCTGTTCCGGGAACAAGGAATCACCATCGCCAGTGTTCTGATGGCTTTGGGCTTCATCATATCGACCCTGGTCGTATCGCTGACGGGCGGTGGTGGTACACCACCAAGCCCAACACCAACAAGCCCAGCATCAGGCGACGACGTCAGAGACTGGATAAAAAAACATTTAAAATCTCTCGGCAGGGCCCTGGCTAAACTGGCCAGCAAAGCCGCCGAAGCGCTGCCTGGCATCTAAGGCAGCATCGTTTCCTGGATGTTAGGCTTCTTGTCAAAAACGGTCAAGTAGCTTGGTCAAAACCTGTGGGCTTTCGTAGACGCCGTGGCGGGTCTGGTGTACGTCGCAGCTAAGGAATTTCTAACCAAATGAGACACAGTCCGACCGCGATCCCGCCGACCACCAGCACCGTTCTGCGATCGACGTGCCGCTGACTGTTTGCCTGCACGTGCAGGGGCAGCTGCTGCTGCTGTCGTTGTGGTTCTACTTCTTCCGGTGTCAGTGCCACGATGCCCGTTTCGTACTACGACACAACTCGACTCGACACAACCCGGGTTCAAGCCCAACTTTTGATCGCCGGTGGCGATGACGATTTCGTTGTTGTAGCCCACCACTCTGTTCACCCTCAGTTGCATGTCGCTCGGAGCCATGTACATTCCCGCGCGGAACACGTAGTCGACTTTCGAACAGGCATATACCAGCGCGTTTTCATAGCGTTCGATGGCACTCGGTATATCGACCGGTCTACCAATGGCATCCTCGACGTTAGCCATGAACTGTTTCTGTGCGTCGTAAGCCGTCCCTTCATGATCCACGATGCTGGAATGCGTTTGCGTCTGAGCGCCCAGCACGGCCAACACATTCATTCGAATCGAATTGTTCAATCTGACGACACCGGCACGAGTAAACCCTTTCGAAGTGTCCAGCATGAACATTTTCCAATCGTCTGCGGGTCCCTGCTCAAACCTCCAAACGCGGTAATCCGCTGTCGTTGAAAGCCATGTAATCGTCGTTCCACTCGTTTGTCGTGACATAATGATACGTCTTGTAACCCCAATCTTTCACCAGCTGTTTGCTGGCTTCCACGAGAGACATGTTGTGAACGATGGGAATTCCCAAACCGTGGTTCGGACCGTCTTCGGATCTAGTTCGAATTCACCGCAAACGCGTTCATACACACGTCGATCGTATGGATTGTTTACGGCATTCCACGCCTTGTCCTGAGGAATTGGGGCGCTGATTTCTTTCAGGATACGTCTTTCTGAGAGAGCCGCTCGGTGTCAAAGCCGTGCGTCAGTCGGTGACCATCACTAACAATCCGAGCATGATCGATCAAAACCTAACGCTGCTTGTTCGATTCCCTAACCTGGGCGCGAACGACGTCATCGTCCCTGGCACGGCTCGACTGGCTTTTCAGATCACTTTGGAGACCACGAACGACAAACGCACGATCATGCAGAACCTGGGCGCGCCATTGTCAAGAAAACGGGAACGAGGTGCTGAGCATCGAGGACAGCGACGTGTTTTTCACTTACATGGACTTCTGGAGAACCGAGAACGAACGCGATAACATCTTGTATCAACGACTTTTTTGGGATAACTGCCGTGCAAACTACATACGTGTGGGAAGAGCTTACACGCAAGACAAGCCCGATGGGATACCGGCAGGGGACAAAGCCGTCGCCGAGGCGTGCGGGAACCGGTTTTGCATACGGCTCGACTTCGAACTGCTTGAGTGACACATGCCGTTTTACCAGGCTGCGCTGGGTGGCCGGCTGGAATATGAACTCACGTTCAATGAGGCCAGCTATGTCGTAGACAACATGTCATTGGAATTCGACATGGTCATGAGCCCGGAACTGGCCCGGCAGATTCGCACCCAGTACTCGGGAAAGCTGTCCATCCTGTACGATTGCGTGCAACTTGACTTTCATCTCAATGTGTTTCGCGTGCATCGGATTTTAATTTGATTAGACTTAAACATCGCTTGTTAGATTATAAGATGGAGTGCGACGAACTGCTCAAACAAATGTTGGATGATGACGATAAAAATAATAAAAACGACAAGTGAGAGAGACTGGTGGCGCTCGCAGTGGGCGGCAAAGACAAACAATACTTGGGTGGGGGCGACCACACTCCCGATAAGATTCACAAACTGTCAGCCAAAAATCGACAAGCTGTACGCGAGATACGAAGCCAGACTCGATGCCGAAATGACGAAAACCATAGGGTCGGACATGATGCAGATCTACGCCAGCGTAGCGTCGTACTTCCTTCCCATTCCGCCGGAACGTCCACTTTACCTGTGGGAAGATCTTGAGAAAGATCCATTCATCGACCACGCTTTGAGCGCCATCAGCTGCATGCTGTACCACAGGTACCCAAGCTCGATTTCAACCTGCAAGACATGGGCATGCTCATGTTCTACTTGGGACTGACGACGGCCACAAGACATGTTGTCAAGCAAGGCATCATTCCGGAAAACATATTGAAATAAAAAACAATCACAAATAACATAAAAGATGGCCACGATCGCGATGATGGTTGGTGGGGCATTAGTCAACGCCCTCATTTTCTGGCATCAAACGTCCAACGCAGCCGAAATCGAAGCGGAACGTAAACATCATGATATAGCCATGGAGAAACTGCAGGCCGCGCAAACCGAGTATGCCAAAAAACGCGTGCAGAGAATCGATTACATCAACGCCCAATTTCACACGCGAAAACCACGCCATGAGAACGTTCGAGAACGTCGACATTGCCATGTGAGAATACTACGTGCTCACCGGCAAACGACTGGAACCTCTCGGCGATGCACCCATGCTATCTCAGTATTACGCACCTACCAAGGCACAGAAAGACCGGGAGCTGATCTTTGTGGCATTAGGTTTGACCGCTACCATGTTCGTCGCAAAACAATTAGACTACAACATATTTATTTGTGTTATGTTTGTGGCATTCACATGATGTCTATCCGAAATCCTTTCATCAACTACACGTGCGAAATGTGCGGCGTGGGTGTGAAATGACATTATCGTCGTTGCAAAGCCCACGGAGCGGACGTGGTCCGAGGCCATCTCATCTACTTGACGAGAAGAGACTACCTCAACGAACGCAAAGGACTGCTGAGAATAAAAATCTAACGTGCATCACGAAAACCGCTTTTTATATTTTTTTAAGTCAGTCGAAAGTTTAACTATCCAACGTATTGACGGGGTTGCTAATATTTCACAGTAAGACATACTTCGCACACCAAACAAACTACTAGAGATTTGTCTTCACATCTGAACATAGCAGCAATGCTCACCGTCCGAGAACTGAAACAGATTGCCAAAAAAATGCAGAGTGATCGGTTACTCCTGTTTGAGGAAAACTCAGCTGTTGAAATTGCTCGACATTCCTTGAGTCGACGAACCTCCTCAACCCACGGTGAAACAACTCAAGCTCCTAGCGAAGGAGCGTGGACTCAGAGGTTATTCGAGCGCGAGGAAAGCAGAGCTACTTGAACTGCTGGAGGATCACAAACCATTGGAACTGCAATTCGTGCCGACCAAGCACGCCGTATGTATCTGATAGGTTGGAGGATGGACGATGACAAAAACATGGAAGTCGACAACATCAAACCGCTGAAAGATCTGGGAAGCCTCACATTCCAACTCATGGTGAAAATGTCACTGGAAAAACAGCAGACGGACGGCACCACCAAGCACGTCCAGCCCTACTTCAGAGGCAGACAAGAAGTCGCGACTCAGCCCGAGTCCGTCGACGCATCCATCGACACCTCGTTTGCAAAAATACAAGATTCCCTGGAACGCTACACCCACCTGGGCTAGGGCTGGGTCGTGGACACGATCGGCATGGTCTACCTGGACATAGCAAACTACGTGCCGTACCTGCCACCATACTACAAGAAAAAACAAGCTATGGTCAACATCAAAATTAAAAGCAACGACTGTTTTACCAGTGGCGATCATAGCCGACTTGCAGCATCCAGACAGACTTTCCAGCTATCCCTCAATCAAGGAATCCGGGTTCGACTTTACGGGGATAGACATGCCTACTCCCATCTCACAAATCGCTCAAGTGGAAAAACAACCCCCTCTTGCTATTAACGTCTTCAGACACGAAGCGAACACTACTATTGTGCACAGGATAAGCCCCGTCCTAGATATTACCGTGCAAAGGATCAATATATTCTGATCCTTAAAGGGGACAAGCATCACTGCGCAACAATTAAAAGTCTCAGCAGACTGTTGTAGGATCAATTGATGCACGCCGGGAAAGAACACTTTTGCAAACGGTGCCTCCACGGCTTCACGTGAGCCCACCTGGTGGAATTGCACCTGGAGAATTGCCGAGGCGTGGGACAGACTGCCGTCCGATTTGACATGCCCGACGAAAACGACGTCTTGAAATTCGTCAACCACAAGCATCAAATGTCCGTGCCTTACATCATCTACGCCGACTTCGAAGCCCTCATCAAAAACGTCGACACCGTCCCTCCCCCCCAGACAAAAGTTTCACACACAAAATGCAAGAGCACGAAGCCTGCGGGTTTGGTTATGTGGTCATTCGATGCGACAGACAAACGAACGCTCCCATGGTCTACCGAGGTCCCGACACGGCCGAAAGATTTCTCATGTGTTTGCAATGCCAAGAGAAAGCCATCAGGAAAATGCTGTACACCGTCGTCCACATGTGCATGACGAAAGACGACTGGCGAACTCACAAGAAGGCTAAGAATTGCCACGTGTGAGAGATCACTGCCACGTCACCGGCAAGTACAGAGGCGCTGCTCACAACGTGTGCAACCTGAAGCTCAAAACCCCCCGTTGTGTTTCACAGCCTTCGCGTGTACGATTCCCACTTGATCATGCAGGCCAACGCAAAGGTCAACGGCAAAATAACATGCATCCCCAACAACGTGGAAAACTACATCTCCTTCTCCTTGGACGGTCTGAAACTTGCTAGGAAACAATAAGCCTACGGTCAACGTTGAAACATTCGTGCCAAACTTGATGAACAAAACGAAATACATCGTTCACTATCGCAACCTGCAGCTGTACACGTCGCTGGGAAAGAAACTCACGAAAATACACATGGCGCTCGAGTTCGATCAAAGTCCCTGGATGGAGCCTTACATCCGAATGAACATGGACTTGCGAAAGCTGGCCACCAGCGATTTCGAAAAAAACCTGTACAAACTCATGAACAATTCGGTGTTCGGCAAGACGATGGAGAATTTGAGAAAACGCGTTTACGTGAAGCTGGTCAGATCCAGTGAGGAAGAAAAACTCAGGAAACTCATAGCCATCCCAGCGTTCAACCGGAGCAAAATATTCGACGACGACTTGGCAGCGGTAAACATGGACAAAAGCCACATCAAATTCAACTGGCCCGTTTACGTGGGGATGAGCATCCTCGACTTATCCAAACACTTGATGTACGATTTCTACTATAACGAGCTGAAGAAACAGTATGGCGACAGGTGCAAAGTCCTGTACACGGACACGGATTCCCTGCTCATGGAAATTCACCCCGAGGACGTGTATGAGGACATTAAGAAACACATGCACGTGTACGACACCAGCAACTACCCCCAAAGATCACCCTATGCACAGCCAAGTCAACAAAGAGTGCTCGGCAAGATGAAGGACGAATGCGCGGGCAAGCCGATCGCTGAGTACGTCGGCTTGAGACCCAAGATGTATTCCATCAAGAAAGTCACCACTTATGTGTACAGGCACAAACACGTATCAAATAATTGAATGCTCATGCATACATGCGTACATACATCATGGAGAAAATTTATTACAGCCCGCGCAGGTACTGGAAAGGCGTTGACGCCATCCCGAAACTCGCCAAAGCAGCTCGAGTCTCGGAAGAGAAAGCCAAAGCCTGGCTAAAAAAACGAGCCACCTGGCAAGTCTACCTGCCGGCGCCTCGATACATCCCGAGAAGGAAATTCAACATTTCAACTCCGAATCGCGTTCATCAAGCCGACCTGCTGTTTCTCCCTCACGACAGGGTGAGGCACAAAACTGCCCTGACCGTCGTCGACGTCGCCAGTCGCTTCAAGGACTCCGAACCGTTGACGACCAAAGATTCGAATGAAGTCGCCAAAGCCTTAGAACGCATATACAAACACAGTCGCTTGAACTGGCCTGCCGTATTGCAAGTCGATCCCGTTCATGGGAGCCATGTCGCAGCTGCTGGCCAACAACGACGTCTAGGTGAGACGAGGTATAGCGGGAGCTCACCGTAGCCAAGCCATCGTTGAGAGATTCAATCGCACCTTAGCCGAACGCCTGTTCTCGCACCAATACTCGCAGGATTTAATCGATCATGGAAGCAGAAACACGGAATGGGTCGTACGCTTGCCACGAGTGGTGGATGTCATCAACAACGAAGTCACCAGACTCGTGGGCAAAAGACCCGTCGAAACAGAGAAAACATTACCAGACCGTGTCAGCGTTAGGTACTTATACCAGCCGGGCGAATACGAGGGAGACAGCAGAAAACGCGGCACCGATCCGATATGGTCCATGAAAACGTACAACATCGACCTGGTCGACATCAAAGACGGCGAACCGAACTTTTACTACTTGAAAGACCGGCCGCCGAGAGCATTCGTCAGAGAGGAGTTGATGATCGTACCTCAAGATACAATCCCTTACACATCAACCATAAATATATATTTCTTACATATAACTTTTTTCGGGCAATTACGATGATAACAAACGTAGTAAAAGGCAAACTAGTAGTGAAAATTATATGAAACAGTAGTATACACAATGGTGGAACGGGATTAGGAACTATCCAAGGCTTAATTTGAAAAATTAAGCCTGGATAAGGACCTGGTCCCGTTCCACCATTGTGTATACTACTGTTTCATATAATTTTCACTACTAGTTTGCCTTTTACTACGTTTGTTATAATCGTAATTGCCCGAAACAAATTATATATAAGTAATATATATCTATGTTCATAATTCAGATCTAAAGGCTTTGCATCTGTATCTGAAAAGTACTTAAGTCTTCTGGAAAAGCGTTATAATGTTGAGATGACAAAACTTTATGGATGATCAACTTCGTTATTTTCACAACAACGACGTTTCCGTGTAGCTTCTAATACCGTTTTCAAGCTATACCTAAACGTCGTTGTTGTGAAAATATCGAAGTTGATCATACATAAAGTTTTGTCATATCTATACCACCAACTTCTAGAATGCTACTCAAACAAATCAGGCTATAATGTTGTCGTAATAAGACAGGGAATGTTTAGCACCAGTTCTGACAGTAGTATTGTGGCGTACTAGCTATATGTATGCTTGGAGGAAAGCCCACAGTGTCTCAAAGCCCAACCCGTCCTGCTCTCTGCCATTGTCCTCACTTAGTCAACATGCCTACTACTGTTATCATGGCGGTGGTCGTCATTATATTCAAATGTCCACTCTAAATTGACTGGATATAGTAACGTCCAATAGCGGCTCATTCTGGTAGAGACTCATGTTTACGCTTTGGTCAGTAGTGATTTTAAGTTATCTGTTTCATATAATTTTCACAACTAGTTTGCCTTGTACTACGTATTAAATATGTTTCGACTGATAAAAGATATTGATGTTAACGTGTTTTACCTTATTTACAAATACCGATGCCCTAAACACCGTTGCCACCGCCCATGCAGAGAATTGGACAAATTATTATTGAAAAGCCATTGACCGTATCTTGTCATGTGTACTGTGTGTGTGTGCCACATGGGTGGTATAATGTGTGAAGCCCATTTCTGGTGTTCCTACACTAAACTTACTCACTCGCTCACTCTGTGTGTGTATGTTCTCACTCTACGTTTCCTTCCCCCTCTCTACACTCGTATCTGTATAACTATCCTTTAACTTGCAGATCTGTTTACATCAATCCTTTCATCCTCCCTCCCCGACTCTCTGTCTCTCTCTCTCTCTCTCTCTCTCTCTCTCTCTCTCTCTCTCTCTCTCTCTCTCTCTCTCTCTCTCTCTCTCTGTCTCTTTTTCTCTCTCTTTCTCTATTTCTCTTCCCGTCATTCTCTCTATCTCGTTCTTACACTCTCATTCTCTCTCATTTACTCTCTCTCTCTCTCTGTCTCCCCTCCCTCTTTCTCTTTGTTTTCTCTTTCTCTATTTCTCTCTTTCTCTTTCTTTCTCTTCTCATTTCCTCCCTCTTTCTCACTCTCTTTCTTACTCTCTCATTTTCTCTATTTCTTACGCACCTCTCTCTCTTACTTTCTCTCTTTCTCTCCCCCCTCTCTCTCTCTCTCACACACACACACACACACACACACACACATATCACATACACACACACATTCCGTGTTTGTCTGCGACCTAGATCAGTATTTCTGCCTCCCTGGCCGTGTGGGATGGAGGTGGGCGAGACTCTGTGCCAGCAGGACGGGGGCGAGCTATCACACCACCTATAGTTGCAGGAAAATCAAATGCCACATTTTCGCTTTTTCGCCGTTGTCAGCGGTTTCAATTATCGAACTACTTCTAGTGAACGTTGTTGGATCAAGCTGACACAGTGTACATTTCGGGTAAACATATCACATTTCCAGCTCAAAGTACAGAGGGTTATGGAACATGCTAATGTCATGAGCCATGAAGTCTCCTTTTCACCACTGTCAGTCAAGAGGATAAAACAGTCAATTTTTATATACTAGAATTATAAAATGGCATACACATACACTTTACGCCCTTCCCTTAATGTATACCTGTATATCCTCTCTCTTTCTCTCTTTCTTATCTCTCTCTTTCTTTCTCTCCTCTTTTTCTCTCCCTCTCTCTGTCTCTCTCCACTCCCTGCCCCTCTCTCTCTCTCTCTCTCTCTCTCTCTCTCTCTCTCTCTCTCTCTCTCTCTCTCACTCTCTCTCTCCACTCTGTCTCTCTCTCCCTCTTCTATCTCTCTCTGTCTCTCTCTCTGTCCCTGTCTCTGTCTCTCTCTCTCTCTCTCTCTCTCTCTCTCTCTCTCTCTCTCTCTCTCTCTCCACTCTATCTCTCTCTCTCTCTCTCTCTCTCTCTCTCTCTCTCTCTCTCTCTCTCTCTCTCTCTCTCTCTCTCTCTCTCTCTCTCTCTCTCTCTCTCTCTCTCTCAACACCTTATTTGAACGTAATTACCACGCTTTAGTTAATACGCAAGGCGCATCCATACGGAAAAACATCCCACCCAACCTTCGATTATTTACCATGCTATTAATCAAACAGATAACCCGTTTAGGACAAATGCGATTTGCATTCGGTATGCATTATTGCCCATAACCAGCACAAAATGGAAATATATAGCTTTTATGATACATTCATAACTAACTTCATGATATTCTGTTTATTATTTCACCGTGGCAATACTGAACGCTTCGATTTGACTGCATGAACCTATTCCTATTAAATTATGGGTATTATCGGATAGTATCTGTCTCACTCCCACGTTTGTTTTTTGTACAAACAAACAGACCTCACATGACATCTGGATGTTTTAATAATTCACATTGAATCAGGTGAAAGATAGGTGACTGAATTACGAAGCCGATTGTTAGTGAGGCTAGCTCCAACGCCAGTGTCACAATAATGAAACACCATATAATGTTTGTCTGTCGCCATGTGGCTCCCTCTGGTGATATGTTCGTATCTATAATCTTCTATTAATAGTATAAAACTTACAAATATATATACATACCAATAGTGTATATGCGTGCACTATCGGATAACACACTTCATCTTATATTAGAATCTTCAGTTGATGGGATAGATTGCCATGTTACTATAGATTTCATTAATATTTGGTGAAATGTATTCATGTACAAGCATGCTCCAAGCCCCCATTAACAAGGCAATAATAAAATTCGATCTACATACGGTTTGTCAATCGTGATCGAATTACTATCTTATATGGACAATAGCAGATTAACATATCCCTGTCTTTTATTATGTTATTCCGTAAATGGGATAGAAATCCTTGTTATAATGGAATGCATTGATATGTTAAAAACTGTTAATGATATATTAGTCATTGAACTGATGCTGAAACCCTTCATAAAGGTCTAATTCGTTAGGGTCAGGACAGAAGGTTTGTTAGCCGTCGTAATCATACAGATATGGTTTAAACATATTTATTTCATGAAAAAGCAAAGACAGAATTTTCATGAACTGGATTCGTCAACAAGCTCAAAAGAACTTATATGAAGACCGCTCCAATATACATAGATATATGAAACAGTATCATGACAAGAAAAGATGATATCTAAAATGAAAGATGGTATGACATGTAGTCGGAAAAATAAAATCATGATGGTTGTATACATTTATGGCATCTGCAGTCGGGATCCATAGTAGTATAGCTCTGAGAATTATAGGTTTTAGTGTATGACGGTGTATCATACAAATATAAGCGTGTTCATGATAAACGTAGTGTACTTTATATGCAAATGATATCCGCTTCTCTGGAAAGCCGCAAAATTCTGAGCAAACTATATATATTTGTACTCATTCCTTATTAGGATTTCATTTCTTCTGCTGCTTTTTCTAAGAGGCGACCAACGGGATTGGGTCTTGGTTGACACATCGTATCTAACTTAGGTAGATCGATGATCATGCTGTTGATTACTGTATTGTCTGGTCCAGACTCGATTATTTACAGACCGCCGTCATATATCTGGAATAACCAATCCAAAACCTTACGCTGATCTTCATCATAGTCTACTCGCCACTATAATTGGGATATCGTATATGATGGAAGAAAAACACACAGCTTAAAATCACAGAAACCTTAATTGCACGGCTATAAATTTGCATAAAAAACAAACGGAAACATTCTCCGTGAAGCTCCAGGACCCAGCTATCCAACGACACGCAGCATGCGCGTGTAAGGCGATTTATGCAGCTCCCAAGGGAGCCGTGCTGAAATAGGTGATACAATCTGGGTGAATTATTGCAAACAATATTCGTACATTGGTAAACAAAGACATAAAATCTCAGCCAAAAGAATACCTAGTGTTGACTAACCGCGGGAAACAGATTACCTTTAGCACTATAAGGCAAACCAGCTTTGAAAATTATATGACTGGACCACTGAAATCAGTGATGACGCCGGATGTGTGCAAAAAGAAAGTATACCAAATATGTTTCCACGCAGTTAAAAATTAAAATAGTGTTGTTTAATTGGATAATGACCTGTGTATTCACCCATCAATCTTTCCTGAAACAGTTTGCAAAAGTTAATCTGCGATTCGGTAATTCTGTGTAAACATAAATTGGTTCAAAGCAGACTGGTGTAAGAATCTGCAATCACAAGTACTATGTTCGGAATTTGGTAAATTTGTCCGTAAAAAAGCAAAACAATGATTTTCAAAGACAGAATGTCTAAGATACCCATGAGAATTTGTTCATGATTCGGTTTTATTTTACTTTTAAAAGTTTAAAATTAGATTATATTTGCTGAAAACACAACCAAGTATTCTTTGAGTTATGACTACGCGCCAGTTCATATATATTCTGCACAAAAAGATATGCAAAAGCAGAAGAATTGGAGTGAGTTTGGTTTTACGCCGCTTTTACAATTATCACGACAGGGGATACCAGGCATGGGCTTCACACATTGTACCCATGTGGGTAATCGAACCCGGGCCTTCGGCATGACAAGCGAACGCTTTAACCACTAGGCTACCCCACCACCCCTGAAAATATTGGAAGTTTCTGGCGGAGTTTTGCTGATATTCATATAAAATGCCAAATATGAAGTTCTCATGTCGGCATGCATCGGGAGTGACTTGTGTGGGTAGAACAAAGTACGGCTGAAGATATAACAGCAAAAGTAGGGAAACGAAAACATTCAACCACGTGGGTGTGTGCCGCCCAAACTCACCAAATGGAAATGACCGTGCAGCATGAATTGGTGGACTTTGAAAACGATGAGCTGTCACAATTGTACAGCTAGTAAAACGTGAAACCATGTCACGACTGACGGAAGCTCAACGCAACAACAACGCCATCGGCCGACTGCAGACAGGCGACTCGGTAGGTTTTTCCATGTAACGCCAAGCACCATTGCCAGACTATGGAATCGGTATCCGACGCAAGGGTCAACACGCTACCTACTTAGAACGGTAGACCATGTGTCACATCTACAGTGCATGACGAGTTTTTACGGGCGCGTCACGTATGTGATGGACTCACCACAGCTACTTCTACAGCTACAGCTAGAGCTACAGTAACGCCAGGATTGCGTAGGGTTTCAGCCAAGATTGTGAGGAACCGTTTTCACAACGCCGGTATTCGCCCGGGGCGATCAGTTGGAGGCGTCTTTCTGACGGATCAGCATCGTCGGCTGCGTCCTCAATGGTGTCAAGGACACAGAGTATTGCCACAACAGCGATGGAGACGTGTTTAGTTTAGTAACGAGTGTTTTTGCTTTTCGTAAGAACGGAATCTGTCGTGATGCTCGACACTGCATACACTAAGTGGACAGGTTTAATGGCTGAAGTGTAATGATGTGGGCTGTCATCTCCCATACCGGTAGAACAGACCAGGTACTCGTCTTGGGCAATTAAACGGCACATTACGCACATGAAAGTCTTCGGCCACGTGTCCTTCCCATTATGAAACAAGCAAGTGTCATTTGTCAGCACCACAACGCTCACACGGAAAGACTGACAACGGCCTCTTTCAAGGAGCAACATTGTCCACGTCCTGCCAATGGTCTCCAGATTTACACCACTCGGAACATTTATGGTTCGCTTTTGATCACCTCAGCAACAGCCACAGAACCTCAAACACACATAGATAGACATAAATGCATATGTGTGTGCGCGTGCGTAGATATTTCCTAATCCATTAATCCATAGTTTATCTCTAATGGAGAGCGTAAAGCTAAAATAAAACATCATCCTCCGAGTGAATAATTACTCAATATATCATAAAGGTTAGCACATTGCCTTTTAAGAGAAAAATAAAGAATCACTTTCACGAAACTACACGAACAGCATTAACGACCAACCGATTGATTGCCTTTACGACTTGACGGTTTAAGTATTTTCGTCCAACCCGCGAAACATTAATACCGTCTAAATGTTTTGATCACAAACGCGCCCAGTCTCGACCGGTCATCGCTCGGGCGAGTAAAGGCGATTGTCATGGGCAAAGACCCTGTAATCGGCTTTACTTGTTCTGTCCGTCAAATTATTGAAATCGGCTTCCATTTGACACCTGCAGTGAGTTTGTCCGTAGCACGGTGATTGACAGCTTGTGGATTTCTGCCGACTTACCATGCTGCGTTTTGTTGAACATGACCAAGGCAACGTTTTAAATCGATTCGTCGTTATACTGGCATTTACAGCATGTCAGCTCTAAATGATCCATTTACATGCTTTTGTCAGCGTGTATTGTGGTATTAATCAATCACTCGGTCTTTGTGTATAATCAAAGAAACACGTTTTTGTTTAACCGGCGTTTAATGTGACGCTTAAACACTGTTGACGTTCATCTATTCTGAAGTAATTTAACGTTAATCTCCCTAATCCCCCTTAAAGCAAACATCTATATTTGGATTAGTTTTAAAAGCATCGCCACTGTCTCGTGTTATGTCATAAAACATCACTACAACAAGAACACAAATGAAATTTAATGGAATGTTGAAGTGATGCGAGTAAAGGGGAAAATTATCGGTGTCACTTGTAATAGACGTTGACATTCATCAGTTTCTTCGGGTACTTCCTTGAATGCCGGCAGGTATTGTCTAAGGTAGGCAAAGAAATTTAGCGTGCTAATCCTTAGACAATGGGGGATTATGGGGGACATCTCCTAATCTTAGGTGAGCGAAATTCAGAAATTCCTGAAGTGAGCGAGAGTTCAAATTGGACAATTGTAATCTTGTCTTGAGGGAACGAAAGTTTACTATTTGATTGCAGGGTGATATAATGGATTAAACTTAAAACAACTCACTTAAAACAACTCCCTGTAGGGTATATATAAGATCATTATGTCACAATGGCTAATGTTCAAGTTAATGTGCGGTTTATTTCGAACAGACGATTTATAAATTTTTGCATGTTCAATCAGTGTATGATATTATGTCTATCGTAATATTGGTGGTCAGAATACATGTGTTTTCACATCTACATATTCCTTTTTTCATTTTCTTCAGTGATACATGTACCACCCCTTGTAAATTGTACATGGATATTCGATACGACCCACAAAGTTGAAACAACAACGGATTAGTTCAGCGGTGTGCGGACAAAACCCCCTCATTTGGGGTTTTTGTTCTTATGGGTTTTTGTCCTAGGGGGCTTTTGACCAAGGGTTTTTTGTCCCAGGGGGCTTTTGTCCATAGGGGTTTTGTCCTACAATTGCGGACAAAAACCCCTGTGGACAAAAAAACCCTGGGACAAAAAACACAGGACGAAACCCCCTACCATGTAGGACAAAAACCCCAAAAGCTCCAAATGAATAATGAAGATTGTTTATCAGTCAAATATGTATTCAGCCGATCTGAGCACTAATTTCCCCTCAACACAACCTGATGTTATGTCCGAAACCGATCAGAAAGTCTTCGATGGAGATCTTAGCATCTCTTCGATCGGAACATAGGTTTAACAACCTTGAAGCCCTGTGGTCTCTTGATTTGATGGTTTTCTTGGCTGGACGTACTCCTCGGGCATACTGGTGGAGGAGAGTTGACACCAAGCACTCGTCTCTCTGACAGTGGCATGTTTGGGGGTTTTGTCCACAGGTCTTGGGGTTTTTGTCCTTATGGGTTTTTGTCCTAGGGGGCTTTTGTCCAAGGGTTTTTTGTCCCAGGGGGCTTTTGTCCACAGGTATTTTTGTCCTACAATCAGTTCAGCAACCGTAACATGCCGGCATTGCGGGAGTAAACCGTTGCTCCTTCAAGAACACAGGGAATTAAACTATCACACTGATTGGAGAAGTTTACTAAAACTAGACTGAAGTGATGCTGTAAATTTCTTCCGGAGTACAATCGACGTTTTCGTTCGAAGATTTTTTGCTGTGATTGGCAATCAAACTTCACGTCAAACATTCATGGGTTATGTCAATTTCATGTTTGAATTTCTATCCGTGATTTCAACCTCCTTATAAGGTACAACATATGATATAACAGTTGATGTATATGATATGTTTACGCAACAAGGCCTGTTTCATCGTGACTAGTTATTGATTTCAATAATGGAATAACAAGAGAATGCAGCAGACCTGTTAGTTTGTTTAACACGGCTTTGGGTAGTATTACAATTGTATCATGGCGAATTGGCTTAATGCGGGAGCAATCTCAAAACGATGCAGTTCGTTATGGTCGTTTTATTACTCTGTGGTGCAACTAAAGAGGGGCGATGGGGTAGCCTACTGGTTAAAGCGTTGGCTCGTCACGCCGAAGTCCCTGGTTTGATTCTCCACATGAGTACAATGTGTGAAGCCCATTTCTGGTGTCCCCGCCGTGATATTGCTGCAATATTGCTACAAGCGGCGTAAAACCAAACTCAGTCAGTCAGTCAGTAGAGAAGAATGATGCTCATGATGTCAGTCACAGGATTGTCTGGTCCTCGATTAGTAACAGACCGCCGGCATATAGCTTGAACATTACTTATGAATGCGTGTCCTAGAACAATGAAACCATGATCAGCAAATCCTAAAGCGACTAAGGGACGCAATTCTGCATAGCGACTTACGACGTCTAAGCCAACCATCGGCCTCTCTCCAAAATACACATCACACAAAAACGAAAAAAAGTACAAGCATAACTCAGTAGTACCAAAAAAACTAATCAAAATACCCACCGTTTTCAGTAAAACAATACCCTGCGAAGAAGAATCATTACAAATATGAGTAAAGAAAACACCGATTTAAATAAAGACATTTCCAGAGGTTCATGCCCGTCAACGTCTATTCTTCTCCCGTAACTCAATACTCAACTCGATGGCTGAGAGACATCAACAACAATAGCCTAGTTCCTCTCCCCCTTGTTTGTAGCTTAGCTGGATGGAGCCTAATTCCGTGCTGGCTAAACCTGGCTTCACGGATGTTGTTATTATCTCCTTTTATTTCAGTATTCGTGTTAATGACAGCCGAGACAAACATCATCATGCTGAACCATGCTGTTGGGTTTAAATACACGGGACGAAAATATATATTTCTGGTATTTCAGTTCGCCCTAGAATGTGACAACCCCGAGCATGTTTACTTCAGACATTGATGGGAATTGACGTTACGTATTTCTAGTTATCTCCGTAAATATTGGCCGATTATATATGACATTTCAAAATAGATCTACACTTTAACATGTTTAGATTTTGTTTACCTATCCGTAAATGAAACGTTTTCAGTAAGCGGGAATTGATATTTATAGTTGATGCTAACAAACAAAATAGTTTAAAGTTAGTTGAGATATATCCAGGGGGTGTTTGTATAATGATGCAAACGTCAGGGGGCTTTAGGGCACAATTCCATCATTTGTGTTTTGTGTCTCGATGTTTTTGCAATAAAAAAAACTATTTCCTGCGAGGCAATTGTGTTATTTTAAACTAGTAAACGTGCATCGTGTCTAAATATATGAAAATAAGGAACTGAACTAAACCAATGACTTGATGAGATTTCATAGTTGCGAAAAATAAATATCAAACTTGGACAACATTGCTGAAATTTTCAAATCGGCTATTTTAACAGATGTGGACGGCAAGCCAAGAGGGAGGATCGTATTTTGTAACGTGTACTTTGTGTTACGGCAGCTGCATGAGTTAACTGATCATGGATGGCACTTTGGGCCCAGTCGTTTCAGGCGCCGCAGTTTAAAAATGCAGAGTTGCCTCCCTTAGACGTACCGGAACACTAAACAGTTTACTGTCGGGCAAAAGAAAGCATACACCCATGTTTGAAGGTGGCACATGAGGAAATAGACATGGTTATTCGATAGTTATATATTAAAATTTTGAAACATGGATGGTAGTTGAGTTTTGTATTGTAAGTCTGCAGTGTTTTTGTAACTGTTTCCAACATAGTAGCGTTTGTAAATTTTTAATCAGTCAAATCTTCCAATCTATAATTCTATCACCTTATGATCGCTTGTTTAATCCATGTTTACTCTGATTATCCTCCCAGTGGCATGGAATGGTCTTCCCCAGGACTTTCCTCGACGTTTATTGCCTCAATGAGGCGAAGGTGTCATATCTGCATCAATGCACAAGGTGGACACACTCGCTTCTGACTGTGTGAACTTGCTTGTGAACCACCTCTCAGCTCATTTGCATATACCAGGCGCGCTGTTCTAATGGCCTGTTGATGCCTTGAAACATTTGTCTTTCCATGGAATAACATTTCATTCGCGGCAGTTAATGTTTAACCCTGATTCTGTTTGTTGTTTGTATGCTCCAAAACCGTTTATTATTGAGCATGTTTTGTTTTGTACATTAATCATCATGACAGCTTTGTTTAATTGTTTTTCTGCCTGTCATTTTGTTTGATTACCTTAATTCTAATTGAACACTGAGCTGACCGTGAATAAGTGGAGCACTGTGTGTCGTGCGTATATGTGTACACCACGTGTACAGAAGTGAGTCATGTACACCACGTATATAGAGTTGCACCCTGTGTAAATGTACACCACGTATATAGAGTTGCACCATGCGTATATGTACACCACGTATATAGAGTTGCACCATGTGTGTATGTACACCACGTATATAGAGTTGCACCATGTGTGTATGTACACCACGTATATAGAGTTGCACCATGTGTGTATGTACACCACGTATATAGAGTTGCACCATATGTGTATGTACACCACGTATATAGAGTTGCACCATGTGTGTATGTACACCACGTATATAGAGTTGCACCATGTGTGTATGTACACCACGTATATAGAGTTGCACCATGTGTGTATGTACACCACGTATATAGAGTTGCACCATGTGTGTATGTACACCACGTATATAGAGTTGCACCATATGTGTATGTACACCACGTATATAGAGTTGCACCATATGTGTATGTACACCACGTATATAGAGTTGCACCATGTGTATATGTACACCACGTATATAGAGTTGCACCATGTGTATGTACACCACGTATATAGAGTTGCACCATATGTGTATGTACACCACGTATATAGAGTTGCGCCTCAATGCATCGAGCAGTGGGGGGCTGATTGCTTCTTGTTGTTTTCCTCATCCCCTAGATATCTGACAAACATCATTTGGTTTGATATATCCATTGGATATGTGCACATCGATCTCAGGAGACATCAGTTTGATTGATCAAATTAATATCTGCCCATCGATCTCACGAGACGCTGAGCGCGTCTACTTCTAGTTTCACTCACAGGGTACCCAAGGTCCGACTGACCATACGGGAACAAGAACCGCTAACGCTCTCATTAAAACTGTCCTTGGTGCAGTCATGTTCCTAATCCTGCCAATTAAAATACCTACAATTGCGAGTCATTGTAGAAATACAGTAATGACACCAGGTGTTAGCGATCCCTTTTAGGATCGGCCTTTCTAGACCCACATGTAGAACACGGTCAGACATCATTCAGTCATCTCTAGAGAACTTTCAATGCCCACAAAATTTTCCTTTCCGTAATAATTGGACGATAGTTCCATGTATAATGACATTCCGAAAGCTTTGGAAGCAGCTATTAATAGTACATGTATCCCAGGATTGTGAAAGATTGCAGATAGTTCCAAAGAGTGTACGAGCATATGAGGAGCGGGTTAAAAATCGAAATAGTGGCGAAAAAACCTTGTCCAGATGCATAAGAAATCTCTGCTAAAGACAGAGTAGATTGTACGATTCCGACAAATCATGAGCATGTGTTTAGGAATCACTATATATGCAACATCGACGCCAGAGAATAATCAGTCTCGATTATCTGATCGTAAAAGAAACGAAACCAATTTGTCCAGAGGCAAGATGGAATATCTGAACACTTTGGACATTTTTTCAAAGGTACGCACTGAGACCAGAAAATGTGAGAACTCAAATATTCAACCTAGGGAATCATTTGAAATCTAATGGATGTTCACTTTCAAAAGCCAAATTTTGATTTTCACAAAACGAATATATCACTTAACCTATTACCAAGTAGTGATTCATCAACACACGCTTATTATGCAGGCAGTTTCTTATTCTCTGCTTTTAGTCGGATTTTCTATGATCATGGCTTTGTTTCTTGGCGTTTTGTTACCCCTGAAGTGAAGACCCACGTGATTTAATCAAATACCGCGGAGTTCCAATTGGTATGTATAACAATAATTATTGTTTTGTTATATTAGAACGTCTCGGCTTTAGGCCATAAGTAGAAGTCTGGCGTTTGAAATAAAAGCAGCAAAAGTCGTTCCACAATCATAATATATAAGAAACGTCAGTGCAGAAGAATACCCAGTCTGACTATCCCTATAAATAGATTCCATTGGTGTAAAGGGGAACAGCTGTGAAAATGATATGCATGGACCACCGAAAACAGGTGATGACACCAGGTGTTTGCAAAAAGAGCAAAACTATCTCTGATTACGAATCAACGAACACATGTACGAAACATACCATGTCATGGGTCATAATAACGGCAAATTGTATGTTCTACATGTATGTTAAAGTGCGTTCCATTCTGGAGGGGCGGTGATGTAGCCTAGTGAGTTAAAGTGTTCGCTCGTCACGCAAACAAGAGTGATAGAGTTGCGTTTTACGCCGCACTCAGCAATATTCCAGCTATATAGCGGCGGTCTGTAAATAATCGAGTCTGGACCAGACAATCCAGTGATCAACAGCATGAGCATCGATCTGCGCAATTGGGAACCGATGACATGTGTCAACCAAGTCAGCGAGCCTGACCACCCGATCCCGTTAGTCGCCTCTTACGACAAGCATAGTCGCCTTTGTGGCAAGCATGGGTTGCTGAAGACCTATTCTACCCCAGATCTTCACGGGTCCACACAAACAAGACTTCATATTACCCGCAAGACACAAATACTGCATTTCCAGTGTTCATAAATCATTTATGCTGATGCCAATGAGGTTTCAATCAATTCACCATGGAATAACCCTTTTATGCCAGTTCCGGGGAGGTGGGGTAGCCCAGTGGTTAAAGCGTTCGCTCGTCACGCCGAAGACCAGGGTTCGACTCCCTACGTGGGTACAATGTGTGAAGCTCATATCTGGTGTCCCCCGTCGTCGAATATTGCTAAAATGGCGTAAAACCTCACTCACTCACTCGCTCATGCCATTTCACTTTGTACCGACATCAGACATTGTTGTATACTTTCTTTAGCCAGTCAGTTTATGTTGTATATCCAGACTAAAAGTCAACATTTACTTCTGTACCAGAACCCGTTGGCTGCAACTTTATTCAGATAGAGTCACATAGAGGTGTTCCTATTACATCACGTCGTATCAACGTTATGTGGGAGGGACGTCTCCAGTGATGTTGTCGTTACTACTTGCACCCACGATCTGAGTATGTGCTGACAAACGAAGATCCAAGTCAGGGAAACCGGGTTCAAACAAGTTGATAGCAACGTATGCGTTTCGTAAAAAAACGACTAAATGAATCTGGTTGTAAGGCTCCATGACTTGGTCAAGTGCGAAGTTTATCATATTATCAATCACTGGTTGTTCTAGTCCAAATTCGATGAATTACGGTCCGAGTGAGTGAGCGAGTTAGCTTTTAGCAATATTCCAGCAATATCACGGCGGGGAAAATGGGTTTCATACATTGTGCCTACGTGGGGAATCGAACCCGGGTCTTCAGTAAAACTAAACTCATTCACTCATTCACTCACTCACTACTGAATCTGTGTTGTTACAATACACACTGCGAGTATGAGTTAGATTGAATGACGTTGTCCCGAGGAATGGTCTGTTTTATCATTACTATGAAGAATAACGCCCCAACCACCCACAGATCCACCACCCTTTATGATCATAAGCATAATCATCATTGAGCTTTCTCCATTCAATGTTCATACCCTCATTTTGGCAAAGATGACAATACGCCACTGTA
This sequence comes from Haliotis rubra, assembly GCF_003918875.1. Classification (NCBI taxonomy): domain Eukaryota; kingdom Metazoa; phylum Mollusca; class Gastropoda; order Lepetellida; family Haliotidae; genus Haliotis; species Haliotis rubra. Next base: position 1,294,441 of record NW_025766170.1, on the reverse strand, counting down.
AAAAAGCACACATTCCGATGCTTTTGGGCAAACACTAACCTCAAACGTTTGATATGTTCAACTGTAAAAAACGGCTAGCGGACATGTGGTTTTGCTCTTTATCCCCCATCAGTCAGCTGCAATTCGCTGTTTGACGGCTAAGTCCCGCGTTAATAGAATTCCCCATCTGTCTGTCACTGACGTTGCTGGTAAACGTCGGTTAAGTCATGACGGTACAACGTTCGGTCAACAAGCACTGTGGTATTTACAGGGCGCCCTGGGAGTGACCGTATTTAGTCTTTTGTAAGGCTATTTATTCTTGAAACCTTCCTGCACTGACGCTGAACGTCAGACCGATGTGTTCCTCCGGTTCTAGCCATTCAAACAATTAGATTTCGTATTCCAAGAGGGATTGCCTTGACCGTTGTCTGTGGTATGTGAAATCGACGTCAAATTGCTAATTCAACCTACCAGATCGATTTATAATAACTGCATAAAGTCCTGGAATCGAGCATAGAACACAATCTGGAAGGATTTTCACGTGCACTGACAGGGCAACGTGACCTGTGTAAAAGTGTGTGTCAATAAATAATCTTAGCTGTTTTCGAATTTGCGTTGCATCTCTTACGTACATGTAGAGCATTGTATTTTCACAACTGGTGTTGACCATAATTATGAGAATTCAACATACAGCTTTTTTCTACTTTTGTAGGGGCGATGGGGTAGCCTAATGGTTAAAGCGTTGGCTCGTCACGCCGAAGACCAGGGTTCGAATCCCCACATGGGTACAATGTGTGAAGCCCATTTCTGGTGTCCCCCGCCGTGATGTTGCTGGGATATTGCTAAAAGCGGTGTAAAACCAAACTCAGTCAGTCTACTTTTGTAACGATAAAAAGTAAGTTTTGACAGGAACATAATTTCATGCGTGAATACCACAAATTCGTGATTCTATTAACGCCGGCCTTACATTTTACGACATGATACAGGCATATTAGAAGTTGATGAATAATAAGAAGGATATAACAACTTCTTTATCATATTATGATGCGACGTTTCGGTATAGATTCTTATACCATGCAGGCGTGTAGCAAGCCGATTTTCATGTGTAAGCCCGATGGGTTGCAATGCTTTTATTTAGATAGCATTGAGGGACTGCCATGGTGATCTTTAGCAAAAATCATGTGTAAACCCGGGCTTTTTTAAAAATAATAGCTACGCCCCTGCCATTGTCATGCAAGATTGAAGCAATACAGCACAGAACAGACATGTGAGGTGGTTGCTGGCTTGTACGTGCTTGTTTTCTAGTCGGCTGAGACTGTTGACGGTTTGATTGCCACGTCTCCATGTAGACGGCGGATGATCTGTTTGATTGGCATTTTAGACGTTGATGAATAATAAGAAAGGTATGCTACTTTATGGATAACAATTTCTTTATCATATTATCATATAATAGTTCAGTATAGATTCTTATATCGTTGTCATCCAAGGGTAAAGCAATGCAGTACAGAAGCAACAGAAATAATGACCTACAGAAATAAACTTTATAACATGTACCTAATAATTTGTCCAAGACATCCAAATTTACATTTCTTCTGTTTGGACTTTCAAAGTTACAATGGCAAGTTTTGCCAAGGCAGAGCCATAACTCATTACGGGATCGGGTGGTCAGGTTCTCTGACTTGGTTGACACATCGAATCCCAATTGCGTAGATCGATGCTCCTGATGTTGATCACTGGATTGTACCAGATTTACAGACCGACACCATATAGCTGAAATATTGCGTAAACTAAACTCACTCACTCATCCATAACTCATTATGGTACTTAATGGTTACATAATTTACATCAGACCATATGGTTGGTACAAAATATTTGAACGTGTAAAATTACCATTGCTCTTTGGCCTTTTACGCTCATCCGATATTAAATATTTGGTACTGTTCCCTGGAGCGGTCGTTTTGAATGCCGGTATATGCTCACTGAGGTAGATATTTGAGTAAAGTTTATTTTAGCCATCCCCATGTAAGGAATCCAATCCGTGACGAGCAAACGCATTACTCACTATGGCCCCCAACTGTCCCAAGACTAGGGAAGATGTGACGATTATTAACCCTTATTATGTCAATGTAAACATAATATTCACCAGTTAGAGAGTTTATATTTATGTTAACCAGACGCAGACAACGAATATCTTCACAATTCTTCTTACATGCAGTATTCAAACAATCTAGCTACAACAAATTAGGGGTGTTCCGATTAATTGAAATAATCGAAGATTAGTCGAAGTGACCAAACGACCAAGCAATCGATCACATTTTCTCATAATCGAACACAGACGATTTTGGAACTGCTGTTTTAGACTTTGAAACGCTTGGCGATGGAACATATCTTCGAAGTTGTCAGGGTCTGAAAACTAGTTTAATTCTTAGAAAACCCACTTCACTAACTGAAAAGTCATGACTGAATATTTCTTGAAGACTCCAGGAAGTGTATGTTCATGATATATTAGTCATCACTTTAAAGTAGCAGGTTGCATCGTCTTATACATATCTGCAATAACAACCTGGATAGGAAAATCTGAAAAATGACGCAAACCAATTTTTTCGATGATTGTTCGTTGGTAATGAAGCAATCATCAATTGTGAGATTTCAACCAATTCCCAACACTACAACAAATGTGACTGACAACACGATTCCTTTCCTCCACTATGTTGTAGCTTCCTTGTACGTCATATTCAGATGTAATACAGCTTTATCGCAGATGGGCGATTCCAAGGTACAGAGTAGTAGTGCGTTTGTTGTTTTACGCCGCACTCAGCAATATTCCAGCAAAACGGCTTCGATCTGTAAATAATCGAGCCTGGACCAGATAATCCACTGATTAACATCACGAGCATCGATCTACGCAATTGGGATTCGATGACATGTGTCACCCAAGTCAGCGAGTCTGACCACCCGATCCCGTTAGTCGCCTCTTACGACAAGCATGGGTTGCTGAAGACCAATTCTAACCCGTGGTACAAATGTGTGTCGAATACAACACTTAAGACAAAAACGACACTGTTTCTTGAGCCTATACATAATATATCTATAGATGTATGTCCGACCTTCTTATAGTGCGCCGTTTAACTGACCCAAAAATATACAGCACCTAGTTTAGAATAGAATAATGAGTAAAATGTGACAACTGTTATCAGTAAGTGGAGATTACATCTATCCTCGGTATGACTGGCCAAGTTTAGCATAATCCAACAATCCTACATGCCACCTTCAGATGTTATTAAGGATATACTTTCGTCAACTGCCCACGTTTGAGCATTCACGAACTACAGGTTGTTAGACAGACATAAATATATTAGACTCTCCGAAACTGTATCCGTGGACGAAAATAAAAGTACTCAGTAAATGAGGATGTGTTAAATGTCACAGAAGCAAGGATTGTCGTGGATGTCTGTGGGTGGTCACCATGTAGGCGAGGCAAACCTACGGCCAGCGAGGCCTAGTTCTTATTGTGTTTTAAAAGCACTTCCTGAAATAAATTCGCGGGTTCGATCCCCGACCGCGTCATACCAAAAGACGTTAAAATATGGTACTTGTTGGTCCCTGCCTGGCGCTCGGCATTAATGGGTACAACACGGACTGGTCGGCTCGGAGTCAGTATAATGTGTCTGAGTGGGATTTTTCATGCTTAACTGCGGCATGGTATCTCAGTGGGCTAGCACTATAAAACCAGCTTCAGTCTGAGCTATACCAGCAGCCACACATACACCTGCATGCACGTCGCTATATGAGCCACATATTCTCAAGTACGATGTTACACCTCATTACACCTCACCTCCTGGAATAAACAACGTAGCCTTTCGAAATTGTTGTATTGTGAGTGAGTATAGTTTTACACAGCTTCTAGCTATATTCCAGCAATATCACGGCGGGGGACACCAGAAATGGCCTTCACACAGTATACCCATCTGGGGAATCGAACCCGGATATTCGACGCGACGAGCCAACACTTTTACCACTAGACTTCCTCACCGACCCGATTTAGATGGAATGAGTGAGTGAGTTGTATTTTAAGGCGCTTTTAACAATATTCCAGTAGTATCACAACGTGGAACACCAGAAATGGGCTTCATACATTGTATTCATGTGGGGAATCGAACCAGGATATTCGGCGTGACAAGCCAACGCTTTCACTACTAGGCTACCCCACCACTGTTGTATAGCATAACGTCACCCGGGCAGATAACGTACACATCACAGTACTGCTTGATTGGTTGTCCAACAAGCTGCGGTGGCATCATCTTCTAACTCCTGATGATCCCTTATTGCAATAAATACATCATTCTTTTCTTCCAATAGGGTGATTGCATTTGTGCATATTCCTTTAAAAACGTTGTTATGTTTTATTTTCAAATCTTAATTTTAAGTCCATTCTGACATAGCTTCAATATTCCGCACATCATGCTTCGTAAAATGTATTTGATCCAGAAATATTTCAAATGTACAAAACATTTGTATGATTCCATAGTGTAATCTGCAGATCTGACAGGTCAGTGACAGATACGAAGTTCAGCAAGCTTTGACATTTCGAACACTTGTTTTACTGTGGAAACCAATGACAACCTGGAAATGCCAGTCACACATTATATTTGTCTATTCACTTGAACCTTGTTCTTTTGCAGTTCTAGCCATACAAACTGCTTCTCATTTGATAGCTTCTCTTTCGAGTTTCAAACTTTTTCACGTGAAACTCTAAACTGGAAGAAGTCCCTGTTTCAAATATCAAATAAAAGATAAATATAAAAATCGTAGATATACATTTTCTCCTTTTCCCTATTGTGTTGCAAAATGCAAAATATCCCCTGGCAACAGAATCTCTAGTTACTTTAGCAGTGGTTCAAATAGCACATTCTTTTACAATATAATTGATTCTAATTTTATGACTTTAAGGCTTCAGACTCATATAACTCTGTGTGTGTTAGTGGTTAAACCGTCACTCCGAAGACCTGGATTCGTTTTCCCCCATGGGCAATATGTGTGAAGCCCATTATACTCACCCACTCACTCACTCACTCACTCACTCACTCACTCACATTATGCTGATACTGACTTTCCGACCACCGCATGAGCACTCTATCCATTAGACCGGACAAGCTGTCCATTCACTTTGAGAAATCGTCTCTATGGACGAATACTTCTTAGGTTATTACGGATGTTAACGACAGTTATATGGGTAAGTGAAGAATGACTGGTTGTCCGGCACGACAGTGCTGCCAGTGAGTGGGTCATGGCCCATCTCCAGAACACCAGGGTGATTTGGTGCCATTGTCTTGTAGGAGGGATAGTCAGGATGATCCTCTTGACCATGCCCATCTCTTGTACAACATGACGATTTTACTGCGAGTTTAGTCGCTCTCAATATTCATCTGCGAGTGTTGCTACGTGTTTGAGGAAGCATACAAAAGTTAAATCCATTGCTGTTGACGAAATATCATACCTACAAAATGTTCAGTCAACTGAGCGAGTTGATTCGCAGCGACAGTAAGATATGCAGGGATCTGAAACCTTTGAAAAATGAACAAACTTGACGGACATGTAGTACACTCGAGAAGGACGCCTCTTCCTATCCTATGCCAGGGAGCGCTGTGGTAGCCTAGTGGTTAAAGCGTTAGGTCGTCCCGGATTCGATTCCTCACATGGGTACAATGTGTGAACCCCATTTATGGTGTCCCCGTCGTGATATTGCTGGAATATTGCTGAAAAGGGCGTAAAACTAAACTCACTCACTCACTCCAATGCAAGTGTAAAGAGATCAGCATCAGAGTTCGAAGCCTGAAGGCCGCTCACGTCAGCAACACCAGACATGACCCAGATAATCTATGATATGGTGATGGCAAACAGAGTAGAACGTAGGAACGTTCTAAAGTTCCTTATATCTTATGAAAAGGCACAAAAATTGTCGTAATAATCAAGCTATGTTGAAAATGTGTGCCTGTAGATGAAACCCGGAAGTAGAGCCTGAAGGTCTGACAGTCTATCCGTTGGAAAGGGCAATCGGGGAGAGCGTTGGACTTGGATCTACGATCAAAGACTTCTGGTAAAACAAAGGAATGAAACACTACGTAGTCAATGTCTTGTACGATGTTACACCAATGTAAGCATGTTACACCAATGTAAAGACTTTGTGAATATTTTCGTAATTTGCTTATTTGTAGGGGTGGGTATTGCAGAGATTTTCATATTGCGATATATTGCGATGGGAAAGCATATATTGAAATATGTATTGCAATATATTGCAAGAATTCTTTTTTAACAGAAAATTACTAATAATGGAGTTAATGCTTTATTATAAAGCAAAAACACAACAAATTCACAATGCTTGATTAAGTTTTAATACCAACTTTTAATCATGACAAAATAAAAAACGTGAACTTTTTCAACGCAAAACGCTGCCATGCTTAAAGCTTTGCCTTAGTATTTATTCGGTGTTGGGTGTCACCATTTTGCAACAATCGCACGACTTCCGGTGTGAAAAACGGAAATATCCGAAGATTTTCGAGTGTTACAAAGTTTTCCTAATGCATGTCAAAATACCGGTTTTCGATAAGCGTATCGCAATACGTATCGTTTTCATGTCTGAACTGGTAAATACCGGTAAACCGGTATTTTAGCATAATCCTATATAACAAGAATTATTTTATGAGCTACAAAGAGTTATATCTCCATATTTCAAACAATCCAGTTCAGACAAATTAATCAAGCTGACTTAATAATTTGATCATCTGAAGCTTCCTACGTCCCTCCGAGTAATAAAAGTCTTCATCAGTATAACACTACCGGCGTCTGTCCTGTGCGTATTATAGGAAATAAGCTCATCCAGTCCGTCAACGGTTTCTGTTTAACACATGATACATGTAAATCCACCGCGCATCATCTTGCGCACCTGCTTGTCCCCTCTCATCCGGATTCTCCCAGACAATCTCCTTACCGATTAAGCTTCTCGTGTCTGACCAGACGTTGTGAAGAGCTCTCAAAAGCTCTCCATATGCGCAGCTTTTTCATATCGTTTGGTAAATGCTGACAAAGCACAAGTGGAGAAGTACACATGGCTTTGAGCGTAATTAGACATTGGCGGATCTTCTGGAGACCAAAGTAAGAAGCGGTATTTTCCTGTCAATTTACTCAGCTTTCAGATTAAGAAGTTCCATCAAAACAAAAAATGACAGGATAACATCTTATATCCTTTTGTCAAAGAGCAAAAAGCAAAATATCATCTTGAAGAGTAGTATGGGAGTTTGGTTGAACGGGAAATGGGCAGTAGTTCAGTTTTGTCTCATTGTTTTATTTTCAGTTTAGTGAAACTCACGAGCATTCAATTCAGTTTGAAGCATGACGTTGTCGAATAAGGGATTTGAATCATCGGTCATCGTATTCTGGCAAGACTGAGGATTGTAATTCAGCGAGTTGGACCACTGGACCACCCATGCCCAATGGTCATATACTGTTCAAAGAAATATGTGATATGAAATAACTTAAAATTTCAAAAAAATGTAAGAGATGTTTACGTTATGATGCTATGAGCGCAAAAGTCCGTGAAGGGCGGTAGGTGTAACATGGGAAATTGTAACGCTATGTCCCAGCCTTGCGTAATACCGCCATGATTTGTCAAACACATGTTGCGTATGAGTTGGCAAATGGCGATTTGATGAAGCGCAAGGCCATATTAGCGAGTGTGATGGGCGTGGCTGGTGATGCACAAGTTTCACTATCATTTCCCATATCATTTTGGAAAAGTCCGGGCACATTGCTTGCTATGGCATTCTATGGACTTTGTACTGCGGGGGTGAGTATTGATGATTCGTGCACACTGAGTACGAGCGTCGTCCTGAAAGATAAAACGTCGAACCGCACGCGTTGCCGATTGGACAACAAAGGGCGTGAGTGTGTTGTCCCAAAAGTACTGTCCAGTGACCCCTTCTGCTAAAATCTGTCATGAGGTCTGAGGTTGACATTGGTTTGACGTTCATTCGACGTCGCCAAAACGACCACCAAAGTGAATCGGCGCTCATCTGAAAACGTTTACATGAGACCGGCAACGATTACCCAATTTGTGTAAACTATTAATCGCATAAGCCTCAGTCTTTTTCATGCCCACATTTGTTCCTGTAAGTATATTTACTTGTGGAGTAAATTAACTCACAGGAGTAAAAGTAGATTAACTTTCTGTTCACATGGATATTTAACCAATAGGAGTAAATCTGATTTGCATACCACCCAGACATCTGGTTTTGAAGAATGTTGGTCTTTGAATCTTCAGACACAAAATGAATAGGCTGTTGGTTTTAAAACGCAGACGAGATCTGCAGTATTTAATGACTACATGACTTGTCCTAGGTCTAACAAAGGACAAGGATGATTGGGCAAAAACCCATACAAGAACCTGGTGGACAGACATTGTGCAAGGCAACTTTGATGATGACCAGTGGGTAGAGAATTTTCGAATGACTAAAGAAACGTTTGTTGAACTGGGACCCTCATTAGTGAAGACTTGTAGTAAAGACCAAAACCAATTTGATATCGAAACGTGTAAACCCTCTTGTCGTAACGATTTGATGTAGTTTAGGATGTGTCGCGAAAATTAGAACATGCCCAATTTCTCACCACGGATCTTTACTACAGATCGTACCGTGTAAAGGGACCTTCATCATTGCATCTTCACAGTGGTACTTGTTATTTTAAGGCTCTCTTTATTCCAGTAACATATTCAACGTAATGGTGTTATGCATCTGTGCCACTGTCTTGAACAGGAAAGACCCGGGTTTGATACCTGGTGAGATACCCGAGCTGGAACATTTGCGTGGTATCCATGAACAAGGTACCTAAGTCCACAATGTCTCAGTCCACCAAGCTGTAAAATGGATCCCCATGATGATGTACTGACAATGTGAGCCATTAGCTATCTAAGCACGTAACAGGCAGCGAAGCTGTATGATTCCCAGGGAGTTGATAAAGTATCGGAAGGTACAATGGCGTCCAATGACAGGGATAGTAATGTACGTAGCGCCTTGACCATGCATAAAGCACGGTAAAGAGCAGCATATAAGCGATTATTACGTACTGAGGTGCGCTATTTTATACATGAAACGTGATGATTTTGCATCATAACCTCCTATGGCACAGGTCGACTTGTTTTCAAACAAGCAGAGCTGTTACAAACTACATGTAGAAGAAATTACTAATTGCTCTATTTTACTTCAGAACAATGTGTATTACAAAATCTCTTATACAGAAAAGGACAATTTGAACAATTGATATAAAATGTAAAAACTTTAAATGAACTATTCAATGCGTGACTGCTGTCAAACTGACTTCAATGAAGTAACTACCATGTCTTGTAACATGGTCGTACAAACAAATTTGAAAAAGCAACAAAGACGGATCGTGAAAACAAATCAATTCCAATGAAACTTATGATGTTTTTGGGGTTTTTTTATAAAACATTGATAAAACATAATAATGATGAAATAATAGTCCATTTGAAGATATGATGCAGAAAACATAATTACAGGAGCAAATCAATAGAGTATTTGGTGGCACATGTGAACCACAGAACGTATCGGCTACTTCTCCTCGCAGACAGTGAACCACTGAACTCTCTTCGCAGACAGTGAACCACTGAACGTATCAGCCACTTCTCGTCGCAGACAGTGAACCACTGAACGTATCGGCTACTTCTCCTCGCAGACAGTGAACCACTGAACGTATCGGCTACTACTCTTCGCAGACAGTGAACCACAGAACGTATCGGCCACTACTCGTCGCAGACAGTTAACCACTGAACTTATCGGCCACCCTTCGTCGCAGACAGTGAATCACTGAACGTATCAGCCACTACTCGTCGCAGACAGTGAACCACTGAACGTATCGGCTACAACTCTTCGCAGACAGTGAACCACTGAACGTATCGGCCACTACTCATCGCAGACAATGAACCACTAAACCAATATCCCGTAGACGCTCAGCGTTGCATACACCGCATCGCTTGTTCACACATGAACACTGAATGAAATCAAATTAATCAAAGCATTAATGATAAGCCAAATCAATAGGATTATCAAATGTAATGGCCCACAGAGATCAATCGACCTGTTTCAAAGTGTCAGAAAGCCCTATGTACGTTTATGGGGTTACTGCGTGCGGATCGTGCAAACATTAAGGATTTTGTCGTTACGTTGTTCGGCCATTAAGCGTTCTTGCATAGGATGTTTGTCGTCCAGCTCTGTACAGAAAGACACTTTGGTGAGTGAGTGAATTTAGATCACCAATCTGCTGTACATTGTCGCTTGGTAAGAGGATGAATGTGCCTGGAAAACCACCAAGAATGTCATTGAGAATACTGTAAGTAAGTGAGTGAGTATGTTTTACGCCGCTTTTAGCATTATCCCAGCAATATCACGGCGGGGGACACCAGAAATGGCTTTCACACATTGTTCCCATGTGGGGAATCGAACCCGGGTCTTCGGTGTAACGAGCGTACGCTTTAACAACTAGGCTACAGCCCCGAGAATACTATAAGAAGGCAGCGATGTTTGTATCCGAAATTCCATGACATTGTCAAATATAATTTAGGTTCATACTTTGATGTCCTGAGCTGGAACATTGAAGGTTTGAGAAAACATGACAATCCTGTTTCTATACTCAAGAAGTATTGTGCTAGCTACGACATTATTGGTTTTTTGTGAGAGTTTTGTGCGCAGTGAGAGTGAATTCTCTGATTTTCTTCCGGGCTACGGAGTGTTTAATAGTGTAAGACAGAAAGTAAAACGTCTCGGTCGGTACAGCGGAGGCGTGACTGTGTTTGTCAAGAACATATTCACTGATAATAGGCTCGTTAGCCGTGTGTATGAACATTTCCAGGACTGTGTAGCTCTCATCTTGCATACATCTCGCTTCAAGTTGGGCCATGATATAATTCTCATGTTTCCATACGTTTCACCTGAGAACTCTCCCAATATATGATAATGTTGACTGTGATGGTATTTCTCAACTGGAAGATTACTTCCATAGAGTGAGATCAGATTATCCAACTGACCATATATTTCTAGGGGGTGATCTTAATGCAAGAATGAAGGACTTCCTTGATTATATACCAGATGATACTATTGAATATGTTTATGATACGGATGGTTATCCAGGTGATATGTTTGAAACCCCAAGGAACTCTAAAGATGAACAGTATAATAATTATGGTATGAAACTTGCAGAACTATGTCGTACATTTGGGATACACACTCTGAACGGTCGACTGTATGAAGATCTGTCTGGAGAGTTTACATGTGTCACCCACAATGGGGCCAGTGTTGTTGATTACATGATGGCATCCTCATCACTGTTTCCTCATATCAATAACTTTGGCATAGGTACTCATGACTTATCTTGCCATTTCCCATTATATTGCTCTATTGCCATTGCTGCTGACACTGACAGCAAGGCTAATGACACTGTGTCTGATGAAGTAAATGAAACATGGATCAAATATGTATGGTCTAAGGACACAGAAAATAAGTTTATCACACACTTTGAGCATGCATTTGCACACTCTCATGGTGATTTGTTATACCTATTGAATACATGTGTTGACGACTCTATATCTATGTTTGTAAAGCTACTCCATCATGCTGCTGCCCACACTAAAAGTGTGTACCCTCCTGTGTGTAGTAAAGCTGATAGGGACAGGGAGCAGCCTCCATGGTGGGATCAAGAATTAGAGGAGTTAAAACATGATAAGTACAAGGCTCTTAGAGCTCATAGAGATTTTAATCAAAGTCTGGATATTTTCAGGCATTTTAGAAATTGTTTTAAACATGTTTTCAGAGTGAAGAAGGAAGCCTATTTCTGTAAACAAAAGGACAAATTGGTAGCTGCTAGCAAGGATTCTAAGTCATTTTGGAGGATTTTGAAAAAGTGTAATTCTTCCAGTGGTATTTCTCAGTCTATAACTAATCTGCAGTGGGTCAGTCACTTTATGTCTTTACTTGGTGCAGATCAAAATGGGTCTTATCTTTTAGATGAGGATAGTGATGTTCATTTGTCAACTCAGAGATCAGAAGGGCTTGATGATCCTTTTACCCAACAGGAAGTTTCACGTCAGATAGTTAATTCTGCTAATAATAAATCTCCAGGGCCAGATGGTGTTGCTGCTGAATTCTTAAAGGCTTCTAGTCATCTCATTGTACCATATCTTACTCAGCTTTTTAATCATATTCTTGATAGTGGTAAATTCCCATCGTGTTGGGGTAAAAGCATTCTTTGTCCTGTTCATAAGTCTGGTTGTAGAGATGATACTAATAATTACAGAGGAATTTCTCTCATAGATTCCACTTGTAAAGTGTTTATGTCAATTCTTAATCGCCGCCTCCAGCGATGGTGTGAAGTTCATGATATTATCAGTGAATCACAGGCCGGTTTCAGGGCTGATTATTCAACAATTGACCAAATATTTTCATTGCAGTCGTTAATTCAAAAATATATTAGCAAAAAAAAGGGGTAGATTTTATTGTCTCTTTGTAGATTTTGCCAAGGCTTTTGATACTCTAAGGCATGATGTTCTTCTAAAGTCACTTTATGAAGCTGGTATACGAGGTAAATTTCTTATGCTGTTAACTTCTATGTATAGTTCTTTATCAGCTTCAGTCAGGACATCTAAGGGTATATCAAATAGTTTTTTTATTGTAACATCGGTACTCGCCAAGGCTGTGTTTTGAGCCCTCAGATTTTTATTATCTTCATAAATAAGCTATGCAGTCTTATGGAGTTGGAAGGAGGTCAAGGTATTACAGTTTCTTCTTCTATTAGCAATCTCTGCTCTCTTATGTTTGCTGATGATGTGTCAGCAATAGCTGACACCTGTGCACAGCTGCAAAAAAAGATCAATGTACTTGGTAAATTTTGTGAGCAAACTGGTATGAGTGTGAATCTAAAGAAAACTAAGATTATTGTTTTTAGAAATGGTGGTCCCTTGCGCTCATATGAAAATTGGTTTTATAATGGCAATGTTATTGACACTGTATCCTTTTACAAGTACCTTGGAATTATGTTCACTCCTAAATTATCCTGGGAGTAGAGCTACATCTTGCCTTGCATCACAAGCTAGTAAGGCAATATTCTCTGTTAAAAATTTCCAAAGGAAACTTGGCAGCATTAATTGTACAGATTTATTTAAAATCTTTGATTGTATGATATCACCCATTCTCTGTTATGGGTCTGAAATCTGGGGCACATCCTACTGTAATACCATTGAATCTGTCCATATTAAATTCTGTAAATATGTCTTGAAACTTGGGAAATCCACCTGTAACAATATGGTCTTGGGTGAATGTGGAAGAGTGCCTTTACAGTTTACTTATACAACCAATGCAGTGAAATACTGGTGCAGACTTCTAAACATGCCTGACTATAGATTACCAAAACAATGTTATTTTATGCTATTATCTTTAGACAGGGTAGGACGAAACTCATGGGCAACTAGAATTAAAAATATTCTTTTCAATTTGGCTTTGGATTTGTTTGGATAAGTCAGGAAATTGGTGATCACAAAATATTTATGGAATCATTTAAACAGAGACTACGTGATAATTTATTTCAATCTTGGCATTCATCTTTGGACAGTAACCGTAAATGTCTTTACTATAAGCAATTCAAATCTTTGTTAAATGTTGAGAGCTACTTGATAAATAATGATATCCCTCAATATTTAAAACTATATATGCCCGATTTCGGTGCTGTAATTTTAAACTAGCAGTTGAAACGGGCAGATACACTGATGTTGCATATAATGAAAGGCATTGCCTGTTTTGTAAATTAAATGGTATCTTTGTTGTTGAAGATGAATGGCATGTGTTTTATATCTGTGATGCATATTCTCATATCAGAAATAAGTACATATCAAAATATTTTAGTAAATGTCCATCAATTATTAATTTTATATCAATATTACAGAGTAAAAATGTTAATATTATCAAGGATGTATGTCTATTTTATACTTTGTTGACAAGAAACACAAATCTAAATGAAATATATATGTGCTCTACTTATCATCAATTTATGTACATGTATTTTGGGCCGGAGGCCTGTTACTGAAATAAAATTCTGTTCTGTTCTGTTCTGTACTGCCAAACACATGCAAAGGAAAGTCAAGTGTTCAACTGACCAAACATGGAACATAATTTACGGTGCAAATTGACAAGGATCAAATGTTCCCCATTCATTACTTCAAAGAAAACTTTTGAACGCTTTAGTAAGGCCTCTGATCCTCAAAACGGTCTTTTATCATAAAATACTCTGTTTTGACCATAACGTTTTAAACGAAATGATACGAAACATATTTGGTGAAATACCAACATAGGCAACATTATTCCAATAACGCTTTCACACGCTCTGTTTGTTAATAAAACTAGAACAATGGTCATGTAGAACAGCTGCGGGTGAGATCGTAAAACTGTTTTATGTGATCGTAAAACTGTTTTATGCGATCGTAAAACGGTAATACAGGGAATGCATTGTTTGTTACATCTGTGATGTAACTGATGTTATAATTACTGGATAGATGACGTGTGGATTGATGGCTATAGTGATACTTTGTATTATTTTTCTGCTTGAATGTATTCATGTACATTGTACATGTCCACCTGATGAAGTACTACACGATGCAGATCAAAATGTTGTGCCAAACATACCGTTAATGTTGTGATACATTCAGAAAGTGGGAAGATGCCATCCACAGATGCTTATATTAAACAGGGCATATATGTGACAGTGAAAATCTCTCAGACTCCATTTGGATGTGAACTTTTCTGAGGTGTGGATGTCATTATATACTGGTTCGAAATAAGCCCAGTTCTTAAAAATGAGTCAATCTAAAATTCCCTCACCAGCAAATCCCATTGCTACCCTTGTTGAATGGATAAACGTCTTACAATCACACTCAGTTCATGATCAATAAGAAGTATTTCTTAATACAGTTACCAAAATTACAAAACAAACAGACCCGTGAAGGTCTGGGTTAGAATGAGCCTTCAGTAACCCATGATTGTCGTAACAGGCGACTAACGGGATCGGGTGGTCAGGCTCACTGGCTTGGGTGACACATGTCATCGGTTCCCAATTGCGCAGATCGATGCTCATGCTGTTGATCACTGGATTGTCTGGTCCAGACTCGATTATTTACAGACCGCCACCATATAGCTGGAATATTGCTGAGTGCGGCGTAAAACAAAACTCTCACACACACATACAAAACAAACAGATTTCCTCCTTGATTAATTGACCATTTGATCTGACCGAAACTGATTCCATACCTTTCTGGGTGAAATATTCTTCAAACTACACAAGAAGTGATTTCAGGGAAGATGGCTAAAATTCAAGTCTATTTTTCAGTGAAAATGTATAATCCCTGAAAATTCCAGTGATTATACAGTGATTATGTATAATCACTGAGTTAATCGGGCATTATACATAATCACTCAACATTTCAGGGATTATCCATTATCCCTGGGTTTACATATTCTCTGTAAGATATACATGTCAGCAAGCGAACTCGTGTCCATAGCTGAATGATAACTGTCCATCTATATACACTTGAAACCATATTCTTGTCTGTCTAACTATCCTATACATGTTGTCTTTCTTTGGCGCCCTTACACGTACAATGTACTCTTCATGCTGTGGAGGATAAACATAACATCTATCTGACCACATCTCGTCACATATTGCCATTTACAGAACAGCAGCTGAAAGTATGTGAAAAAACGCCCTTTGACGAGGAAGTGACCTTTGACGAGACAGTTGATGCGCGGTTAAATGGATGAGGAAATGGATTTGTCATGAAAACATTTGTTTTTGCTGAAGAACATAATACAATAAAAGCATGTTTCGAAATTTCAATATTGGTATGACAATTAATCGTTTACGAAATGATGTTTAGTGGTGTTAAATGTGGATGTGTCGGTTATAGGATATTTACACAGTTTACATAAACATTGGTTATGTTTTAATGTCACTGTCGAACATGAGTGAGTGAGTATGGTTTTATGCCGCTTTTAGCAATATTCCAGCAACATCACGGCGGAGCCGGGGACACCAGAAATGGGCTTCACACATTGTACCCATCAATTCTAACCAGGATCTTCACGGGTCGAAATATAAATGAAACTTATACACATAATAAAGTACATATTACCCTATTATATTTAATTGAAGTCGTGTTTATTTTCTGACCTATCCTGTGGCATGGGTGGTTCAACTATCTAAGACCCGTGAAGGTCCGGGTTAGAATGTGCCTTCAGTAACCCATGCTTGTCGTAAGAGGTGACTGATCGGGTGGTCAGGCACGCTGAATTGGTTGACTCACCGTATCCCAATTGTGTACATAAATGCTCATGCTGTTGATCAAGCTCATGCTGTAGATCACTGTATTATCTTGTCCATGCTTGATTATTTACAGTCCGCTGCAACATAACTGGAATATTGCTGAGTACGGCGTAAAACTAAACACACTCACTCACTCAAAATACCAAAAGCCCGAGAGCATCACTATTTGACAGTGAATCATAGAACCATGCTCATGATGGATTCGGAATCCTACAGTGAACTTTGCCTTTGTCAGATATTTCTTATGGTAATGGATGTGTTTGTATCGTTGTTCATGTTTAGTCTCCGTGATGTAATGTTCTCGCTTCTTGGCGATCAAATCCCATCCCTTGACTTAATAACAATACGTTACCTCCACAGCACCAGCCAAGGACGCCATTGTCCACAGAATTGCCCATCGAGGGCCTGCGGGTATCTTACCATCGCCCCTTTATCTGTAAATTACCAAGTTCATTGCTTGGCTATAACCCATAAATGAAATTGCATATAGCAAGAATGCCCTTTGGAGGCGATTTTGGTAAATAACACGGCATTTTCATCCCGCGCCCTTCTTGCCCCCAGTGTCTAAAGTCGCGTTACTCCACCTCATTTCCCTTTGTCAAATAATATCCCAGTATCCATTTTAGCGATTTCTGACAATATAATCCTTCATTCGCGTGTTTCGTTTGCTTGTCCGCCGACACCGGGTTCAGATTTGTTGCACGAGGATTAGGACAGCCGAAGTCTTCATTTCCACAGAGAGGTCCAAAGTGAGTTCCAGAGAGAGTTGATGTATCTGATCCTCAACTGAAGCATAAATCACATCATTAGGAAGAAATTCAACGTTTTGTCCAAAACAACCAAATCATGTTGTTTCATATCTGAAGAATGAGTCTAGCTTGGTCTCTCTGAAGAACCACGAGATGACCTTTATAATGTCGATCAGGCCACGTGCCACATTCTTAAGCCTCATTGGCATTCTTTGTGACTGAGGACGGGGTAGTCTAATGGTTAAAGCGTCCGCTCGTCACGACTGACTGACTGAGTTTGGTTTTACGCCGCTTTTAGCAATATTCCAGCAACATCACGGCGGGGGACACCAGAAATGGGCTTCACACATTGTACCCATGTGGGGATTCGAACCCGGGTATTCGGCGTGACGAGCCAGCGCTTTAACCACTAGGCTACCCCACCGGCCCCCACTCGTCACGATGAAGAACCAGGTTCCCCACATTGGACAATGTGTGAAGCCCATTTCTAGTGTTCCCCGCCGTGATATTGCCCAAATATTGCTAAAAACGGCGAAAACCATACTCACTCACTCACTCAGTCTTTGTGCCTGTTCCATGTTGATGACTTTCAAATCAGTTTGTTTCAAAAATCTAAACCCCACAAATTCTTCCTGTTATTGTCTATATCACCTCTGTTAGATGAGTTATACAATTGTTCTTGTTCACTCAATAAATACGTTACTCTTTGCAACATGATCTGAGAACTGAATAGCGCGGAAACAGATCTCTTTAGAGTTTCAGAGGACAGAACTTGAATGACTGCATAACCTATATTATCTCCCAATAATACATGTGAGGAGGTGCCGAACATAATTAAGTTTCTTTTAGACTTGGTGAAATTAGCAATTTACAGTCATAGCGTGTTTGCCTCATGTGAATTACATCCTCCCACGAGTATTAAAAACGTATGCCTTCAGCAACTTAAACTTAAATTTTGAAAATTACCGCCTGACATTTTGTCAACATATTGGTGAAATTCTAATAATTGATTGTGACCAGAATTAGACTTGTGCGTTGTCAGTTCAAAGTGCGGTTTGATGTGAGTGAGTAAGGTTTTACGCCGCCTTTAGCAATATTCCAGCAATATCACATCGGGGGACACCAGAAATGGGCTTCACACATTGAACCCATGTGGAGAATTGAACCCGGGTTTTCGGTGTGACGAGCGCACGCTTAAACCACAAAGCTACCCCACCGCCCTATTGTCACTGTAAGAAAATATGTCTGTAGCAGCCTTGACAGTATTTGACCTTGACAATACTGATGTCAGATGCAAGTCTTCAGCGGCCATACATCAATGTCAGAAACTTATACATTATCGATAACACTCCTGTCGTCAAGGACTAAGAACTTGTTCATGTTATGAGGAATAGCCTTTTCCAGCAACAATGCACAAGGATTCATACATGTCTTTATGGTAAAGACATGTTTTCTTTGAGACATTATGACGTCGATATTAAATTAGGTTATGTACAAAGATGGACACCTCACCAGTATTGACCAGGGGGTTCAGTGTCCACAGTTGAGAGATATATTAGTTTCTAGTAAATATTTATATGACAATAAACGTATTGGGATTACATTTCAACGGGTAGTAAAATATATGAAAATGGATGTTATGACTGCAAACGATTTGTACCCGTTGCGCGTAACACTGCCACGATTTGTCAAGCATTAATTCATTCGACGAACCCGTGAAAATCCGGGTTCGAATTGATCTTCAGTAACCTATGTTTGTCATAAGACGCGACTAATGACTTGGTTGACACATGTCATCAGATCCCAATTGCGTAGATCGATGCTCATGCTGTTGATCACTGGGTTATCTGGTCCAGACTCGAATATTTACAGATCGCCGCCATAGAGCTTGAATATTGCTGAGCGCGGCGTACAACTAAACTTACTCACTCATTCGACGAGGTATGCTACGTGTGAGTCTCAGGGACGTTTTAGGGGATCTGTTCCATTCCTCTTCTTGCCCCAGGCCAAGTTGAGCGGCCTCTGATGGTGGTGCACACGTCTCCCTATCAATCAATTTTTATTAACAGTACTGAAGAGGCCGTAGGCCTATAGTACATTTTACATACAGTAGCAGAGGGTGCAATATAAATGAATATATAGTAAATAATATCACATCTGTAATGAGGAGGATCTCATATTCATAGCATGGTATATATACATTCCAAGGTATTTTGTGGCTGTTTGGTTTTGGGATGCCATGAGGGTACAGAATTTGTCTATTCGCGGGTTCAAGTAGAAATATTTCTTTATGTATTCTTTTCTGATATTTGCATACAATGGACAAACAAGCAAGAAATGATATTCATCTTCCACCTCCTGGTAAGTACAATATTTACACAATCGTTTTTCCCGTGGTATGCCTAAATGCCTAGTAACCTTTTTCTTTTAGAAGATCATTGGAACTACATCTGAAACGGGCTAGTGCTGTTCTGAACTTCTTAACATTAATGTCTAGAAGACGTATTTCAATAAGAATGAATGATTTAAAACAGAAGTAATTGGTTTAATTTATTGTGTAAACACAGTGTAAAATGCCACTTTTGAAAATACATATCTTTTAACGTTTGTGTTAAATCATATATAAAATGGTCTGGTGCTGTAACATTTTGTTCCCTCCAGACTGAATGACCCCGTGCAACCCCATAGTAATAAGATTGCTTTCAAATTTGTTTTGGCCAACGATAAAACTGACCAATTTATTTATGTCTCCCTATAAGTACCAAGCAATGATGGAAGTCAGGACTCACTGCTGTCCACGGCACTCTATTGCGGCTGTGGTGCTGGAGTTGGGCGTTGACGAGTCGTGCACGATGAGGTCGGGTGTTGTCTTGCATGACAAAAAAAGTGAACCCCAAACGTTGCAGTATGTTGGCCAGATAGAACTGCTTGAGCACCCTTACTTGCACGATATGGAGTAGAGTTCGCTCCGTCATAGTGCTGCCTCTCCAACCGATCCACCGTCAAATCTGTCTTATTTAGAAATTTGCTTGACGTTCATGTCAACAAAGGAAATCGGGACTCATCTGAAAACATGACCGGTTACCAGCGACGATTACCCTTGTGTTGACGTTGTGTACACCACTGACCTCTTTGGGCAACATGACAATTTGTAATGGGTGACACAAGACATGGTCCCACCACAAGCACGAGATAGGCTGCATGTAGACAATATCGTATTGTCGAATTCATAATTGGTACAAATGGGCTTCACATATTGTACCCGTGTGGGGAATCGAACCCGGGTCTTCGGCGTGGCGAACAAACGCTTTAACCACTACACTACCCCACCGCCCCGATTTCGTAGAGCCTGGTTACGGATCGAAAGATCCTTTTGAAGGGGGTCAATCGTCCACGGTTTGGGTTTGTTCGTACCTGCTTCATAGACTGTAAGACACATCACGTACTAGCCTCTGTGAGCTGATTTATGCCCGTTTCCTGCTAGCCAGTAATCCACAGACGCTCCCGACACTGTAGACTCCATCGCTGGTTGATACACAGATAATGAATGAAATCAAATAAATCACAACTGTACCATTAGCAGAATCAATAAGATTACCAAACGTACTGGTAAACAAAGACTGAACGACCTTCCTTGAATGTGTCAAAATCATTAACGATCGCCGATCTAGTTTAAATATACGCGTCTATTCAAGGACGTCAACAAAAGCTTATACAACTATAAACAAGATGCGTCTGTCCTCTGTCTGTCCAAGTAGCTGCATGGCATACTATAATCATACGTGTACATCTCATATTGCTTACACATACGCGTTTAGCTAAAGCGATGTTCCCTAGTGACTTCATTGCATAAACATGTGTGTTTATCCTTGACGATGGTCCCTAGTGACTGCATTGCATAAACATATCTTTGCATCCTTGACGATGTTCCCTAGTGACTGCATTGCATAAACATATGCGTTGACGATGTTCCCTAGTGACTGAATTGCATAATATGTGTTTGTCCTTGACGATGTTCCCTAGTGACTGCATTGCATAAACATATGTGTTTATCCTTGACGATGTTCCCTAGTGACTGTATTGCATAAACATATGCGTTTATCCTTGACGATGTTCCCTAGTGACTGAATTGCATAAACATATGCGTTTATCCTTGACGATGTTTCCAAGTGAGTGTATTGCATAAACATATGCTTTTGTTTCCAAGTGACTATATCACATAAACAGATGTGTTTATCCTTGACGATGTTCCCTAGTGACTGTATTGCATAAACATATGCGTTTATCCTTGACGACCTTCCCTAGTGACTGTATTGCATAAACATATGCGTTTATCCTTGACGATGTTCCCTAGTGACTATATTGCACAAACATATGTGTTTATCCTTGACGATGTTCCCTAGGGACTATATATCATAAACATATGTGTTTATCCTTGACGATGTTCCCGGGGACTATATAGCATAAACATATGTGTTTATCCTTGATGATGATCCCTAGTGACTATATTGCATAAACATATGTGTTTATCATTGACGATGTTCCCGTGGGACTATATTGCATAAATATGTGCGTTTATCCTATATTGCATAAACATACTGTGTTTATCATTGACGATGTTCCTAGTGACTATATTGCATAAACATGTGTGTTTATCCTTGACGATGTTCATAAACATGTTCCTTAGTGGTTTATCATTGACGATGTTCCTAGTGACTATATTGCATAAACATATGTGTTTATCCTTGACGATGTTCCCTAGTGACTTCATTGCATAAACATATGTGTTTATCCTTGACGATGTTCCCTAGTGACTATATTGCATAAACATATGTGTTTATCCTTGACGATGTTCCCTAGTGACTTCATTGCATAAACATATGTGTTTATCATTGACGATGTTCCCTAGTGACTGTATTGCATAAACATGTGTGTTTATCCTTGACGATGTTCCTAGTGACTTCATTGCATAAACATATGTGTTTATCATTGACGATGTTCGCTAGTGACTATATAGCATAACATATGTGTTTATCCTTGACGCTGTTCCCTAGTGTCTTCATTGCATAAACATATGCGTTTTTCCTTGACGCTGTTCCCTAGTGACCATACTGCATGAATGTTCTTTTCCTCGATCATTGGATGTCATTCTCAACGGCACATCGTATTTCCAATCTCAACTACCAGGGGACCATACAACTCTTGCAGCCACTAGGCGCACCAAGTTAATGTGGCTTTCCCATCCTTTACGGGGTACCCATTCATAGCTGGGTGAAGTGGGACACATAGTCACAGTACTTTGTCCAAGGTTACTGCACGTTGCTGTATCGGCAACTAGGTGTTTGCATGTATTCATGTAGCCACCATCTAGTCATTTACCAACAGATTTGTGGGTTCTTTTAAGTGCACGGGGTTGTGTACTGTACACTACCTATAGGGGTTGCGAAAACACTGAAAAAGTCTACACACAAAGTTGACTCCAAGGTGTTTACTTCGAGCAATGTTTTATAACATTTGCGGCAACAGGAAATGGAAAAATGCTTTGAAACGAATACTTCTATTAAATGAAATTCCTTTCAGAAAGAATCCAGTTTCAACACAGGGTGTCCGGCAGAATATCTGTCAAGGTCGTTGGCACATGTTTAAGGTTGTTTGAAAGGCATCCTTAAAAGTTGGGCAATGACAAAATAGATTGATAATGCGCTTGATAACGGTATAACAATCTATTCTGAAGATTTTATATCATCACTTGCTTGATAACGGTGTTAGTACCTACACCGAATCGTCGCACTCATTGCAAGAAGTTGACTATCCACAGAACTTGGTTTTCCTTCATCACCATGTAGATATTAAAGAATTTGATATCCATTTCTTTTGATACTTTGTCAATGATACGTTGCGAGATATAAGATAATACAAAAACAAGGTTTGTTATTCTTGTAACAAATATTTATTCCTGACAACGCCTTCACGATTCAGTAATAGTGTCGAATGGTCGAGTATTTGACTTCAACCTTTATCAAGTGAACGTCTCACTAATGTAATTGTATTCGACCGATCTGTCCCATTTACTGATGCAGTTATACGTTCGTCTATTATAACAAGTTAATGAACGGCCAGTAATTACATGGCCATTTTCTATACAATTAGACCTCGTCAACTCCTCTCGATGAACGTGGACTTCGAGGCCATAATGTGGACTGGTCAGCGAGACTGGTCATTGAGGTCAAATGAGGGGGATGTGGATAAACGGTCCGGCATTCATGGCATAAGGTAGGGGCGATTTATTGCTGAAGTCATGTTTGTTCATTTGATGTACATTCACTGCTTCAAAGCTGGGATGTACGCCCTGAAACTGGTTCAGGAAATGCCATAGGGCTTTGACATTAGGTACTTTGAATAGATCATGCTTAACTTACTGCGGCCAGAGTGTAAAACTGGATTTTCAGCTTCATTCGGTGACCACGTGGCAAAGGTCACGCCTAGGGACAAAATGGCTACTATCGAGACTGCAACCGAGATCTTTATCCTGGATAGAATTGGTCTTCAGAAAGAGGCTTTAGAGGCGACTAACAGGATCTGGTGGTCAGGCTCGCTGACTTGGTTGACACATGACATTGTATCCCAATTGCGTAGATCGATGCTCATGCTGTTGATCACTGGATTGTCTGGTCCAGGCTTGATTATTTACTGACCGCCGCCATATAGCTGGAATATTGTTGGGTGCGACATTTCAACAACAAACAAATCTAAACTGCAGGCAAATAAAGTACTGGTATACATTTGTAAACAGGATTTGACCAAAACATTACTAACGCTATTCAAAGAATACTAGACTGAAAGCATTCGCCAGAACACTGCAAACGTGAATCTAAACATAACATCCATAACTGTATTTCTTTGTCTTGTGTTTCCCATCCTCCAATTACTGTTTTCTATCCGCCAGTTTGAATTAGTATGAAGTGAGATATAGTAGGACATTTCTGATGATCAGCTAACTGGTACCCACAGCTCCGTAGTTCATGGTTACATATCAGCATATATTGTCGATTACATGCTTGTTAATGAGTATAAATGGGGGTCAACCGGTGTAAAGAATGGTTTTCGTCTCCAGAGCCGAATGACGCGCACTGTCATGAGCAACATGTAGAATTCGTTCGTTTGTGCGTTTGTTCGGTCGTACATTTCTTGGAAATCAATTTCATATACACATACACCCTGAGGGGGAAACTGCCCACAAAACGTGGATTGATTGGACGAGTTTTGATTGGCATGTTTTCATCGTGTCCTCTACGCATCGGATCCAACTAATGAACCAAGCCGGTTAAACGGCTTTAATTTCACGCTTAAGGGGTGAGTGAGTATGGTTTTACGCCGCTTTTAGCAATATTCCGAAAATATTTCGGCTTGGGAAAGCGGAAAATGAGCTTCAAACATTAAACCCATGAGGGGAACTGAACCCCTTCTTCGGAGTATAGAGCAAACGCATTCACCACTAGCTTATCCCTCTGTCACTTCACTTTTGGAATATTTTAAGGGAGGAATATTTTTCCTGGTACAATTTTAAAGCCAAAAAGATTTTCTTTTATCATGTATTTTCTGGAATAACTCCCCGTCGCTCCCAAGTATACCACTGTTATTCCATCACACAGAGAAAGATGTAAGTTGCCTTTGATGCAAGAATCTGTTTATTAAGTGTATTAAGACGATATGCTCACGGGAAAGTCTAGTCCAAATTGCATGCATCTCATCTGCCAATTGTATACGTTACCTAGCAACGAGTCAAATGTGCATCAGCTATTTCGTCCTGCATGGAATTAATGCTATTTTTTCTCTTTCAACAGTATGAACGTGTTGCTAATTGAAGGGGTGGGCACGTGGACTCCACGCAATCTTTTTATAACAGCTGTAGATATATCAATTGAAAAAACAAATTTCGCTGTAACAAAAACTGTTTATATGTTTTTGTATTACATCAGGTTTGATTAAACATACTGATAGGGACTTAAACATATAATAGCAAAGTAACAGGCATTTTATTCAGCTGAAGTTCTCATGTGTACGATCGGCGATTTACATACATTCAACACATTCAGCCGATGCAGCAAGGTCGATATGATCAAATCATTGTTTCAGTAGCGGCTCGTACAAGCGCGGATGTCGAAGAAAACAACCAGAGTGCGCGGACTCCGGAGAAGACAACCTCTTACGGCCAATGGGCAGTTTCTAGTTTAACGGCATTGATCCAAACATTATGGTATAGCACAGCAAGGCAAGCCAGAGAAAGGGAAGGCTGAGACTTTATTTTCGTATTGATCACGGTACAGTGTAGGTGGTGGCTGGAGGATCCGAGCTGTGTGGAGTTTTGCCACACCTGGCGCATTATTGACATCGTAAACACGGACGGTGACACTCGGAATGTACAATGTGGGAACAGAATTCCTCCTTCTGCTTGACGTAGGCTATCAGTAATGACAAAACAAACAAGGTATGTCAGCGTTTGATTTATTATATTTGCGTATTAATTGTGACAGTAAACCAAGTACTTTAACAACTCTCATTATCTGGATTCATGTATTTTGGTCCTCTCTCCATCTAACTAATGGAGGCGAAATTACGTTATGTGTTGACACAATTTCAAGTGACACGCCTGACCGGATAATCTATATATGTATGAAACTGTAATTGCAATCTGTCATTAAATAGCTATTTGTATACATGCTCCATATATATCAACCCAACCGTGCAGTATACGTCACGGGAAATTACAAGCTGAAATCAAAGTCAAAATATCAATACGGAGACCACAAATCCTTCCAGTTCAAAATTTACGACATGTGTCATGTACCAATATTCAATAACGTCCACTCCAGTTGTGACGTTGTATACCAGTGTGATACTTAATGCAAGCGTACACGAATCGGTACCATCAACCATCGTGTTTCTGTTTGATGAACGGACGCTTGAATTGTCACTTTCTTTGACTAAATTCCTCTGAAGCGTTTCAGCGGTTGCATTGTCTTGTATTGTCATGTGTTTACATGATGTTTACATGATGTTTACACAGGCGCCTGTTCAGTGTTTAGGTATAGATTTCATTTTACCAACGAGCTCTATGTCAGTATATAAAGATATATGTACGTACATCACAAAATTGTTGTAAGAAATATCTATGAGACTGCATTTCAGTGAAATGTTTCTACTGGGGGTCACTTTCAATCTAACTCATCAGCATATAGAGAGCACTTGGCAAACATAAGGCTAGCGATTGAGCGTTCGGTCGATGCTTCATGGTCGAATCGCGTTCTACTACACATCGCACAGAGCAAACTGCTACTCAAAATTCAGATTCATATCCAGTCCTTGCTACAAAACTGCTGAAGCAGTTGCTCTTGGTCTTTGAAGCTCACTAGCACGTAGAATGGTAATTCAGAAATTTCCACAGAATGAAAACCAATTACTCGTAAATAATTCATGGAAGGTCAAAAAGACATATACCGTATTTCCAGGCGGATTGTATTTTACATATAACACATAATAAAAATGCTAAATATAGATCAGATGTCACTTTTGTTCGCCTGTATTGTAGAACAGTCATTTGCCAAGGGAGTTAATCCCCACATGGGCATATTTTCCGAGCCCATGTTCCCACCGTTGCCACTGTCCCCTGAACACGACCTACTGGCCAAATCCTGGACAGGCAGATCGGCGCGCAGTAGTTATGCTGTGTCGCGTGACTGCAGGCATCTACGAATCCGGGTTCGAATACGCTTATTATGAGACTAAGTTTGTATAGCACTGTTCTCGTGGTTATCATCAAACTGGGTGATGTTTAACACTTGCGTTCCTCCAGCACCAAGGGGGCGGTTGGGTAGCCTAGTGGTTAAAGCATTCGCTCGTGACGCCGAAGATCCGGGTTCGATTCCCTACATGGGCACAATGTGTGAAGCCCATGTCCGATGTCCCCCGCCGTGATATTGCTGGAATATTGTTAAAAGCGGCGTAAACCCATATTCACTCACTTCACGTTGAGTCCCCGATGAAAGTCCAGTTGAAAGGTACTTAGGGTTTAAATTGATTAGTTCCAATGTAGGCAAATGTCATTACAATTCTTTGACAGCGGCCAAAGCATGACACCAGTGAACAGAAATGGCACTGCTTGCGTTGAGAGGGCTGAGTAATGCTGTAGCTGATTATATTTGGCACTAATTAACGTAGGTCTGGCAACTGGTAAGGGACTCAATCGCATCTGTGTGACACCATGAACATTAATATTACAAACGCCATTCTCATGTTATGTTTGTGTTGATTATATATGAATGTTTGTGTGATATGGCTGACTGACTGACTGAGTTTAGTTTTACGCCGCTTTTAGCAATATTCCAGCAATATCACGGCGGGGGACACCAGAAATGGGCTTCACACATTGTGCCCATGTGGGGAATCGAACCCGGGTCTTCGGCGTGACGAGCCAACGCTTTAACCACCAGGCTACTCCACCGCCCTGTGTGATAAGGGGTAGATGGGGTAGCCTTATGGCTAAAGCGTTCGATCGTTGCGCCAAAGACACGGGTTCGATTCGTAATATGGGTACGATGTGTGGAGCCTATTTCTGGTGTCCCCAGTCGTGATATTGCTTGAATATTTGACAAGACTCACTCACTCGTGTTGTAAGTGTATATGCTTATGATGAGTAGAAACAATGAGAACTATGATAAAGAACGTATGCACGAATGTTTAATGATGGCTGTAGATTCAGCTAACAAATACTGGGTATTCGATTCGATTTAGAAGGGTATTGAGGGTATCGCGGTTGTGTTTTAGAACCTAAATTTGGTTACGGTTGTAACTGTTTGCTCAAATCATATGTTAAAGTTTAAGTAAAGTTTAAAGTCTGAATCAACATTACAAGTAAACGTATGTGTGTGTGTGTGTGTGTGTGTGTGTGTGTGCGTGCGTGCGTGTGCGCGTGTGTGTATGTGCCCATACACCATCAAGGTCAACGTACATTAATACGAAGCAAAATCATTTTGTGATATCGGATACATGTACCGTTCTGAATATTTTATCGCTAACCTTTGTAGTTTTCGAATTAGTGCTTGAAGTCACATGACTCATGAATTATTCAAAATAGGTATTCGAATATATTCATTTTCAGGAATTTATGCACGATGTTTTTGTTGGTATGTTATTTTCTTTATTTAAAACAGCGTAATGATCTCTGCCTCTTCCATCTACCTCTAAATCAGTGATACGGAAGAAGAAACGAGTGTTTTAAGAATTGAATGTGATATTCAGAAATGTATTGATAAGTTTGGTCCCGAGTCATATCACAGTAGCACGAAAATTTGTAAATTGTGTTTCGTCGCTGTCGAAGTAAGGTCGTCGCTGTCGAAGTAAGCTAGAATTCAATGAATTCATAATTTAGGTCTAAAATTGAATGAGAATGTGTATAGACATTTCAGAATGTCGTGCAGTAGTGTCGTGTCTGTAATTGTCAGTAAATACTTTTGCGTGTCACTGGATTGTCTGGTTCCTGGGGCTGTGTGGTAGCCTTGTGGTTAAAGCGTTCGCTCGTCACGCCGAAGACCCGGGTTCGATTTCTGGTGTTCCCCGCCGTGATATTGCTGGAATATTGCTAAAAGCGGCGTAAAACTAAACACACTCACTCGATCTGGTTCCTCATTTGATTGGTTAAGACACCATTGTTTACAGGCTGCCATTGTATGGCAGAAGCACATGTGCTTATGGTTGCGTCAAGCACCACACACATCATTTTTATTATAATGCGGAAACCTAAATCAAAATTAGTATATCGTTTTTAGTCTCACCAAAATCGGTAAATGACGTGTCGTGGAATGGACTGTTTGGTTGACTACACGCCATCGTCACATGGCAGGGGCACTGCTGTCCTCGCTAGACAACAAAGATTTACCTTTTCATGCAAATTGTTTAAGTGAGGGGGCCACAGTCAGAGCAGGACACCTGTACTTCGTAAACACCTGGTGGTATCACCGACCTCAAGTGATCCGTTCACACGTCTTGTTCACGCTTCTTAGTCTTTACGTCAAGCCGAAGACCCAAGTTCGATTGCTGGAATATTGCCAAAAGCGGCGTAAAACCACACTCACTCACTCACTCACACTCACTCACTCTTAGCCTTTAACGAGCAATGGAATCCGCTCATAATCGAAAGGGATTATGCTCTAGCGTTGATATTTCATATACTAGTAAGCAGACTAAAGGAGTCCATTTGTAACCCAATCACGTCTAATAGGAACTTTATATGAACTTTGTGTGAACCCTACCATGTATTGCAATAATTAAAGATAGTATTGACAGACATATTGAAAAGAAAAACATTAAGCTCACCGTTTTATTCGAAGTTACAAACAATTTGTATGGCGACACACCTGTGTATGTAGATCTAAGAACGCATTTATTTTCAGAAGGCAGTCATTTTCTCCATCGCTGACCTGTTCTGTTGAATATGGGTAGGACTTCTGAGACATTGTCAAAGTGTTGATAAAGGACAAGTAAACCTAAATCTACTTTGTAGGGTACTTTGTTTGTTGTATAATCAACACTGCAGGTTACACTCTGCTATGTCCCTTCTACATGGCGGAGAAATGTCACTTACGCCAACCAGAGGAGACTAATGGGGTCGGGGTGGACAGGCTCGCTGACTTTGTGGACATCTCATTGAGTAGTATAGATACTGATGGTACGGGACCAGGTCCCCCCAAGGGCTCAGTTTAAAAAAATTAGCCCTTGGGGAGGCCCTAATTCCGTACCATCATTATCTTTACTACTATTGAGTTGCATGGCAAAATTTGACGAAAATCGGTAGAATAGTTTCTGAAATATTAACTTTTAAGTGAGCATGAGGTCGGTCGGGCAAAATCAAGGCCTTTTATAAGAATCTCATTTTCGCTAGGGCTACCCATTTTTTCAGCAACCACAAACCCCATATTCGACCAGATACCAAGACAGGTATGAAAAATAACTGGCACCACACGGACTGTTTCCATAGCCGACAGCAAATAGTCTAGTCTTACTCCAATTGTGTAGTTTTCTAGACAGACCCTCCGACAGCTCGCCTAGTATTTTTGCAGATGCACAGTCGCGGGCTTGGGGTTGCAAAAGACGAATGGAGTCGTAGACTTGTCTAGGCCCGTTTTCGTATTCCTACTGCTTTTCGTGGAATTCGTGGTACGGAAAGTAGAGCGCACGCCCGGACGAAAAACAAACAAACGCATGGTTCGTATTCCCTACTACAATACTTTTTTTACCAAATAGGCTGCATTCCACACATCGACTTCTCTACTCCATATAGTGGGGATCCCCGGGTTTGGGAGTGGAAACTGGTTTGGGCGTTTCTGTCTTCTCGTCGACCGGTATGTGGGCCAGCGTGCTAACCGGTGTGCTGTGCTTCCAGATCTTGTGGACGACCTTCCATAGAAAAACGGCAACTAACGACATGTAGACCAATCTTTGGGTCGATTCCACCATCTGCCCCACCTTCTGGATATCGAAATTGGTTTCTTCTTCTAGTTCCTTCTCCATTTCCTCGCGGAGGAGTTTGGAATCGTCCTCGTCGTCGTCGTCGATGTCCAGCCAAGACAAGACGTCGACCAACATGTTCGTTGTTTGCCTCGCATGAGTCTCGATCTTCCCCAGGCGGTTGTAGAAGTCCTGGATAGTTGGCAATGTACTACCGGGTATAGCTACTTTCGATCTATCTCGAGTCACCTTTTGTGACAATGGTTCGATGACCGGCAATGATACTTCTGGTGGTGGTGGTGGTACTTCTTCTTCGACTAGCGGCATGGTTGTGGTGTTCCTTGATCGGATCTCGCCATATGTTGTAGAGTCTTTTCGATCCAATACCAAAACGCTTTTTGGACTTTTCGGAGGCATGTTGAAATTTTTCCTATATTTTTCGTACTTCCTATATGTCTATATGGAAATCCAAATCGTATCCCAATCCTCTCCCATTTTTTCCTGGGAAGGCTGGTTTTCCTCCATCCCACTGCAAACCAAGGAAATCCAGTTGGGAAA
This sequence comes from Haliotis rubra, assembly GCF_003918875.1. Taxonomy (NCBI): domain Eukaryota; kingdom Metazoa; phylum Mollusca; class Gastropoda; order Lepetellida; family Haliotidae; genus Haliotis; species Haliotis rubra. Next base: position 1,263,224 of record NW_025766170.1, on the reverse strand, counting down.
AAAAAACAGGAAAAAAACAATCCCAGGAAAGTGCTAGATTTTGCTACGATTTGCTACAATTTGCTGTACAATCGTACAAGCCCGCGACTGTGCATCTGCAAAAATACTAGGCGAACTGTCGGAGGGTCTGTCTAGAAAACTATACAATTGGAGTAAGACATGACTATTTTCGGCTATGGAAACAGTCTGTCTGGTGCCAGTTTTTTGCATACCTGTCTTGGTATCTGGTCGAATATGGGGTTTGTGGTTGCTGAAGAAATGGGTAGCCCTAGCGAAAATGAGATTCTTATAAAAGGCCTTGATTTTGCCCGACCGACCTCATGCTCACTTAAAAGTTAATATTTCAGAAACTATTCTACCGATTTTCGTCAAAATTTTGCCATGCAACTCAATAGTAGTATAGATAATGATGGTACGGAATTAGGGCCTCCCCAAGGGCTCAATTTTTTAAATTGAGCCCTTGGGGGGACCTGGTCCCGTACCATCAGTATCTATACTACTTATTGTATCCCAATTGCGTAGATCGATGCTCATGCTGTTGATCACTGGATTGTCTGGTCCTGATTTGATCATATACAGACCACAGCCGTACAGCTGGACTATTCCTGAGTGCGGCGTTAAACAACAAACAAAACAAAGTTTAGGATTTACGACAGTCGTAACCAAGAGCTCAGACCGCTTTACGGAAGACACGCGTGTATACAAAAACGTTTCACAACTGGTTCACACTTCTTATACATATTTCAAATTCAGATTTTTTCTATTTTTTAAGGTTATCCAGCACGCCGGGGATTTGTATTTTTATAAAACCCAAACATTTACTCTTCGTAAACTGAGATATGTCAGGCACAATTACTCCCCAGTCGTCAATGATTTTCGAGATTCTGCAATCGCCTGGTCTATGTAAAAAAGTTAATGTTACCATTACCACAGTGTTCGTGTATGAAACAGTCGCACGCACAAATGTGGTATAGCTATTTACGCCATCTCTTACGGTGACGTCACACCCTAGTGAAATTCGCATCATGGCCATCAATCATTGTGACCAGCCAATCACTATCCTGTCACAATAATCTCATGCACGTGTCGCCTTGGTAACAAACGTATGAGTTTCATCAATCACTGACCAGTGTAACCAATAAAAGGATTGATTTTCCAAACACTGGTCCAAACATGAACCGGCTCCGCAGCTTGTAATCATTTGGATTATTCTACCCCTATAGGGTTTGTTTCGCTCAAAAACTACTTGTGTATCACCGGTCATGAAATCCACGTACCATGGAGAAGACACACCTTGTGATAGTGATTATGATAGTTCCCCAAAATATGCTGTGGCGATTCCTCATAAGTAGGATTCGTCCCCAGTATCTCACGTTTGTCCACACTGAAGCACATGATATCTCCTTAACAAGGAGATATTCTGTTATGTCGAAATATGGCTTTGTTTCCCCAGCAGTGAACGGGTACCCGGTAGGATTACATGGTGATTGTAAACGTTCTAGATCCTCATAGACAGCTAGTGTTTCATAGTTCTCAGGGACTTAAGACTGAAAATCTCACAGCACAGTCCATCCAATGACGGGGTAATAATTATCGCTTACAGCATTCTCATGGTTGATAGGTCGTCACATTACAATTTTTCTGACAGGATAAAAATGTTCGTAAGAGCTGACGTAAATGAGGATAATAATGATGGCCAAAGTTGGTGCTCATACTTTCAACAACTGGTTTAATGACCCAGACCCTACATAAAGCACCAGCATAACTGAACATTATCAAATTCAGTAGAAAACAATATGAGGTCATTCATCTTTTATGTATAAGCCCGAACAGCTAATTAATTCGGTTATATAAAGCCAAAACAAGGCTCAATATTTTTTAAATGCCAATGGTTTTCTATTGGTGCGTAATATCACACCACGTCATATGCGGACCTGGCCTCAACATGTGTCTCCCCGCTTGCATGATATGGCCATCGTCAGTGAAAGAATGACACAAATGAACATCTGTCATAGCCAGCTGGCAGCCAAAATTCAGTTAGCGAAAATTCAATGGCGTGCACGAGTAGCATTGATTATTGTTATCAAGTGAATATGATACCAGGTCAAAAAGTCACAAGATGCCACATTGCCATGGAATGTTTGCTTGTTGGGTTGGTTGGCAAAGTAAATATTGACGCTACATGCATTTAGAAAGGTAAAGAAAACGATTTATAATGTAACCGAATAATATGAATACTGGTCAATATATGTTTTTCAAATGACGTCATTGGTACCTGGAATGTGCTATTGGCATATTCCTGTTCACAACGGCACCTCTTTTAACTGGACGATTTGGCCGGAACACGCCTTGGGGTACATCTATATTCATTAGTTTTGGTTCGGATTAATCAGGTTTGGTATGACAGGTATTTGATAGCAGCTTCAACCGAAATCACTTCCGTTGTACATGTCATTTTCATTTCTCTGCATTTTCGTTGATTTCGTTTAAGCCCAATGCACAATGTCTTATAGATATGTATGTGTGTGTTCATCGCATTCATATAAAGATTAAAGGCAATCACTACTCTCGAGCTATCGAACGGTACAGATAACAGGATTCCATCATGCACAGACATTATTCATGGTGCTAATCGGTTTGAGGATCGTGGGCGGTGTGAGCACGTGCAATCCGTGTTGACAGACTATAAATTCAGTCCAGGAAGTCACGTTATAATCCCGCAGTAAATGTTCCCCGTACAGCGTAATGGCGTGCTGATAGCACGTTCAAAGCCATTATTTCCGTTATTTAGCTTTACATGGCCGATATTTGGCCAGAGTTTGGACATATCACCGCAATTGTTGCATCGGGTCAAACAACAGTCCAGATAGTGCGGACATAATAGCGTGATAAGCACAACGGCTGATTCACATCGACCTTGTACGACATGTAGCTCTCACCAAATAACGCGATATCTCAGTTCTCGCGTGATGACAAAGTAGCGTGCTGTGATCAAAATACTCACCTTTCCTGGGCAGTATAACGGATTATGAACGGAGCTAAGTATTTGATTGCTGGTAACTGACAACAAGTAGTGTTGTCACGGTTGTAATTGTATATGTAGACTACAGCTGTGACGACATACTTTTAATATGAATAAAATATGAATACAGTAGTTGGAAGTATGACCTACTGTGTCAGGTTGTGAGTGGCGACGATAATACAATGCAAATGAGTACAATATCCTTAGTGGCGGTGGTAATACATTACAAATGAGTACAACATACTCAGTGACGATGGCAATACATTACAAATGAGTACAACATACTCAGTGGCGATGGTAATATAATACAAATGAGTACAATATCCTCAGTGGCGATGGTGATATAATGCAAATGAGTACAACATCCTCAGTGGCGATGGGGATATAATGCAAATGAATACAACATCCTCAGTGGCGATGGTGATATAATGCAAATGAGTACAATATCCTCAGTGGCGATGATAATACAATACAAATGAGTACAACATCCTCAGTGGCGATGGTAGTATGATGCAAGTGAGTACAATATCTTCAGTGGCGATGGTAATACAATGTTAATCAGTACAATGTCCTCAGTGGTGACGATAATACAATACAAATCAGTACAATATCCCTGAGGACACACAGTAAGGGACATTAATCATATGTACCTTTATATAATCAATATCCATCAATATCAATTGGTATTTATTCTACTATAAATTCGGTAACTAGTTGCAGCTGATTCTGATTGGTCAATTTGGGATAAAAAGCACAATAAAAACTTCTGACCGAAGCAGCTTACTTGACGAACGTTGTTCGCAATCATTCAATATTAGTACAAATGTAGGTTATCGCAGATATTTTTCTGTTAAATGTATGTGCAGCACTACATGTTTGGCATAAAACCTGATTAAATCGGTTTGGAGAGTGCATTTCCAATTTAAGATACAGTGAACAGGAATTTTGGCGTTTTTCTGTATCTGACAGTGACATCATATGTTATGCGACATAATGAGCAGGGTATGGTAAAATGGTAGTCACATGCAGTGCTGGACTGAACTTTCCAAGGCTTGTTAAATTTTCATAATATTTGTCTTGATATGTAAAGACGTATATACTGCAAGTTTAAAACTAGTTCCGACATCATGTAGTTCCGAGTAGCTCACGTCTAACTAGTGACTCCTAATGAAAGTTCAAGTCAACTTGAAGTCTTCTAGTCTTTTAAAGATGTGGCTATGTTGAAGCTTATAAAGAAGGATATAGTTTGTTAAAGTCTTTTATATGTGTAACGTAATAATCTCGCTTTGAATTTATGAAATATGGAAAAATAATCATTAATTATTTAATTGATGGAACGGATATGGGAATCTCTTCAAAAGGTGATCTACCAAAAAACTTGACTTCAAGTTAACCTCATGTTTACAAATCGAAACATATTTGTACAATGCTTCAACTAGATTTGACTTTTGTCCCTCACGAGTGCAACCGATAGATCAGGTAAGCTCATTTTTCATATCTGTCACTATCTGATCGTTAATCACAAAAACACGCTTATGAAAAAGCCGGAATCATAAACGGACTTTGCATTTTAGCAGCGATTTCTTGTGATTATGGAAATGTACTAACTCATTAGTATCATTGAAACAAACAACTGTCACCAAAATATCAAAGACAACCAGTTACCATAACACAATGTTCACCGTCGTACCGATAACCCCTTTAAGTGGTTCTCCTATCCATCAGTAGACGATGTAATATTACTGTAAGGACAACGAAATCAATAGCAACACATATATATCCAGGCTTATATGACCAAGCAACAAATATCCCAGCCCACCACGTTCAGTATGTAAAGTAGGTATTTAATCCATTGCCGTGTTTGTCGCGTACTCTCGGAGTGTATAATACCATCTGGATCCGTCGTCGAGCTCCAGAAGGGAGCCAGACAGCGCAATGGAGAGACCGCGTATGTAATCACCGTAAGTATTTTACATAATAAGTAATCAATTACTCTCATGGCAGTGGAGCAAACTAGTTATTGCTTTTCGTTCTGCTGAATTTGTCAAATGGCATTGTATTTTGCGTGGATGACTCCAATGATGGGTTCTGTGTCTGTTCTGGATGGAGGTTCTCGTCGTCGTGCCCACGTAGCCAACTAATAGACGAAGGAGTCAGGGTCGTTTCAGGCTTAATTACAAATTGGATGTTCCTTGCTGCCAATGAAACATCCACATGTCCTTTTCACAGACGGAGATTGGGGAGAACGGTGAGGTAAGGTTCACAAAGCTTGATGTCTGAAGCAAATATATTGGAAATCTTTCGATCGATGTTTTCATTAATTAGTTTGGTATTTTTTATATGTTACTTCGCAAAGACTATAGGTAGATGTAAAGATAGATAAGGAAGTTCTGTCTCTTGCCTGTTGTGTTGGATGCTTCTAAATTTGATCAGGCGCAGAAACAAGCAAACGAGTGAATGTTGTTGAATGCCGTTTGTATTCCTTCAGTACAACTGTAAAGACTTAGTCTGGATCAGACAAACCACTTTTAGCACGAGAATCGATCCACGCTAAACCCTCAAGTCACTGAGACTGAGTTCCACTGGAACTTCATCACGTCCAAGTATAGGGTACCGGAACTAGTTCTTTCCTCGGAATATCAACCGGCCCAGAAGCTATAAATATTTCACCCAATTCTGTAATTTCTTTGCGAATAGGGTCAATATTCAGAAAGGAATTACATTAACCATTGCGGAAATTCGTTTCCATGACGATTATTACGAGTAAGAGTCAGACTTAAACTAATGTTTTAATTGTGTATGTTCCACAAGGAGTAGATAATGCCAGTTTACTGTACACTGGTCCCAAGACATGGGTAATAATAGGTGCGGATATAATTGGCGCATTATTATAATTCAATAATGACGATCTAATTTCGATGTATTAGTAGAATTCTGTATAATTGTTTGAAGATCTCTAATGGGAATTAATGTATATCTATCGGGTTACAAAGGAACTGTGGTATTGGCAATTGATTAGGCCGCGACGTACAATTCCACAAATCCATGTCACTAGACACTCTTGTCAGAGAAGAATAGTTCTGGACAGTCAGCACTGGTACGCTTTATGTGGTACCGTTCTGACCAGTCGGCCATCTTTGTCCGGCATTTTGTTGGAAGTTTTCTGCTAATGCAGGTTAATGGCCATTGTGACCATGCCACTGATTGATACGTGTTTGTGCTTCAGTTGCCGGATGTCGTGTTTACTGTGTATCAAGTTTGGTACTGATGTTGACCCAATAACGCTAATGATAAACATGTTTCAGATAATGACGGCGTTAATTGTGTATCCAGAGGATAGTAAAGATCACGTAGTATTTACAGTATCTATATGAATATCTGTGTTAAATGTCAAGTAGTTTTCTAGCTTTCGAAACTCAGTGTAAGGCGATCTAGTTCAAACGCGCCATCATATCGCTGAAATCTATTATTATTTTAAGGAGTTATACACCATTCAGCAATTCGTTTCATCTTGTATACAGTCTACATTTATGTTAATGAACTGCCAGGCAAACCAAAGTACACACCCATGTTTGATGATGGCTAGAAATGAAAAATACAAATCAATGGTTATTTGATGGTGATGGTTTTGATACGCCGTCATGTTTGTATTTTGGATCTTTGATTTTGCAGTGTTCCGATGACAAGAAAGGTTCCGATAACGGGGTGGGGATTGTGTCAAATATACTACCCATCAAAAGTTTAGACTCACTAATGTATATGTAGCCACTTTTCTAAACTAGATTTTGCTCAATATTCCATAATGTTTAAAGGTGCTGTTTACACATGAACTGATGTATTGTAAAACAAATTCGTAACGTTGAAAAAATTATTTTCAGGGGTTCAATAAATCATGAAACTCAGTGAAAATTGGCGAATTCTTAACAAAACTTTACACCAAAACGCAGCTGTTCACATGCACAATATTTGCACATGCTTTTCAGAAAATCTATGAATGATCCTCGTGCAATTCAAATGAATTGTGTTTGCAGTTGGTTCCCCTAAGTTAGTGGAGAAATTCATCTTCGATGTAACCATATATATATACATAACATATAGTGAGTGCTTTAAGTGTGTCTAAACCTTTGAGGGATAGTATACAAGAAAAATATTCTTGCTCTACCTGTTTTAACCTAGAATGAATCTTGTAGAAGGTTTTTGTCTAGATTAGGTTGCTGCATCATACTCAGGTACGCATTAAGTGAGTGACGATTTGGTTTAAGTCGGTTTTGACCAGTACTTCAGTCACATTAAGAGATATCAGCTTTATGTGAAAGACAAAAGGCGAATTGATGTAGCTAGACACGTGACCAGAACGAATATTGGATTCTGAACCACGATCAGGGTTTCAGACCTGCCTGAGATAATAACGTTTTCTTAAACCCCCCAACCGCGTTATGTTTTGAAAATATTGCTCTGTTAAGTGTTATTGTTCTTTTTTTGGAACATTTGCAGTTTATTCCGTGTCTTATATATCTTCATGTAAGTTGTGTTCATATTACTTTACACTGTAGCATTTGTGAAATACTAAAGGAAGGTTATAGTCCGAGTACAGTCATTATGTCTCTACCAGAGTGGCATCGTTCTCTTGAAGAATATCAGCAAGTAGCAAACGTGATTAAGGAAACTTGGGTGTGGTCATTGTAGTAGGGATGGATGAGAAAACATCTCAAGAACAAGGTCATTCACAGGGACTTCTGTTGGACATGGCATGGAGCTGGAGCAATATAATGTCTTGCTTTATTGGACAGAGGTAGAGGCCTACAGGATATCGGTTTCACATCATGCATGTGTGCAAAGCTCTCGAAGGAGCTTGTTGAGTCAAATCGATAGGCATCACACATCCCAATGGTTTGATCCATGGCGACCAATTGGACTGAAGACCTCATAATTGGCTGGCACAAGAAATGTATTCTTAATTGTCCATCAGTGTCGTATGCCTGTTTTACTCAGTCGTTAGGCCAGGCAGTTTGGAGTGTAGTTGGCGAGTATTTGTCCCCTATTCAGGTCGGTACGTGGGAAAAAAACATTCAACTTAGTTTTGTTTTATTTCCTCAAAAGATACATTTTCGAAAGGTCATAATTATAGTTGTATGAATATTGTATGTGTATTGATAGTACAGTAATAGAGTTAGTGGTTTTACAGTTTACTAATTTCTGTTTGTTGGGACCATTGTTTTTTACATTTTTTGGTCTGCTGTAACGTAGGTCATGTTTATAAAAGAAAAGAAATGTCGATTCTGACATGTGTTTGCAATATCATAAAACCAGGGTGAGAATACCTGTAGAATTCATTCAGCCATTAAACTAAGAGAAGTTTCCCCCTACTCGGCCACCATATGTATGAGCCTCATCTATCTGACCAACGTCCTATATCATGAATGTATCAATCCCTTGATTGTTCCATGTTAGACCAGCAATCAGAAATGTGATAGCCAATCGATGGAGACGCATAGATAGAGCACTATGTGGAGATAGGAAGCAATTAAGTAAGTGATAGTAACGCTTTTATCGATAATGCCAAACAAAAGACGAGCATGGGACGCTGGATCTTTCATCTCTGGTAGCATTTCGAAACACGCTCTTATTAGAAAAGATAACAGTTGAAAGAACAAAGGCGCAGGCGGAAGGAAACGAGTGTTTTAGCTGAAGAGGATGGACGACATCCTCAGGACCAAATGTCAGTGACCTTTGGTATGATCTGCACGTTTTGGTCGTGCAATGAGAGGAGGAGGTGTGAGGCATGTAGTCCACATATCATGTCCAGCTGATTACGATTTAGTGGACAGCATCTTGCTCACGTTCCTATTAAGTAAAGCAAATAGTGCGGAGGTAGGTTCATAATAACCGCTTTATTTGTTACGTGCATAACTTTATAAACCTATATCCGCACACAAACTTGTCTTAAGTGATGGAATATGCTGATCTTTTGGGATGCTCATTCTTTCAGCAGTCATTGTAATGTTCTTTAAGGTGTATTTAGAAGTTGGATATTGAACTGATACTTAAACTGATTATGAGTATGAAAAATATGCTTGGAAAAGACTTTATTGTATTACTGCTTGACTAACATCGCTACGTCTAAATGCCGTTTTAACTGTGATTGGGTATAGACGTTAATAATGATGTTATATTGGTATTGATACCTGTGAAGATCCGGGGTAGAATTGATCTTCAGCAACCCATGCTTGTCGTAAGAGGCAACTAACGGGATCGGGTGGCCAGGCTTGCTGACTTGGTTGACACATGTCATCGTGTCCCAATTGCGTAGATCACTCACTCACTATATTGTTAAACGATTTAAGTCAACACCAATGCACGTATATGTGCTGTAATATATGCAATGACTTGACTCGTAGTCTGAAGACACAGTACAGTGGAAGCTGTCTAAACCGGCACTCGTCGGGTCTAAAGAAACAATACGGTTTAGACAGCGTGCCAGATTGTACATATGACACGGTTACCGCTGACTAGAAGTGAACCTGTTTTGTCACTCTCATATACATTGGTGTATCACAATAAAACATGTCAACTCACTAGTTAAATGGACAAGTATACCCATGCTGAACTAAGATTAAATTGTCTTTGTCGGCAACCATGTAGTTTCAACGCAAGATTAATTGGTGACAATACACATCCTGCCGACTCCTCGCCACGCGCCGGATTAGACAGCTCTGATTACAGTTATAAACCTATATTCGTGCGGCACATTTCATGCCGAGATCCGATATTGACAGCTGCCGGATTGCAGAGCTTTTAAATGTTTACTGTGTATGTATTTGCTACCCATGTGGGATCAGCTGGTGGTGTCAGTATTGGACCTGGGGGTACGACCAGGCATGCTCGTGTGTTTGTGACGGGTGGCACCGCTGGAGCAGGATACGCTCGCCCAACACTCCGAATCATCACTGTTTGATTTTGATTCACTTTATTAACCCAGATAAATACCCTTTCTATTTGGTGATAAAGTGAGTGAGTGAGTATGTTTTTACGTTACCTTTAGCAAGTGGAACCAGCTGGAGATGAAAGCCCAGGACCTGGGGATCTGGAGATCTGTAGTGGACGGCCTAAGTAAGTAAGTTTGCAAGGGTTAGCGTAACCCGCAGCCTGATTATTCTTCTACGTTACACGTACAATGTGATATAGCTGGAGTGACTGAGTGGTCTGGTTTAATGCCGCTTTTAGCAATATTCCAGCAACATCACGGCGGGGGACACCAGAAATGGGTTTCACACATTGTACCTTTGTGGAGAATCGAACCCGGGTCTTCAGCGTGGCGAGCGGACGCTTTAACCACTCGGCTACCCCACCGCCCCTGGAGAGAAAGAGGAATGACACCAACTCATGGTCCGACTATAACGGTTCTTCCAAACCTTGGACCTATCATTCTAGAGCTTTAAAATACCAGGCATTTAAACAAGTAATATATCTGGTGGAACAATGTTGTGCTCTTTACCATCTGTCGGGAAATCTGTGTGCCTCAACGACATGCCTTTATGTCAGACAAGTACATAAATCGATAAGTAATAATTATGTACATTATAAAACAAATAGCCAATATATTGATTGTATATAAAACAACAAATTAAACCATGCCCATCCTACGACATTACGTACTGCTTTATGACAAAGCTAATTGTCTTTTAACATAACAGCGCACAGCTGTACAAGATAGCTTCATTACGTCAACAGCTGACCGTCAATACATTTCTAAATTATGGAAATACATAAAGCAAACCATTATAAATATCACATGTATCTTATGTGTTCTTGAAGAATATACATCAGCAGTAAGTGTATATTCATGCATGCATCCTCGTAGACCTACGCACCCAAGTGTTGTAATATCAGTAATTTGGTTGAGCTTCAAGGTTTGGGCCGTGGAATGGTAAGTATGTGGTTAGTTGACATATCGGTTCTATAAGTGTTCCCTTTGTTGTTGGAATGGTCTTGAATTAGCAGATGCACATAACACTCGATAATGTCAACACGACTATCGCCTCATCATCAGTTAATGATCCTCTTTTGTGAACAGCTTATCAGCATCCATGTTGATCTCCAGTCTTATGCTGTGATAACTGAAGGTCGCCAAATCCCCCCAAAAATGTTTTTGAAGTATCGTACATTGAGTACATCATGACCGATATGTTTATATACGTTAGTGGGAGGAGGAGTAGGAGTCGTTACAGGACACTTACATATCTACCTGACAGCTGATATGAAAACAGACGTTAATCGATATTTGTAGTTTTACACATGACATTTCAACAATGCCAAACATTTTCAATATCCTCACATAATATAGGGTTATAAATCAAAGGCTGGCATGTTTATCTAAATAATGAATATGTGCATTGAAGTTTTAAAATGTAACAAGTTGTGATTTCCATTTTCCTGTCTGGAATTTCCCCTTCACGTTGAACGTTATACTATTTAACGTCCACATCTCTCAACACTATGGGGCTTCAGAACAAGTGTGGATACAATGTGTGAAACCCATTTCTGGTGTCCCTCGCCGTTATATTGCTGGAATGTTGCTAAAAGCGTCGAAAACTAAACTCACTCACAAACTCACTCACTCACTCAGAACAAGTGCATTTTAATGGCATTTCGTGTGAAGACACATTTATCTTACAACTGAGCTTTTTCACAAAGACCTGGTTACAGCCATAAAATATGTGGTTAATATTCATAGGAATGTTTAAAGATGATGTACTATTTATGATGTGATCCCACGCTGTGATCTTAACATGGGGTTGACACAACTCGTTACTCGGGCGGGGATGTAGCCTAGTGGTTAAAGCGTTCGCTCGTCACGCCGAAGACCCGGGTTCGATTCCCCACATGGGTACAATGTGAAACCCATTTCTGGTGTCCCCTACTGTGATATTGCTGGAATATTAGTAAAGGCGGCGTAAAATCATACTCACTCACTTGTTACTCGCTGGAACAAATTGTGGCTGTGTTACGGACAGAGCAGCACATGCAAACGCTTGCAAACACCTGGTTCCTGAACCACTTTCAGTGATCTATTCATATAATAGTTATCACTGTTTAGCCTGCTACGCACCATGGAATCTGCGTTCAACAGATATCCGAGACAGATATTCGCTATGAGTATGTTAAACATCGCTCTGTGTACAGATGACATTTATTCATATGTGTACACGTTACACCCAATCTGTGCAACTGCCCGTTGCGTTCATTAGGCAGGCGGTTTGCCAAATGGGTGCAGTGCAATTCAACTTGCCCACTGCATGCAATGGACAAACTATGATTTGTTCATTGCACATTCTTTAAATATTTCACAAAATTGGCAACCAGTTTTTTCATTTCACGCAGCTGTTCTGCCCATTGGTGAAATTGGTATTATGAAACACACTTTGCCATTTTAGAAAGTGGTCAAATGTAACGTATGTTATATTTGGGATTACACTTTCTTAGTAAAGTACAGATCTAGTACTTATTTGTTTTGGGTTGAGTCCCATCCGGGAATCGAACTCACACCCTCAGAGTCAGGCACCTAATCGCCAGCCCGCAAAGTCAGACGCATAGACCGCTCAGCCACCGCGGCGGTGTGCTGGCGATAAGGTGCCTGACTCTGAGGGTGTGGCTTCGAATCCCGGATGGGACTCAACCCAAAAAAGAGAATCTAGTATCTGTACTATCTAGTACTAGAATCTGTACTTTACTAAGAAAGTGTAATCCCAAATATAACATACGTTATAGAAATTGGTATTGTTTTACATGTTTTGTTTTTGATAAAGTAAACTCTATAACTGAGTGCATGAAATTTAACAACCAAACAATCAAACTTTATTGTCTAAATAAAACGTAGTGTTATCTGCAAAAATAGAGTATCTCAATCACATCACCGTACAGTTCAAAGCATAGTATTTGTGGCTGTGGCCAGCATTATTTAATTGTTTAATCTTGTTCTCAACATAGAGTTATAACGAACATATTTTAGTATAGTCTTTATTCATGTGAATGTAGGCCATCGGCCCATGGTACAACGTTATACATTGGCAGCCTTCAAGCTGTAGCGACGACGATTGTTAGCATAGAAGATGAACATGGCAAGATTTCTTAAAACGAGAGGAGTAGCATCACTCATCAGTCGATTAAATTTACACAAGGTTGGATGGGTGGAAACATCGAGAGGGATAAAACGTTTACGTAGATCATCATAAGCAGTACAAATCAGTAAAAAGTGGTACTCATTTTCTACATAGTTACAGGAACACATTTCACACAATCTTGAGTTTTTTGGTTAATAAAAATCATATAAATCGTTATAAATACCAGGATGAACAGTACAATGAAAATATAACCAATATTGATTATATGTACTTCATAAGTGCTATAGTTGCGTATGTTGATTTTCACGGTATTTTCACGGGGTTTCGGCATTTTAAAGCATTTGGGGGTCATAACAGTCGGACCTTATTTGATGTAGTCACAGTGTCCTAGAAGGGACATTGTCGCGCATTTTAAGGCTTTCTTACACATCTTACCGACCTGAAAGTATACTTTGATCTTGAAGATTGTCGTTATGTCTCTTTGTCGCCATTTGGATGAATACAAAAATAATAGAATAATAGCGACAATGCGACAAATGCGACACAATTGTTATGGTGGCTGATTAGGGCCATCGCTCTTATCACGAGTTGCGATATCACGAGACGAGAAAGCGATAACACAGACGAGAAAGCGATAACGCGAGACGAGAAAGCCACGAGACGAGAAAGCGATAGCACGAGACGAGAAAGCGTACCATTACGCGAGAAAGCGATAGAGACGACAAGAAAGCGATACGCAAAAGCGATATACCATGCGATCCCATTCTGGTTAAATTTACAACTCCATACAGACAACGCAACAATGTCAGCCATATGACAGCCTTGACTTGGTTACGTTGGTCACCATAGAGGGCCTCATGATCATAACCTTTGATCAGACATTGCAAAAGTCAACGTTCCTATTAACAATAGGAACAATCAAGCGCAATGCTGAAACAGTTATATAAGTGTCCAAGAGCATCATATACTGTCCAACGCATTGACTATGTAATGTGCGAGAGGCCGATAGTTCATTGTTTGTTGTTTACCAGAACACTCTGCAATATGCCAGCTACATGACGGTAGTCTGTATATTAAAACAATATCTAATAAAATAATCCATGACATCAACCAGTGATTGACATTATGATCATTAATCTACGCAGTTGTGATACATGCATCAACAAAGACGGCCTGCCTCACCACCAGATCCCGTTAGCCGCCCCGAAAGCCCGATGTGTTACTAAAGACCAATTCTAACCTGACCTTACCGGAGTTACGAACGACAAATATGTGTTCTAGAAGATTAATGCTGACCCTGATCTTCCCGGGGTGACCAACGACAAACATGTGTTCCTGAATACTAATTCTAACCCTGATCTTCCCGGGGTGACCAACGACAAACATGTGTTCCTGAATACTAATTCTAACCCTGATCTTCCTGGGGTGACCAACGACAAACATGTGTTCCTGAATACTAATTCTAACCCTGATCTTCCTGGGGTGACCAACGACAAACATGTGTTCCTGAAGACTAATTCTAACCCTGATCTTCCTGGGGTGACCAACGACAAACATGTGTTCCTGAATACTAATTCTAACCCTGATCTTCCTGGGGTGACCAACGACAAACATGTGTTCCTGAATACTAATTCTAACCCTGATCTTCCTGGGGTGACCAGCGACAAACATGTGTTCCTGAATACTAATTCTAACCCTGATCTTCCTGGGGTGACCAGCGACAAACATGTGTTCCTGAAGACTAATTCTAACCCTGATCTTCCCGGGGTGACCAGCGACAAACATGGGTTCCTGAAGACCAATTCTAACCCTGATCTTCCTGGGGTGACCAGCGACAAACATGGTTCCTGAAGACTAATTCTAACCCTGATCTTCCTGGGGTGACCAGCGACAAACATGTGTTCCTGAAGACCAATTCTAACCCTGATCTTCCTGGGGTGACCAGCGACAAACATGGGTTCCTGAAGACCAATTCTAACCCTGATCTTCCTGGGGTGACCAGCGACAAACATGTGTTCCTGAAGACCAATTCTAACCCTGATCTTCCTGGGGTGACCAGCGACAAACATGGGTTCCTGAAGACCAATTCTAACCCTGATCTTCCTGGGGTGACCAGCGACAAACATGTGTTCCTGAAGACCAATTCTAACCCTGATCTTCCCGTGGTTTCCACAGACAACACATACAATCGAAAGCATTCCCACATGCTATGTAGCCGGAACATGACCTCCGGTTATTATTTTCCGTCAAGTACACTCACACACAAATACAGTTGTTATTCAGTCGTGTCAGCATGCCAACACCATCGTCTTGTTATCAACTTGTCCTTCTTGTCAAATGACGGTAATCAAGGTTGTTGGACATCTACAAGTGGAGGTTGTTTGTAGCGGTCCCTTTCAGCAGCAGACATGCTGGCTCGCTAAGGTAATAATCAGTCCACTCCAGATTGTACCGTACCACTTTGTCCTTAACTACACAACCTCTCTTGGGACAACTTGACTGAGAGAGAGAGTGTGAGAGAGTGATAGAGAGAGGGGAGGGGTACGCTTGACTTTTTGTTAAAACTCAATAAATTTGATCAACATACGTGCGTCCATAGATGTCAAATCTTAGCTTGCGTACCGGTGACAGCTTGACTGAGAGAGAGAGAGGGAGGGAGAGTGAGAGAGTGAGAGTGGAGGGAGGTGTGTGTAGAGGGGTGAGGATGGGGGAGGGTGGGGGTGGTGTTACGCTTGACTTTTTGTTAAAACTCAATTAATTTGATCTTACATACGTGCGTCCATAGATGTCAAATCTTATAATGGCTTGCGTACCGGTGAATTAGTTTCTGTCACCAAACCTACTAGAATTGGAGGAAACAGACCCATGTGCTTCAGATGGAGGTTACTGAAGATAAATAAAATAACTAAGGTATATTGAGAGGTTCTATTTCAGCACATGAACTTGGCACCTTTGAGTCTTTCTTTTCGTTTGTCATATTACAGATCAAATATAAGTAACAAAGACGTAAACCAAACTTTAAACTTTATTACATATTTACAATTAATGGAAAATGGCAAAATACCCAATTGAGTGTAAGTGAAGTAGGTACAATTTATTTGATTATTCAAAGGAAAATTAGGATACCCAATTGAGATGAACACAAGTACATAACAAAATGACTCAAAACGTTATCTGTAGCTCTGGACAGGTATCGGATACGTGCGTAGAGAATAAAGAGAAGTGAGAAACACACAGAGAGAGAGAGGAGGGGAGAGTCAAAGATGTGGTGTGGTGTAGGAGCAGGTGAGTGTAGGGGCAGACAAACTGAGATATTAATATACACATGGAAAAATCGCAACGTTCATGATTTTAACCCCATATATCAACTCATATCATAATTGTGTTGTTTGTATGATTAATTTAAAGCTCCGGGTACGCCATACATTAATATAAGATATGCACGTGATACGATCAAAGGCGAGCATCACGTACAATACGTGTACCTATCATGAAGCATATATCAAGTTTCAGTAAAGCTGTTCTCACAGCTCGATAACTTCGAGAATCAATTGATTTCGATGTTGATAAGCAAATAGGTCTCCTCAACTGACAACTGCACAAAGATAGCAAGTTATTGGTAAGTGGCATATCATTGAAGGATATTGCAGAGATGCTGGTTGTCATCCGTCGACAATAAGCCAATTGGCAAAAAAAACATCAGCAAAATAATCCCCGTACTCATATTCGCGAATTAAGAACAGCTGGTTTTCATGTTCGAAGTTTTATCACGTCAAATTGGATTTGCTTCTTTAGTCCATTATCATTGTAAAATATCTCGCCCATGGGCGAAAAAAGTTGGTCCACTGGCGAGAATATGTGCTCAAAACTCTTCAGGATTGTAAATGTATGAAAATAAGTATACACATATCTTGACACACAAGTCAACTTATTTTTACTTAATTCAGGCAATTTGTAGCGTAAATTAAAATAGCTACAGGCGATATATTTTAATAACGTCATATCTTCGCTGAATTCAGTGAAATTAGTTTCCTGAAACTTGTAGACATAATTTCGTTTTTGCAAACTAAAACTGTATAAGTTATAAGCAAGGGAAAGTATTGTTGCCATGGGCAAAATATTTTCCCAGAAGTAGTTTAAATTTTCGGTTTTCAAAAAAATATCAATTTTGCATCCTGAGTATGTATCCATGATAATACCATGCTGAATTTTGTAAACTCAGAAAACGGCCACAGTGCGGTTTTCCAGAATTCCATCGCAATTTGTTATTTCTTGTTTGCGCCTCCAAGGTCGAACCTTGATGTATGAGCTAGGATACGTTTTAGCTGATGTTACTTATACTACAGTGTGCATGTCCACAAGATACTATGGCCGATGCCACGCACAAGTTTCCAATCCTTCACGAATGAAGAACCTAAAAGCTTTTGTATGTACCTCTGAACAGTTTCGTACAAATTACATTGTTTGTTGATATTCCAGACCAAAGGAGGTAAGTAATAGATCCAATTTGATGACATGTCAAGCCAAGTCGTCCAATCGATTTCGATAAGTCCATAGGGGAACATTATCATCAGCAATAGAGAAGCCGTGGAATGGCGCACTTGGTCTTCTGACGGGAGACTTGTACATTTGTAGTTATCTATACACTTACAATGATTCCAGTAGGATAATGCATCTGTGGAGGAGATTCCTATCAATGCCGTATGTAATCGAGTTCCCTGAAGGATGATGATGCATCTTTGAGAAAAGCCCTGAAAGATGATGCATTTGTTGGTGATGTCCCTATGGGTTGTACGGGAGATCTCTGCTGATGCTTCGTCTGTGTTTGACACAATCAGGGCGAATGATGAATTCTTATATCAGCAAATCCTGTGGGGAATTGCGGCCACCCTTTCTTCCTGATCGGGGGTATCGTCCGCTCTGTTACCAGTGTTGAGAGCATATCGTCACTTGTGTCGTAGGGGCGATAGGGTATCCTAGTAGTCAAAGCGTTCGTTCGTCACTCCGAAGCCCGGGTTCGATTCCTCACATAGGTACAAGGTGTGAACGTCATTTCTGATGTTCTCCCGCCGTGATATTGCTTGAATATTGCTGAAAGCGACGTAAAGCTAAACTCACTCAATCACTCTTGTATCGTACTACCACCATGCTGCCTGTATCGTGTGTTGCCATACATTTGCAATGTAAGGATATAGGTGAAATAAACGTACATACGTGCGCTTGAAAATGAAGTTAGAGGTATTATTGAATGGGTTTTCATTTAGTTTTGTTTTCACTGCGTTAGGGTTAATATAATTATTCTGCCAGCTGGAGTGACAACTCGGCACATCTGACACCGTCCATTCAACAAATTGTGAATGACTTTAGTCCATTTAAGTTATCTTTCGAGAAGAATCTGCATGTAATCGTTCATTGAGAAAAATATTCGTTTGCGTGCCTAGTCTGTTTTCATTGGTCTTACAGATCGATGTGAAGCAACATGGTTATCTCATGAGGATATGGCGATAGTTCCACTTTGATGTGTAGAGATGATTTGGTTAAATGTATTTGAGATGCATGCATAGACTATAGCTACGTATCTCTGGTGTTTCGTGAAACGTAGTGGCATCAGGAAGATGATCCGTCCAGGAGTAGAGTTGTTGCAGAGAAGATGTTGCAGAGTAGACGTTGCGGAGTATAGTTCCGCTGTGCTATCGAATCACCCATTAGAACAAAGCGGCGGGTGCCGAAGTCAGTCTCATCCGCACGTGATGTTATGATATAATGTGTAATTAAAGTATGTTTATTGTTTGGACGGACGGACCCTTCACGGCTGAGATGTAGGGTCGGCAGCACGTTTAGTATACAGAGTGCCCCCAATGTGTTGACAAACAAATCTATTTCCGTAACGATTCCTTCTAAGCATCGGAATCTCTGAACTTCTACCCAGCAGTCGTAGTTCCAAATTATCTGACAGGAGTTCCGGTCCATCTATCACTTGATTGTCCGGTCTGTATACAGACCGCTGTCCCATGGCGCTGTATCGCTGTGCAGCGTCCAGCAAAACATACTACCATTTTAGGTACATTTTGTGAAAAACGGGTGCTACCGAAAGGCTAGGACATGCTTACAATTGTCTGGGGGTCCTCACTGATTTTCAGTGATCCAGTCATATAATTTTGACACCAACGTGAATTTGATTCTGAGGCTAGCCAAGACTAGGTATTCCTTTGTGGTGACATTCTGTTTATCATAACTGAAAGTACGTCATCCATCGCATCATGACATCAAAGTATTCCCGACCGACGTCAAGTGTAGCTCACAGATGTAATAAAAACAGAGTTCAATAGAAACCTTCCAGATAACCTTTTGTTGCTAAAGTGTCGATAAACATTTACCTGTTGTTGCCGATTTGGGGCTGTTCTTGAGATTTACTGAATGTAATGCCCATATATTTCATTCGGAACCGACGGCGGGTATCGAAACTCAATATCACCCACACATTTCCAAATCAACAACCGCCCGTTAAAAGTTCACTCGAAGCCACAAAGGGCATGCGCCGTGTTCACTTCGATAAATTCGTTTTTCTTGCTGTTTCTGTTTGCCATCCTGTATGGCGTTTATTCCTCTACAGGTTTACACCTTCTCAACTAAATAACGCGATTAGCAGATAGGAGCACCTGTGTCGCAGGTCTCACCAGGTCTGCCTTCTAACAGGAAGTCATTAAAGCATAGGATTGCGCAGCATAATTAGATCATCTGGATGCCTGCACTTCCAGTTCGTGTCCTATCGCAAAGTCGATCTTGCGACCTTCACCTTTTAAAGAATTAAACAGTCGCAAATGTTCCGTTTTCTATGATTTACTTTCCAGATTTCAAGTGACGCATTCATCGAAGCCTCCTTTAGGGATCAGGTTCTATTTATTAAAGCCCTCTTGTGGGTTTGCTCCGAATGTTCTTTAGTGGATGCGATTCCATAACCTTTCAACACTATAAACGACTTGACGAAAAGCGGTTATGTTTTTCACTGTATAATGCAAAACCAATTATGTCATGCATGCAGAAAATGTTTACGGATGTCGCCTTCTTTTCATGACCAATACTGACGTGTGTTGTGGTTTAAGGTCACCGTTTCATTGCCTTAGTTTCTAGTCATGACACATTGTGAATAATAGCTACAAAACCTTTTCCATAATCATAAAAATGTATTTGTAAAGAAAAGCTTCAAAAACAGTGGCTTTATTGGTGAGGGACCTTTGATCACCAACTGATATGCACAGTTATAATGGTGAGAAAATGGGTTTGTCTTCAAATAATGGCAACTTTAGCTGATATTCATATGGCCTTTGCGTATGAAACTAAGCTTAGTCAGTGATAAAAAACAACATATATGTATTTCGTTATTGACATGTTTCTATCGACTTGCAGTTAAGCCTGTCGGCTCACCGTTTTTTTTAAGATTTAAGAAACTTATGAAACGTAATTCTCTTTACGAACAAGCCGAAGGTAAAGACATTTTTCATGTTTCTTCCAGACTTAAGTTCTTTTTTAATACCCCCAAGGGTTAGAGTAGAAAAATCGCCCAAAAAACTACAGATGTGATATGGAAGATGTAGTGGGATATTTGCAAATGTGCATTTTAGAAATTCTTAAAATCGGTGAAATATTTGATGTAATGGGAAAATTATCGTCATATATCACGATGTTTACAACTGATAATATTTTATTACTAGAACAAAAAGTGAATCCAGTTCAATTTCACTTAAGTGCGAAATTTCGTCTTGCTCATCTTTTTCTGTTCAGATAAATTATTGGTCGTATTGTGTTTTTGTCTTTCGAGTGACATCAAAGTACCAGGCTGGTCTGTCATGATAGGCTTTCTGGGGGATGTTACAGATTGTGTAATGAAGGATAATTCATGTAACAATTCATGTTACAAGTAGGCGATCAACTGCAGTTGAAGGAAGTTCACTGGGTATAGAATAATTACCAGACAATTGATTTGACCTCAGTATCAAATAATTACATAATGACACTGTCGTAGTTTCAATGCCACGGATGTCCTTGTCTGAAAATTACAGTGTGTTTTTTACTACACTGTTCTGTTCTCCAAACTAACTGTTGAAGGAATGAACTGAAAAATATCAAACTGAAACTAGTAACCCAGAGCACTGTAGCAGTGTTGTAAGCTGTTAGAGTGAGTGAGTGAGTTTAGTTTTACGCCGCAATATTCCAGCTGTATGACGACGGTCTGTAAATAATCGAGCCTGGACCAGACAATCCAGTGACTGACATCATGAACATCGATCTACGCAAGTGGTGTACGATGACACGTTTCAACCAAGTCAGCGAGCCTGACCACCATCCCGTTAGTCGGCTCTTACGACAAGCATTGGTTCTGAAGACCAATTCTAACCCGGATCTACCTGTATATTGTCCTGGTGGGGTTATTGTGCCGACAGAATGACATGGTATTCCTAAACGTTAACAATGGCTAAAGTCATTAAATATGTAACATATCATAAGTGCTTGTAAGCATGCCATGTGACCGATAGTGTTTTCATGACGACAAGTATTTCGCCCGGTCATATATTTTTTATGTATTAAAAAAATCTATATGTTTTGAGCATTGGTCATAAAACTGTCAAGTGCCGTCAAAAGCCCGTGTTGAAGCCGAAAAGGAAACTGCGCCATGTTTGCTATGGCATCGCTTTGAATGAAACCTCCGGGCAAAAAGGTATAGACCCATGATTGATCGTGGTGAACCGGACAAGCAAGGGTATTTCAGTTGTGATAGTTCATATACGTGTCCTGGTTGTGTTATGGACTCACACTCCGGCACAGTGATGACTTAGAATAACATCACTGCCTCAGGCTAATTTGCATATCACGTGACCGGACATTTCTCTTGTTTGTAAACAAACGCGCATATTCGTAAATAAGAAGATACTGGCCCAACGCAAGCGATTCGGCGCGGTCTTCACAATGTTTTACATTGTTACATAAACATTCTTCTACAACTGCGACAGTCAGGTTTATGACAATACATATTAGATATCAAACTGGCTGCATCGTTTGCTCTCTGTCGGCTTCGATGACAGCACGTGGAGCCGTACAACCTATGTAAACAAAGGATCGCTACGCAAACCGAAATAGTGTTACACGTTTTAGGATATTTTATCAGTGAAATTAAACCATTCTAACAATGATGTTTAATTAGATGTGTAGACTCATCAAAAATAAAAGAGTTAAGCTCAAGGTAAATTATATTGAATGGACTGTGTAAGATGTGACGAATCGTCACATCTTTCTGGCCTGTGGCAGAGGTACTATGCTGGCTGGCCGCATGGAACTCTGGGTAGGAGGGTGTTTTGGACTGTGTTTCGGCGAATGTTCTTACCTTGTTCACGTTGAAATCAAACTTACAAATGTATGCGTCTTTTGCCCGACAGTGTAGGTCTCACTTTCAGTGCCTGCTTATGGAAAAATAGAAATACTTGTCGAGCACATTTTATGAAAATAGGTTTCTGATAAGAACATTTACAAGGACACTTTCAATAATATTTCGATGTAAATTTTTATATATATTTTTCTCCAGAAAACACAAGCCTGGAACATATGTTTTCTACTAATATAACAACCCCTGTTTCTAAGTGACTGAGTTTTTTGAAACCGAGTTTTACGCCGCTTTAGCAATATTCCAGCAATATCACGGCATGGGACACTATAAATGGGCTTCTCACATTGTGCCCATGTGGGGAATCGAACCCGGGTCTCCAGCGTGACGAGCGAACGCTTTAACCACTGGGCTACCCCACCGCCCCTTTTTGTATTCAGAAAGTGACTATGCGCATGCATATTTCGGACAAAGAAAATAAATAAAATCAGCTCCCCCGCACCGTCTGTGTTTACACACTACATCCGATCGCGACCTCACGGAGATATATATAAGGACGATGTGTGTAATGGTGTGAATCTAAATAGACATGTTCTATTCATTCACACTACTGTATGTTTAATACCGATGTGTTTACCAACTGAAGTATTAGTTGATCGATTGACTGGAGGTATTCCTGTGATGGATATCGCCGCTAATGTTTCTCGGTACGGTAATTAATTAATTACAGTGATTCTAGGCGTCGGAGGATTGTACACTGGAGTGTGTATTTCACATAGATGATATAAGTGTGTATTTCACATAGATGATATAAGTGTGTATTTCACATAGATGATATAAGTGTGTATTTCACACAGATGATATAAGTGTGTATTTCACACAGATGATATAAGTTTGTATTTCACATAGATGATATAAGTGTGTATTTCACAGAGATGATATAAGTGTATTTCACACAGATGATATAAGTGTGTATTTCACATAGATGATATAAGTGTATTTCACATAAATGATATATGTGTATTTCACATTTAAGTAGTTAGATACTTTCCACCCTCATATAGCTCGTATATTGCTGTACCTGTGAAGTTCCGGGTTAGAATATTGATCTTCAGTAACCCATGCTTGTCGTAAGAGGCGACAAACGGGATCGGGTGGTCAGGCTTGCTGACTTGGTTGGCACATGGCATCGGTTCCCAATTGCGCAGATCGATGCTCATGCTGTTGATCACTGGATTGTCTGGTCCAGATTCGATTAGTTACAGACCACCGACATATAGCTGGAATATTGCTGAGTGCGGTGTAAAACTAAACTCACTCACTCACTCGAATATTGCTGAGAGTAGTGTCAAGCAACACATACATAAACTGTTAGATATAGTCCCGCGACATAGCGGTTTACAATTGGCCTATTTCAACCCATGTTTCTCGTGAGGAGTAACTAACGGGATCGAGTGGTCAGACTTGGTTGCTGGATCTCATCATATCCCAATTATGTAGATCGATGCTCATGACGTCAATCACTGGGTGGTCTGGTCCAGACTCGGTTACCGGTTGCAGGCCGCCCTTCATTCACTTATAACAATGCGGAGTTATACGTTTAACACTGAACGTAGATATACACGTTCTCACATAGCCTGTGCCCAGTCGGAGAGTGCTACATGCTGTACTTATTGTG
Source organism: Haliotis rubra (assembly GCF_003918875.1). Lineage (NCBI taxonomy): Eukaryota > Metazoa > Mollusca > Gastropoda > Lepetellida > Haliotidae > Haliotis > Haliotis rubra. Next base: position 1,239,027 of record NW_025766170.1, on the reverse strand, counting down.
TACATGCCGTAAATAGGTCGATAAGTATTAGAGTGATATTCATATGAATGTGGTTGGGAAGATCGATAAGCAGGTGGGTAGGGAGGTCGATGGGCGGGAGGTCAGTAGATCGATGGAGGACTAGAAAACACAGGCAGATGTGAGGAGACAGACATAGAAAGGCTGAAAGCCAAATGTGTGTGGGTTGGGTGGGTGCAACGGCGCTTTGAACAGCGATGCAGTTACCTCACAGTGTCAGAAAACCCGAGGAATACCTGAAGTAAAGCGGGTCTTACTTTGGTAAAACTCACGAACGAGGCATCGAAATGGCAGCTACAAAACCCTTTCCACATCCATATGAAATCTCTCCTAAAAGAGTCGATTGCACAATTGTGACTATGTTATGAGTAGATATTTGTTTCAGCAGTATTACAGCTGTACGATGTTGTTGTAAACAAATCGAGGCTGAACCAGACAATCCAGTGATTGTCACCATGCGATACGATGACAGAGCATGTGTTTATGAATCACTATGAAAAAGTGATGATACCAGGTGTTCGCGAAAAGGTGAGCGTATCCTGCTCTGCCGATGGTACCCGTCATAAACATATGCAGGTAGGTAGCTAGGTAGGTAGGTAGCTTGGTAAGTGGTCGTGTGGTTGGGTTCTTTGATTTTGATGGTAGGTAGGTAGGTAGGCTCATGAAGGTAGGTACTTGGTTGATACATTCATGTAGTAATAAAATTTATTTCATTGCGTGTGCTAAACAATGCGTTATAAAAATCAAACCTTCATTCACTTTCTCAAAGCTATTGGAGAGACAACGGTCTAATAGGGACACAAACAAGTAATAACTTCCATGAACAGAACAAATAATATTTAACACAACAAAATTAATATTTCATGAAACATATATCATCAATTGATAACGGCACAATTCAGTGATATCCAATAGAGTGCTGCGCCTCCAGTGGATGAGATTTGTGTCAATATTTGTCTCCACGCCATTAAATATTGATTATCCTCATCACCATTGCACACCTGGTCAGGTAGCAGCTACCTACCAATTATAACACGTACAGATACCATACAGGTAAACTAGACATCACTCCATCTCATTAGTACACTTGAATAAATATTTGATCAAATTGTGCTAATACAACCAGTGACAATACTCGGAATTTCAGTCAATGTCTAGTTATCTGTCATTGACTGACGGAAAGCACTGTTGATGCCATGACTTCATCTGCTTCCAGTACTGATGTCATCATTGGACATGAACAATGTTGAGTTAATAACCTCTTCTTCATTGTTACCAGGTACGTACCTCTTATGCAATGTGCAATTTACTTCAATTGTATATTGGGGTAGGTATCAGCACGTATATATAACCTGAGCTTTCAGAGGCGTAGTGTCGAAGTGAAACCAGCTTGAGTCTTACTGGGTTGTTCAGCTGCGGTTTGAGACACCGTAGAATCGTCAAGGCGTGTTTAACTTGCCGTCGTTTGTTAAAGAAAGCGTCATAGTCGAGTATTAAGGTAGGTACCGATGTGTATGTGATATACACCTTAATGAAATTTCAGCTATTCCTCGTTAGTAAACTAATACTTGTTGAGGTTTATCATAATGTGAGTCGTTCATTTTGAGTCCAATTATACTATTGTCTTCACGCTCTGATTCCATGTCATTGAGGACAAGCAGGGTCAGGTTGTGAGTGAGAAGCACATGGCACGAAGTTACGAAGATGTGTATGCGATTCCGTAAGTGCTCATTGAAGTCTGTAAGTCTCGATATTTTGAAGTCTTGATGTTTCTACCTTGTGTAAACGTGGACGTCAAGGGGTAGTTTGGCGGTTCGGGCGTGTGCCAGTCAATCTGGAGGTACGACTTGATACCCGAAGAGGGTAATGTTTTCAAGCGTAACGTTATCCACTCTAAAAGCAGCGAAGAGTTTTCTAACTCCAAACAGATGTGACAAAGATACTGACACGTACGTACGTACGTGCATGCGTGTTTCCTTGCGTGAAGAAGGGGGAGAGGGACAAGACTATACAAGCTGGTAAATTAGTTACTCTGACTTACGCCTTATTATTCAAATGAGAACAATCATATGAAAGATATTTTTGAATAGAATATGATTCATATTTTGTTTTTGTCTATGGTTTAAATTTTCATTCGTAGTTAAGACCCGACCACGCAACGCCTTAACGGAAAAATTCACTTCCATTGAAACCTGAAGATGTAACGACCTACGAACAGCTTCTTAACCTATTCCGCATTCATCTCCATTGCGCTTTTGTAATACGTTTAAATTCAACCGCAATAACAGTTAAGCCTGAATTTAGAATATTTATAAGCATTTAATACTTCTAAAAGACAATCATTAACCCAAATGTTTTTATTCTCCTCAGTCTATCTGCATATCGTTGATAGTCCATTGTTCTTGGTGCCACTAGAAACCCTCGTCAGAGTAACCAAAGGTCTTCTTAAGACGACGTGGAACTTATTTATCTCGGCCATTATTAGAGTTTACGGTCGCATCATGAATCTGAGAACGAGGATTCTATCGATTTTGAGCACAGCCTTTACGTATGAATTACCTTCTTCGTTGAGATATCGTTGTTGGATTAAATTTCATTTTCAGAATATTTATTTTCAAAGAGTGAGTATGGTTTTGGCAACTTAGCGTTCTTGATAAGTCCCGGTTTATTATGAGGTTTGTTCCGCTCTGTCGTACAGAGAGCGCGATGCGGAAGGGGATTGATCTTATGAACGACAAGCGGCGTTGTCAGAGTTCTTTGTCTCCGAGGTATCTCACTCCAACAAACATGTATCAAATTATCGCCGCATGGTATCCCAGAACACCGTTTCACCTTTATAGAGGAGAATCTGCTGTCACATCCAGCTCTCTGAATGAACACAGTGGAGGCGCACTACTGAGGATATGTAGGGGTGGGTTTGTTTCAGAATTGCGATTGGGGTTTATCTTGATCAAAATGGTTCCCAACTTCAGGATTTCCTTACCAGAGTGTTATATGTAGTGCTATAACTTTATATTTTGGAAATGAAAGTGAAAGATCTGTTTGTCGGATCTGTGTATCTGATCTGTTTGTCACATATGCAAGTCAAATGTTTGGGTCAAATCAGTGGGCCAGATCTACTAGTCAAACAATTTCGTTATCTTGGTATTGTTTGTTGTTTAATGCCACACTCAGCAATATTCCAGCTATAAGGCGACGGTCTGTAAATAATCGAGTCTAGACCAGACAATCCAGTGATAACCATCATAAGCATCAATCTACGCAATCGGGATGCGATGACATATGTCAACCAAGTCAGCGAGCCTGACCACCCGACCCCGTCAGTCGCCTCTTACGACAAGCATTGGTTACTGAAGACCAATTCCTACCCGGATCGTCACGGGTGGTATTTACTTGTGGCAACAGAGAATCGGTTAATGGATTTGAACAGATGTTTTTTCGGTAATATTACCGAAAGAAATCGTAAACGGATGTAGGTCAATGTGCAATGAAATATTGTGACCCACACTAGGTACTACTGTACCAGTCTGTGGTGATTCGTCAGTAATACAAAAACACCTGGCATGTGTCTCAGTACATGCATAGATATATGTTATCCCCAAAGAACAAGAAAATCAGCTAAACTTCCCAATGTATCTTGCACATGCTTTGAATACTGAAGTTCGTAAAACCACGTGGATGTTATTTATTTTAAATATTGAAATATCATGTAACCGATGACAATCAAGGAATATATATTTATACACCATTGGTGTAACTCGTAATGGATTCTCTTTAATTCATGTGTTGTAATCACACTGCACATACGATAAGTAACTGACACAATCAATAACTATTAGTAAAAGGCGTCAGCATTGTAAAGAAATCAAATTATGCTGAATCATCAGAATCAAGATGACTCTACAAAATAAATTTTATTTTCAATTACGTTTTGAACATATTGATTCAGGACGAACAAAATGAAAACAGTCAGTAATTTAGTAATTCTCCCGCCACTGTACTCCTTAAATATGGCAGTATTTACTCACTGGCCAATTTACATTTAAATTTGTCGTTTAACTGTTAAGTGTAACGAGCAGTGTACTTTCTACTATAGGAAATAATGTCAAAGTTTAAAGCCATGTTGCCAATGTGATGCGAAATATCAAAGTAGGAACCAAGCTCGTTCAATGTGTTTTCGCACCAAGATAATGAGCAGTAGCGTCGGTTCCGAATGTCAGAATGTCACTCAGACTCCGCGCAGGGCTCATTACAACTGTCACCGCATCGCGTCAGGACAAGTCGCTGCATGGAGCTTGATTATCACCGTCAACATATGCCACGTGGGCTGCGCAACAACGCACGCTATTCGCTCAAGAACAATTCCCCCGTTGAAATACACAATTGCTTGAACATTGTTCAAATCACCTGACACAGAAATTTACACGCAATAGATGTAGCAATAATTTCTAATCGGGAATAATATCATATTACCCTCGTACATTCAACTGTTCAAAGGTACATAAAGATCAAAGTTGTTTTCAATCTCACCATTAAGTGGTTGTTGATATAGTGACTCACGCCAGTGTACATATACACAATACGAAACATTCAGATATAGTCAAGTAATAAGAGCGTAACGGGGCACACATGTGTGATGTTGCGACCGTCATTCAGTCAATACAAATAGCAATGAAATCGGTAAGAGGCAAAGCACGCTCTTTGCGTACACACGCAATATAAGCGCAATAAAATTGGTATTAACATTGCGAGATATCGACGAAAGCTATGACCTAAACCACGTCCTTTATAAACGTTTCAAGGAAATAACATTTAAAAACTCACAAGCTGTATCATTCCGTTAAATACTTGTTCAAAGACTGTGGTCTGTGATTAAATGTGGATCAGAAAATACATAATTTAAACATGATATTTGTTAAATATACGCCCATTTAAAGGTAAAAATATATGAAATAAAACTACGATTTAGGTCACAGAAGTAACAGCTTTGACATTTAACAATTTTTATTGAAACATACAAGAAATCATGTGTTATACTCTTATTAAATTTTTATTCATATTTATGCTGAATTAAACACTGCGATAGTGAATAAATAACGAACAGAGATTTGAATAGGTTCGATTTCTTAGGTTAACTTACCCGATAAACTTACTTTACAATTTATATTACCGTTACTTTCCATTGATACAACCTGAGTGTATGACGTCAGGCTTTTACGACCATCTGTGGTGATTATTGTATTATATGCGGTGGTAATAAATATTATTCAGTTTGTACACGTCAACAGATGGGCTACGTGTGTTAGCCGTGTCTCAAGTCATTAAACAGCTTCTATATGTACATCGACGAACCGCTATCGGAAGAAGTAAATCGACAAACCGACCTGTAGGGTAATAAGTTCCGAAAAAATTGCAAGGATGGCGAGACTTTGAATGATGGCGTTTAACAATGGCACCAGAATCGAAGAGTAACCGCATCAATAAATGAAAAAAGATAAATGTCCTTCCTGGTTGATGTTAATCTGGAATTAACTGTTATACAAATTCCATCTTTGAAGCAATTTGGCACTTTCGATGTCTCTGGCTAACGTGATAAACGCGTTTGACTTGAGGATAGGCCTTTGGTAGATAGGATGACGGCTGGCGAGCGACGGGGTATCAGGAGTGGAGTAATTGAGCAGCAACCATTGATTAGGTATCAGTCAAGTGGGGGCCACTTGCAATCACCGAGAGACGGAGGGGCGCTCAAATTCGCCCTCAGGAGGGCCAATATCTATTCAATGGTAATCACTCGAAACTAAGTCTTCTTGGTTTGGTTTTCTCAGAAATTGACCACTTAGTATACTGTGTATTGTTTCGTGGAAGTGACCGACGTGATTTGAGAAAGTGACTTTTCAGACTTATATTGTTGGAAGTAAGTTGACTTTACAGTTGCCAGCTGCTCATTTTCTGCTGAACAGACACAGTCTGTGAATGTCTAGGAGTGGTATGAAGAGTCCACATTGGTGTTCACTCTTCTTTATGTTCAGGCTCACCATGGATCCTCACCGCCCTCGGGTGCAGGTTCTACTTTGATCCCTCACCACCCCAAGTATTGAAGTTCTACAGAAGGTGTTCACCTTACTTAGTGTGCAGGTCAAGTACTGGTGCTCACTATCCTTAGTGTTCAGGTCCTAGACTGAGTGTTCACTATCCTTAAAGATTGTTTGCAATGAAAATGTAACGATGAATTTCACTTTATACAAAAATGAAAATTAAATAAAGTGAAATTAAGATTGCAAATTCTCATAATTTTACCTTGCCATTTGAACATTTAAATCTGAGAATTTCCATTCAACTTAGGAAAAAGTTGTTTAACAAACGATCATAGTTTCAAATCGCTATTATTGGTTTGTATACCTGGTCAGGTAGCAGCTACCTACCAATTATAACACGTACAGATACCATACAGGTAAACTAGACATCACTCCATCTCATTAGTACACTTGAATAAATATTTGATCAAATTGTGCTAATACAACCAGTAACAATACTCGGAATTTCAGTCAATGTCTAGTTATCTGTCATTGACTGACGGAAAGCACTGTTGATGCCATGACTTCATCTGCTTCCAGTACTGATGTCATCATTGGACATGAACAATGTTGAGTTAATAACCTCTTCTTCATTGTTACCAGGTACGTACCTCTTATGCAATGTGCAATTTACTTCAATTGTATATTGGGGTAGGTATCAGCACGTATATATAACCTGAGCTTTCAGAGGCGTAGTGTCGAAGTGAAACCAGCTTGAGTCTTACTGGGTTGTTCAGCTGCGGTTTGAGACACCGTAGAATCGTCAAGGCGTGTTTAACTTGCCGTCGTTTGTTAAAGAAAGCGTCATAGTCGAGTATTAAGGTAGGTACCGATGTGTATGTGATATACACCTTAATGAAATGCTATTCCTCGTTAGTAAACTAATACTTGTTGAGGTTTATCATAATGTGAGTCGTTCATTTTGAGTCCAATTATACTATTGTCTTCACGCTCTGATTCCATGTCATTGAGGACAAGCAGGGTCAGGTTGTGAGTGAGAAGCACATGGCACGAAGTTACGAAGATGTGTATGCGATTCCGTAAGTGCTCATTGAAGTCTGTAAGTCTCGATATTTTGAAGTCTTGATGTTTCTACCTTGTGTAAACGTGGACGTCAAGGGGTAGTTTGGCGGTTCGGGCGTGTGCCAGTCAATCTGGAGGTACGACTTGATACCCGAAGAGGGTAATGTTTTCAAGCGTAACGTTATCCACTCTAAAAGCAGCGAAGAGTTTTCTAACTCCAAACAGATGTGACAAAGATACTGACACGTACGTACGTACGTGCATGCGTGTTTCCTTGCGTGAAGAAGGGGAGAGGGACAAGACTATACAAGCTGGTAAATTAGTTACTCTGACTTACGCCTTATTATTCAAATGAGAACAATCATATGAAAGATATTTTTGAATAGAATATGATTCATATTTTGTTTTTGTCTATGGTTTAAATTTTCATTCGTAGTTAAGACCCGACCACGCAACGCCTTAACGGAAAAATTCACTTCCATTGAAACCTGAAGATGTAACGACCTACGAACAGCTTCTTAACCTATTCCGCATTCATCTCCATTGCGCTTTTTGTAATACGTTTAAATTCAACCGCAATAACAGTTAAGCCTGAATTTAGAATATTTATAAGCATTTAATACTTCTAAAAGACAATCATTAACCCAAATGTTTTATTCTCCTCAGTCTATCTGCATATCGTTGATAGTCCATTGTTCTTGGTGCCACTAGAAACCCTCGTCAGAGTAACCAAAGGTCTTCTTAAGACGACGTGGAACTTATTTATCTCGGCCATTATTAGAGTTTACGGTCGCATCATGAATCTGAGAACGAGGATTCTATCGATTTTGAGCACAGCCTTTACGTATGAATTACCTTCTTCGTTGAGATATCGTTGTTGGATTAAATTTCATTTTCAGAATATTTATTTTCAAAGAGTGAGTATGGTTTGGCAACTTAGCGTTCTTGATAAGTCCCGGTTTATTATGAGGTTTGTTCCGCTCTGTCGTACAGAGAGCGCGATGCGGAAGGGGATTGATCTTATGAACGACAAGCGGCGTTGTCAGAGTTCTTTGTCTCCGAGGTATCTCACTCCAACAAACATGTATCAAATTATCGCCGCATGGTATCCCAGAACACCGTTTCACCTTTATAGAGGAGAATCTGCTGTCACATCCAGCTCTCTGAATGAACACAGTGGAGGCGCACTACTGAGGATATGTAGGGGTGGGTTTGTTTCAGAATTGCGATTGGGGTTTATCTTGATCAAAATGGTTCCCAACTTCAGGATTTCCTTACCAGAGTGTTATATGTAGTGCTATAACTTTATATTTTGGAAATGAAAGTGAAAGATCTGTTTGTCGGATCTGTGTATCTGATCTGTTTGTCACATATGCAAGTCAAATGTTTGGGTCAAATCAGTGGGCCAGATCTACTAGTCAAACAATTTCGTTATCTTGGTATTGTTTGTTGTTTAATGCCACACTCAGCAATATTCCAGCTATAAGGCGACGGTCTGTAAATAATCGAGTCTAGACCAGACAATCCAGTGATAACCATCATAAGCATCAATCTACGCAATCGGGATGCGATGACATATGTCAACCAAGTCAGCGAGCCTGACCACCCGACCCCGTCAGTCGCCTCTTACGACAAGCATTGGTTACTGAAGACCAATTCCTACCCGGATCGTCACGGGTGGTATTTACTTAATGGCAACAGAGAATCGGTTAATGGATTTGAACAGATGTTTTTCGGTAATATTACCGAAAGAAATCGTAAACGGATGTAGGTCAATGTGCAATGAAATATTGTGACCCACACTAGGTACTACTGTACCAGTCTGTGGTGATTCGTCAGTAATACAAAAACACCTGGCATGTGTCTCAGTACATGCATAGATATATGTTATCCCCAAAGAACAAGAAAATCAGCTAAACTTCCCAATGTATCTTGCACATGCTTTGAATACTGAAGTTCGTAAAACCACGTGGATGTTATTTATTTTAAATATTGAAATATCATGTAACCGATGACAATCAAAGGAATATATATTTATACACCATTGGTGTAACTCGTAATGGATTCTCTTTAATTCATGTGTTGTAATCACACTGCACATACGATAAGTAACTGACACAATCAATAACTATTAGTAAAAGGCGTCAGCATTGTAAAGAAATCAAATTATGCTGAATCATCAGAATCAAGATGACTCTACAAAATAAATTTTATTTTCAATTACGTTTTGAACATATTGATTCAGGACGAACAAAATGAAAACAGTCAGTAATTTAGTAATTCTCCCGCCACTGTACTCCTTAAATATGGCAGTATTTACTCACTGGCCAATTTACATTTAAATTTGTCGTTTAACTGTTAAGTGTAACGAGCAGTGTACTTTCTACTATAGGAAATAATGTCAAAGTTTAAAGCCATGTTGCCAATGTGATGCGAAATATCAAAGTAGGAACCAAGCTCGTTCAATGTGTTTTCGCACCAAGATAATGAGCAGTAGCGTCGGTTCCGAATGTCAGAATGTCACTCAGACTCCGCGCAGGGCTCATTACAACTGTCACCGCATCGCGTCAGGACAAGTCGCTGCATGGAGCTTGATTATCACCGTCAACATATGCCACGTGGGCTGCGCAACAACGCACGCTATTCGCTCAAGAACAATTCCCCCGTTGAAATACACAATTGCTTGAACATTGTTCAAATCACCTGACACGAAATTTACACGCAATAGATGTAGCAATAATTTCTAATCGGGAATAATATCATATTACCCTCGTACATTCAACTGTTCAAAGGTACATAAAGATCAAAGTTGTTTTCAATCTCACCATTAAGTGGTTGTTGATATAGTGACTCACGCCAGTGTACATATACACAATACGAAACATTCAGATATAGTCAAGTAATAAGAGCGTAACGGGGCACACATGTGTGATGTTGCGACCGTCATTCAGTCAATACAAATAGCAATGAAATCGGTAAGAGGCAAAGCACGCTCTTTGCGTACACACGCAATATAAGCGCAATAAAATTGGTATTAACATTGCGAGATATCGACGAAAGCTATGACCTAAACCACGTCCTTTATAAACGTTTCAAGGAAATAACATTTAAAAACTCACAAGCTGTATCATTCCGTTAAATACTTGTTCAAAGACTGTGGTCTGTGATTAAATGTGGATCAGAAAATACATAATTTAAACATGATATTTGTTAAATATACGCCCATTTAAAGGTAAAAATATATGAAATAAAACTACGATTTAGGTCACAGAAGTAACAGCTTTGACATTTAACAATTTTATTTTTTTTTAAATACAAGAAATCATGTGTTATACTCTTATTAAATTTTTATTCATATTTATGCTAAATTAAACACTGCGATAGTGAATAAATAACGAACAGAGATTTGAATAGGTTCGATTTCTTAGGTTAACTTACCCGATAAACTTACTTTGCAATTTATATTACCGTTACTTTCCATTGATACAACCGAGTGTATGACGTCAGGCTTTTTACGACCATCTGTGGTGATTATTGTATTATATGCGGTGGTAATAAATATTATTCAGTTTGTACACGTCAACAGATGGGCTACGTGTGTTAGCCGTGTCTCAAGTCATTAAACAGCTTCTATATGTACATCGACGAACCGCTATCGGAAGAAGTAAATCGACAAACCGACCTGTAGGGTAATAAGTTCCGAAAAAATTGCAAGGATGGCGAGACTTTGAATGATGGCGTTTAACAATGGCACCAGAATCGAAGAGTAACCGCATCAATAAATGAAAAAAAGATAAACGTCCTTCCTGGTTGATGTTAATCTGGAATTAACTGTTATACAAATTCCATCTTTGAAGCAATTTGGCACTTTCGATGTCTCTGGCTAACGTGATAAACGCGTTTGACTTGAGGATAGGCCTTTGGTAGATAGGATGACGGCTGGCGAGCGACGGGGTATCAGGAGTGGAGTAATTGAGCAGCAACCATTGATTAGGTATCAGTCAAGTGGGGGCCACTTGCAATCACCGAGAGACGGAGGGGCGCTCAAATTCGCCCCCAGGAGGGCCAATATCTATTCAATGGTAATCACTCGAAACTAAGTCTTCTTGGTTTGGTTTTCTCAGAAATTGACCACTTAGTATACTGTGTATTGTTTCGTGGAAGTGACCGACGTGATTTGAGAAAGTGACTTTTCAGACTTATATTGTTGGAAGTAAGTTGACTTTACAGTTGCCAGTTGCTCATTTTCTGCTGAACAGACACAGTCTGTGAATGTCTAGGAGTGGTATGAAGAGTCCACATTGGTGTTCACTCTTCTTTATGTGCAGGCTCACCATGGATCCTCACCGCCCTCGGGTGCAGGTTCTACTTTGATCCTCACCACCCCAAGTATTGAGGTTCTACGAAGGTGTTCACCTTACTTAGTGTGCAGGTCAAGTACTGGTGCTCACTATCCTTAGTGTTCAGGTCCTAGACTGGTGTTCACTATCCTTAAAGATTGTTTGCAATGAAAATGTAACGATGAATTTCACTTTATACAAAAATGAAAATTAAATAAAGTGAAATTAAGATTGCAAATTCTCATAATTTTACCTTGCCATTTGAACATTTAAATCTGAGAATTTCATTCAACTTAGGAAAAAGTTGTTTAACAAACGATCATGGTTTCAAATCGCTATTATTGGTTTGTATTACAAGGGGGTATAGTATGTACATTAAATGAAACACCGAGAACAAGTAGGGTTTGTCTAAATTAACACTCATCACGTACCGCACGTGCATTTGTTTCACTGTTCCAACTACTGCGCTTACCCCTTTGTAATACAAACCAGTAATAGCGATTTGAATCTATGATCGTTTGTTAAACAACTTTTATCCCAAGTTGAATAAAATTTTGAGTTTTAAATGTTCAAATGGCAAGGTAAAATTATGAGGATTCGCAATCTTAATTTCACTTTATTTGATTTATATTTTTGTTGAAATTGTAATTCATCGGTGCGTTTTCACTGCGAACAGACTGCAGCGTTCAGGTCCTATACTGGTGTTCTATATCCTTAGCGTTCAGGTCATATACTGGTGTTCTATATCCTTAGCTTGCAGGTCCTATACTGGTGTTCCATATCCTTAGTGCTCAGGTCCTATACTGGTATTCTATATCCTAAGCATTTAGGTCCTATACTGGTGTTCTATATCCTAAGTGTCCAGGTCCTTTACTGGTGTTCTATATCCTTAGTGCTCAGACCTTATACTGGTGTTCTTTATCCTAAGTTTTCAGGTCCTATACTGGTGTTCTATATCCTTAATGTACATATAATATTCTGGTGTTATATAACGATCATGTGCTGGTCCTATATTGGTGTTCTATAGCGTTCATTTGCAGATCCTATAATGGTGTTCTATATCGTCCATGTGCAGATCCTATAATGGTGTTCACTACCCTTAGTGTACAGAACCCGTGAAGATCCGGGTTAGATTTGATCTTCAGTAACCCATGCTTGTAAGAGGCGACTAAGGGGATCGTGTGGTCAGGCTCGCTGACTTGGTTGACACATGACATCGGTTCCTAATCGCGTAGATCGATGTTCATGCTGTTGATCACTGGATTGTCTGGTCCAGACTCGATTATTTACAGACCGCCGCCATATGGCTAGAATATTGCTTAATGTGGCGTAAAACTAAACTCACTCACTCACTAGTGGACAGATCCTACACTGATGTTCTCTAACCTTCGTGTACATGCCTACCGGTATTCATCCCTAGTATGATGGGTCTAAACCGGTATGGCAGCAAATGCAGAGAAGTAATAAACTCTACAACCATGCAGACAAGTTGGTGATGTATCAGCACACTGGAACAGGCCATCAGCAGTAAGGAATGACATTCAATGTCCTGTATTATTTTCTCGTTTGAGTCTTTGATGTTGGTAACAAACTTCGTACGAATGATTCCGATATGTAAATTGAATTCACACAAACTGATTGCCCCTCTGGGAAGAAACATTTGCGTTAACAAAACAACACCGTTGGAAATACCGACAGTTTGACATTCTGATGAGAAGGTCGTGCTGTCATTTCTTTACTGATCGAATGTTCAGTTTGACATTAACAGTGTGAGTTTCTAAAACAAATGACCTTGTTGAAGGTCATTAAAGATGTTTTCTTTCGGATATGAGAAACTAAAACGTATGTAGCATACGACAGAAGTCATAATTAGTAGACGCCAATACAAAGCTACCATTCCAGTCTACAATCGCGTGTAGGGACGTAGCCGCCCAGCTTAAGACTATTTCAAGGGGATGCGTTTCAAAGACGACAACGGAAAGGTATTGTATTTGATGCTGACTCTGCCACCTCCAAATCATAGGATGTTACTGCATTATCGCCCCAGGACCTTTCCTGTGCTGCATTGATTATTTCCAACTTTCCATTCCTGAGAGTATGAGTGTCAAAAATACGCCTTCCAGCATGGAGCAACGCTCTTAATGGTTAAATGGTCTGTTCATTTTTACGACAGAACATTCACAAACCATTTCCAAAAAGAACACTATAGTTATCATCGTTCTTTTTGTTCCATCATGTTGAATTTGTTCCTGTATTTCGCAATCGAGATGAATAAACAGTTTCAATTATGTTTTTAAATACGTAACCGTTTGACTGAGATGATGTCAACGATGATGCTGCAGAACTTCTGCGGCAGAGTTACGTTATTCTGGAGTGACTGAGTGAGTTTAGTTTTATGCCGTTTTTAGCATTATTCCAGCAATATCACGGCGGGGGACACCAGAAATGGGCTTCACACATTGTAGCCATGTAGGAATCGAACCCGGGTCTTCGGCGTGTCAGTCGAACGCTTTCACCACTAGGCTACCCTACTTTGTTCAGGAATTTACAGTGCTTGTGTAGTGAGATACAGTGTAGCATGGTATGTCATGACGTAGTTGGGCGTGGCGTTGCATGCCGTAACATAGTAGGACGTAACGTAGTACACGTGTGAGTCGAGACGTAGTTTGACGTGGAATGACATTCTTATCGAGATTTGTTACGGCTTTGCGTATCAAATTTGGGTGTGGCGTGGTTTAGCGTGGCGTTACATAGCGTGCCCTTGTTGGGCGTAATGTGGTCAGACGTAGCATACGTGGATATGGCGTGCCTTGGCGTTGCATGAGGTAACGTAATAGACTGGAGCGTCGTACACGTGGATCTGAGTTACGTGTAGTTGCGTTACGTTTATAATGTAATGTAACAATTGCCATGTGGCATGATCCTTGCATGGAATGTAATTGTTATCACTCAGCAAGGCTGTGAGTAAGTACTGTATGTTGGGATAGCGTACAATACAGTATGATACTGTATGTCAGGATTGTGCACATTATGATACTGTATGTCAGGAAATTACACAATATGCTGTTGTATGTTGGGACATTAATATACACGTGGAAAAAAGTATCACAACAACAATGGTTTTAACCCATATAGCCATTCATATTCATATCATAATTATGTTTGATTATTTTGAACCTTGGGGCGCACCATACATTGATTATTTACATTGTATACGCACGTGCTACGATCAAAGGTGAGCATCACGTGCAGTACGTGTATCCGTCATTAAGCATCTCAAGTTTCAGTAAACTGGTCTTGCAGCTCGATAACTTGGAAAATCAATTGATTTCGTTGTTGATCAGAAAATATGGGGCCTCCTCAACTGCCAACTGGTCAAAGATGGCAAGATATTGGTATGCGGAATGCTGGCATGCCATTGAGGGCTATTGCAAGAGAAGTTGATACTCATCCGTCGACTCTCAGCTGACTGGCCATAAAACATCAGCACACTAATGACGTTCAGGTCGACCACGAGAAACAACTCCAAGGGAGCATACAGCACTTCCTAGGTCACGGCTAAGGGTCCACTGGTCGGACAAAAGTCCATTTGTTTTGTTCATGACTGATGGCCGAGCTCGTGTTGGGCACCGTTTGGCGGAGGATCATTGATGGTGTAGGGGTGCCCCTCACATGACTGCACGCTTGACCACGTGTCGAGCACAAATCTGAATGGACAATTGTCCACCCCTGACATTCAGGACATGGTTGTTGTACCACAATTTAATGACACAACTAGACCAGTCTTCACGGACCACAATTCTAGGCCACTTCATGGTCGTGCCGCTGGTGATTTCAAGAGGCGATGGCAACCCAACCAGATCCAGAGTCCAGATCTCAACCTAATAGATATTTTATGGTAATTACATGTATGGACTGATATTATATGAAAATTACGTGTATGATGTGATATGGTTTGGATAAAACATGTAATATGTGATATTGTATGCTAATGTATGCAAAGTGTATTACATTTAAGATACCATAATATGCTATTTTAGTGTACAGTATGACATTTAGGATTTGAACATTTATGACATTTTTATTGTCTTGTACAGTGCAATAACACATGTATATGGTGCCGTAGGCATGAAATGTTTAAAGGATTGAGTGAGTGAGTTTTAGCAATATTCCAGCAATATCACAGCGGGGGACACCAGAAAAGGGCTTCACACATTGCACCCATGTGGGGGATCAAACCCAGGCCTTCCGCGTGACGAGCTAACGATTAACCACTTGGCAACCTCCCCGCCCCTTGAATGAATGATATTGTATTAAGTTTTATGGCGTTGTTTGTTAAACAGTGGGAGTACATAATTGATCACGTGATAAGGACAAATACTGTTTTTTTGTGACGTAAAATGAATACGGTGTCCCATGGTATGACCCCAGTGACATGTCACCCCTTTGTAGCATGAACTGCCTGGATCACAGACCTTACATTAGACAGTATTTGAATCAACATTTGCAACAAAGCTGGGCTACCGCGGTTTAGAATAACCATCATGCCATCAATTAGAGGTCGCCCTCTTCTGGTCTCCCGCCATGATGAAGTATGGTTACGTTGCCACACTGGACACAGTTATTACACAAATTCAGTTTTCCTAAAAGACGAAGACCCTCATCCCAGCATCCCTTGCAACAGTCCAGTTTCTATCAAGCACATTTTGCTTGATTGTGTTGATTTTGCTATAATCAGACAACGGGTTTGTGATAGTATTCATACTTCATCCGAACCTTTAAAGAACAGTATCTAACATCCTGATCTTATCTTATTTAAAAGAAAACAAGCTATACGATAAATCTAAGTTTATCCTAATAGTCAATTTATACCTTTGAATGTAATATTTGACAGCGATAATAATTCATATCACTTGCATTGTAAATGTTAACATGTAGTTAAAGTAATGCCATTTCTTCCCGCTCTCTCCCAATTGCGTAGATCGATGCTCATGTTGTTGATCACTGGATTGTCTGGTCCAGACTCGATTATTTACAGACCGGTGCCATATTGCCGACGTTAAACAACAACCAACCAATCTTTCCGCTCTGCGGCGTCAAACAATATTCATTCACTGACGTTGTATCTGCACTCTTGCAGCTAGTGTTGACAACAGTGTTCCATCGTCTCGATCTGCCATGATGGTCTGACTTACACCAGCGCTTCGCTGTGCTTTGTAACGGAAACAAGGTGGTGTGAGTTAGTGAAGGCAGCAACATGTGGTGCAGCTTTGTAACGGATTGAGCATTGAGATGAAAAGTAATATAGGGCAATGTAGCGGTGTAGCAGACATCGCTGTTATCGGATACTCAGAAGAAATGTATATAAATAGCGAAACGACAGCGAATATTTAACATTAAGCTTTTAGACTTCAAATTGTAGTCAAGGAAAAAAAATTATTTTCCCAAGTGTTGCATATTTCTTGTATGCGCAATGGTTTAAAAAAAACACGCTTACATTATAATATGGCGAATAGTCTATTAAGTGTTACACAAAACGCGCATTTGGATTATGATAATAATTTATGAGCGAGCAGCTGTTGATATAAAACAGAACAAAACAACGCGATGATGAGACAGTTTTAGATTAGCCATACATGTGTGGGTAGTGTATTTGGGATGATTAGCATTTAATATTTGTATCTGTAAAGAGAGTCCTTAATACCACCCATCTTGATAACCACCATACAATATACACTATTGTGTTATCTCGTTAGGAACAGCAGTTTTCCTAACAGAGAAACCTCTCTGAGCCGGATCCTGGCAATCCGGACACCAACGTTTCTGACAATTGCTGCGGACAACGATGACAAAAATATATAATGGCATTACACCATACTGATTTGCTAACTTGGAAGTCTGTAAATCCCAACAATATCAGTTGAAACTCTACCGATTTTGCTATATATTCGTTCCAGTTTTATATCTGCGTCTTGTCAGATGTTCCGTTTTTATTCAAATACTTATTATATGCCAGTCAAATGTTAACATGTCATCTTACCAAAGCAAAAGGATGAATCAATGCACAAATTCAGTGTCCTCAGCTTCATCATACACGAAGACAAGATGCCATCAGGGTAGACTTTGACACGGGTTATAGGTCTGTTGAGAGCCAGGTGACATTTTGGGCAATGAGTCTAAAACCATCAATACCCATCTGCGCATAATGGCCCAGACAGTTGCCATTAAAGTCATAGCTCTCGGCAGCTAAACAAACTTTGGTCGTCGATGGTCATTATGCTGTATTATTGAAGGTAGAATGTCAGGCAAGAAACTCCCTCTGTGGCTGTGTAGCTGAGGCAGATGAGATCACTGGTTTCTTATTGTCTTCGAATGTCTGCGAAATATGATAGAACGGACGTAAATGAGATATGTCATATTCCACGTAATCAATTACAAAGTTCAAAAGTTAGCAAATATAATCATATCAAACGTCATGGATTTGTTTCAAGTTATGAGATTTTGAGGATTATGTTTTCAGAGAACCTTAAAACCATAGACGTCTATTATGACATCACAGTCAGTGTTAGTATGGCATGCCTATGATGGCTCTATGGACATGTCTGTCAAAGGATAGCAGTAGTTTATTTCATAAAGTAATATAGGCCATAGGCCCAGGCTACACATTGACAATTACAGTGAGAAGGTATGTTATAACGAAGACTGTCTCAGTAACACAGCTTGATATATATAATGTTGATAAATGTTGACTCTATGGACATGTCTGTCCATGGTGAATCTATGAACATGTCTGTCTCATGACGACTCTATGGACATGTCTGTCTCATGGTGACTCTATGGACATGTCTGTCTCATGGTGACTCTATGGACATGTCTGTCAATGGTGACTCTATGGACATGTCTGTCCATGGTGAATCTATGGACATGTCTGTCCATGGTGAATCTATGGACATGTCTGTCCATGGTGAATCTATGGACATGTCTGTCCATGATGACTCTATGGACATGTCTGTATGTCTGTCCATGGTGAATCATGGTGATGACTCTATGGACATGTCTGTCAATGGTGACTCTATGGACATGTCTGTCCATGGTGAATCTATGGACATGTCTGTCCATGGTGAATCTATGGACATGTCTGTCAATGCTGACTCTATGGACATGTCTGTCAATGCTGACTCTATGGACATGTCTGTCATGGTGAATCTATGATGCCTCTATGGACATGTCTGCCAATGCTGACTCTATGGACATGTCTGTCAATGCTGACTCTATGGACATGTCTGTCAATGCTGACTCTATGGACATGTCTGTCAATGCTGACTCTATGGACATGTCTGTCAATGCCCATGGTGAATCTATGGACATGTCTGTCAATGCTGACTCTATGGACATGTCTGTCACATGATGACTCTATGGACATGTCTGTCACATGATGACTCTATGGACATGTCTGGCCATTGTGAATCTATGGACATGTCTCTCGCGTCATCGTGCCAGCCGGGGTCTATCTCCATCGATATGTTAAGCATGCATGTCTCGAGAAATGGATGGTACCTATCCCGAAACGTCTTAGCTCGACATATCAGACTGAATATTGCCTATCTCGTCATTCTGGCTAAGGTTATCTTTTGTTTTAATTGTGTCTATCTGTACATATCAGTAATGAATGCCACAATGAATCCTATATTTTATCTCACGTTTTCTCACCTTCACTGATAATTATCCCTCGGTTACTCGAACTTGCTTATCTCGCAGTACCAAGTCAGCTACAAATTAAGTAAACACCGTTTATAACGAGCACGTTTATAACGAACTGATGGACACAACGAACATGTTTTAGGTTCCGGTCACTTGATGCATATTTTAGTTGAAACGCTTATATCGAACTTCGGTTATAACGAACTAAAATTAGTGGTCCATTTGAATATAACCGTGGTTTGCTGTACTCAATTTACCCTTTGTGACGAACAGTACTAAGCAGTAACGGTCTATTTCCGTCAACTTCGACATAGCAGTATTTCTGTGTACGTCGAAGTATCGACAATTCTCTATCTCGAATCAGTCAGCCGTAGTTAGGAGGTGTACTAAGTCGCCTGTAGACGATGTGGGGGTTAGGCCGATCGATCAGCTGACGGGCAGGCCACATCGGCACCTCTACATCGCCACAGCCTGCACGCTCAGTCAGGATTCGGTCTGACATCCACAGTCTCTCTGTTTCAGGGGTTGTGTAAAGCTAGGGGTACGGCGGACAGACGCTGGGGGGTACGACATCATCCCCGCGGGGGAAGGGGACATCGAGAATCACACCTACATACGGTAAGTGTCTTTTAATTATATCCTATTTGCATGAACTTCATAACGTTCACGACTTCACCTTCATCGATGCAAGTTTTTATTCAATTTAATTCTAAACGTACATTGATCAATATTTAGTTGTATGAAATGATCGATATTATACAGACTGCGCTGTCACACACTGAAGGGTTAACAGTTTATGTAGGAAAATCACAATAACTTTACAATCATTGTCATATAATGGTTATAGGATAAACAGTTTCATTACTTCCCAAACTAATATCAAATATCAAATATAGTTTCTTTATTAAATTTACTTGACACTTGCGTGTATATTAATACACAACAGTATAACAAGTTTTAGCAACGGATTAAAATTTAATATGTTAAAGAGAACAACGAATTCACGATGAACGTACCACTAGTTGGTTTTATGGTTAGACATAAGCAGTTTTGTTTTCGTTTAAAAATTTGAATCAATAAAACTATATTCCTTTGAGGGAGTGAGAGTGCATTACAGCTGTATGTTTGGCCCTCTTTAGTGACGGCAGACTGAAATAATCGAAATTTAAATTTTGCGTTAATGAATTTTTAAACTTGTTGATTGTTGTAAACTGAAGAGAACTGTAGCGGATGCGGGCTAGGATGGAGATGATGGATGTGATAACATTCCACATCCAGGATGACACTTGAATGGTGATGTTCCTAACAATTTTAAACTGAAATATAGAACGTAGGAAAACGCTTGTCAAAACGTATTACTGGACAACGAGCACTGACCTAGATGTATCCTACTACAGCTACATCGTGGGAGGCGATGTGTTCGTTGATGTTCGTGTTTGTAAGTATATTGGACGGACTCTATATTAAAGAACACCCGGTGTCATCTCTCATTGATACGTTTACTGTCTGACTTGTAGGGTACTGTAACATATGACAAAGTCAAACCAATGGAAACAAACACAAACATTACAACAAATTCATCCGTAAATAAATACATTACAATGACGTCATATTTAATTTAATTATTCCTAAAATGTATTTCAGCAGTGTTAATTGCTTAGTCTTTATTTGCATTTCATGTTTGTTTGATATATTTACAATATACATAACAAAGATTGCGTCAGCCTACATAATTAACCAACATCAGCGTAATATGGGTCTTTCCAATACATGTAGATCCACGTGTACATAACTAGTACATACAGGGTCACAAAGCGTCCCCACGTCCCTGCAACAATAGCAGTGTACAACTACATGTTTGTTTTATTCTCTAGCGTGGGTATTGCATGTGACGTTTGATATTATGTGGCGTTTAACATGACGGGACTTCAACGCTCGTCGTTCCTACCACCAGCCGCCAGATGTCGCTCTGTGTGTGCTTTGTTGGTATTACAATTACCAGTGTGTTGATAAAGGTCATATCGCAACTCGTAAACAGTCAGCTTTGATAAGTTACACTGCTGAATAAACAAAGGTATATCGGCTCCCTTACAGCACCAAGACGTCACACGTTTCTATTTGTCATTTCGGTTTTATTCCCGACAGATGATAAATATAGAATATCTAAATGAGAGAGTGAGGCAGTGGTTTCTCAGACTGAGGTAATGGCATGGAACGTACGAGCTTTGATAACTAGAATAACTTATTCTTAAATATATCTGCCAACATTCCTGAAATATACTTTATTCATAAATATCTGCTAAATTCATGAAAAAATAATTTATTCATAAATATATCTGCCAAGATTCATTAAATATAGTTTATTCATAAATGTCTGCCAAGATTCAAGAAAAATAGTTTAATTCACTTTGCTTTAGAATAAATTTATATCCAGGGCCGTAGGTAGCCAAGGCGCGGGGAGGGGGGGAGGAGCTGCCCCCCTAGCAGTCTTTTACAGACGATGTACATCAAAGTATTGATATAACGCTCTTTTGAGTGTCATATACCCCCACCGCAGCCCTGAAATCCACACATCAATGAATAACGCAAAGATTGCGGGCAGCCCATCTGACTGAATGATACACCTAATTACATATGATTACAACAACCATTAATAAATAAAATAAGGTATCCAGGACAATGATATAGACTACCCGGAACCCTATAAAATGAAGGCATATTGTGCAATACCTAATGATAATTAACGAACAAAAGACTCAATTAGAAAAGGGATTACATTCAATCCACACGACTCCAAAATATTGAACAAACCTGAATTTATCATGTATATGATGTAAATTCCAAGTGCAATGTCTGGGCTGTCAACTGATTTATATACAGGTATGTCTTAACATATTTATAAAGTTTAGTTCAGAACATTATGTACATAAATGGAGTCATTTAACCTTCAGAAAGCAGGAAATTGCATCTGAGAAGATTTAAGTTTTAAAATTCCCGAGAAAGCACGACCCCGGACCCCCTAGATCATCGGAGGCTTCGCGGCCTCGAACATGGATGGTGCGCCCCCTCACCTATTAAGAAAACTTAACTACGGCCCTGATATCAAAGACTGGGTATTACTTTATTATGGGGTGCGCGATGCCAGTACTGAATGTATGATGTATAAACTGTCTCTACTAAACTGGTCTCGCCAAGTTTGTAAGATCTCTTTTTCAAGTAATGTGTAAGATTAACGTCATTGTCATCTTCTGCATGTGCTGTTTCTGTTCAGGGGGCACGAGTGGACAAGTGGTCCAAGGCGACGTAATTCGCGTCCCTTGGATTCAGTTTCTGCCTTGGGAGGCATAGTCTTTCTCACAGTCCATGAACCATATTATTTTCCCGGTCGCCCTATCTATAATGCAAAAGGGGCGGCGGGGTAGCCCAGTGGTTAAAGCATTCGCTCGTCACGCCGAAGACCCGGGAAAATTCCCCACATGGGTACAATGTGTGAAGCCCATTTCTGGTGTCGCCGCCGCGATATTCCTGGAACATTGCTAAATACGGCATAAAACTGAACTCAATCACTCACTATAATGCAAAAGACTAGATTTTCCCCAGATTAACGTCTGAATCTAACTGTGGCTCTTATAAAACTTAAATAAATGATTATTTGTTTCCATTTAAATGATACATTTTCAGATTCTTAACGTTAATCTAAAGTCGTAGTATGTGTAAGTAACGAACTGGCACGTTGTCGGAAATCTTACACTATTTGTCAAAAGATAAGTATAGTACCTCTAAAGGAATTTAAATGTTAGGCTCTCAATTACTCATACTCATTACTTACATTATACATACCACAAATCCGTGCAGCAATCAGCAATCTGGTCATAAGTGGCGATCAGTCGGGAGGTTAGGCTCGGTGACATGAATGATTTCGTGTCATCGTTCCCAGTCGGTGTGTGCCGACATCACCTCAATGTATGATACATCTTGCAGTATGCGAACCATTAATATTCTTAATGTACCTTAATGTACCTATTTCCAGACATAATATTGAATAAACCCTTCCCCATACAGAAAAGCAGGATTTATATCCGTTGTCAATTCAGCGAGGCTAAGTGCATTTTCAACGGCACTGATTTTCAATGACTGAATAAGTATGTTCTTCCGCCGCTTTTAGCAATATTCCAGCAATATAACGGCGGGGGCCACCAGAAATTGGCTTCACACATTGTACCCATGAGAATCGAACCGGGTCTTCAGCTGCAGCGTGTTGCGCGGACGCTTTAACCACTAGGCTACGCCACCGCCCCTTCCTAATCAGCGGTGCCTGTTTGGTATTTGAACTATGATATGCACGGCAATAAAACCTGTATCCTCTGAGACCGGGGCGGCTCAGCTACTGTTGTTATTTCAGAAGGGCGATCATTCTTGATGCTTGATCTTTCCAGTTTTACGTCAATATATCTGGCTTCAGCTCGAGGCACATTACGTCTACGAACAGTTTGAAGTCTTTGACAACCCGCTTTGTATTCAATGGGTTGATCATGAACACAGATTAATTTCTGTACTGCTTTCACAAAAACATCCAGTATTTCATTAAGTTCCTAATTTGAATGAGGTTCAGCTGATATGGACGTTGATGCTGAATGAAAGCCGATATTGCCTTCATTACCATGCACGCCGTGTTTTGTATTAACAGACTGTTAAGACTTCTCTCATAAGGAACAAATCAAAACACTATTCCAGCGTGCGGAAGGGTTGGAGCAGCCTTTTGGTAAAAGCGTTCGCTCGTCACGCCGAATGTCTGGGTTTGGAACCACACAGTAGACTCATTCCCATGTCCCCTGTCGTGATGTTGCTCAGATGTAGAGGTGTACATCCATTCTCACTCACCCACTCACTCACTCACTCACTCACTCACGGACTCACTCTCACTCACCTAGTCTAGATTCAGTTGCTGAGGGTTCGCGACAATTATGAGACAGATAAATTTTTCTACAGTAATAACGCACTTGGGGGGAACCTTTTATAGAACTGTAGAGTCAGTGCATGTTATCAAACAGAGTCGATTCGTGAACATCATAATTAACATCAAAGTGGGTGTAGACTATTTTACTGGCCTTATGTATCAAAGATGAGTATTAGTTCTCAGTCAATAAATAATGGTTGTAAGTCAAGTTTAGCAATATTCCTGCAAAGGCACGGCATGTTACACTTTCCAAATTGTACCAATGTCGGGAATCGAACCCGTACCTTCAACAAACCGATGTTTCAATCTCAATGCTACTCCACCGCTTGTATGATTCTGTAAAGTCGACTAGAAACCCTGGCATTTAATGAGGCATCTAGAGGCTGTTGAGCAGAACATAAACGTAGTTTAATGGCTGTCCCGAGTCGTCGTTCAGTTCAGTGCTGGTGTTAAGAGCCATTTCCATTCCTGTTATATGACAAGAGTTTGATGAAGGAGCATAATGTTTAGACATGAAACATCGCCCAGAAATTACGAAGACACTTCTCTCCATAAGAGGGCAAGAAATCGACTCAACAATACTTCTCAAAGTTGGTTGGTTGGTTGTTGTTTAACGCCGCACTCAGCAGTATTCCAGCTGTATTGCAGCGGTCTGTAAGTAACCAGACAATCCAGTGATCAACAGCATGAGCATCGATCTACGCAATTGGGACACGATGACATATGTCAACCAAGCTAGCGACCCTGACCACCCGATCCCGTCAGTCGCCTCGCCCGACAGGCTTGGGTTACTGAAGACCAGTTCTAACCCGGATCTTCACCGGTACTTTGTGAAAGAGTTCCCAGAGTGGATGACAGTATTGCCAAGTGTCGGCTTAATGTGGGAGGAAACCCAGAAGTGATATAGGACCTTACCACTTTAGTTAAACCCATGACCAAGGGTATGGTGCTGACAAACTTTGAAATATCACCAGGGTGAATCGGAATTCAATCCCACGATCCTGCTAAGCCGTGAAGATCCGGGTTAGAATTGATCTTCAATAACCCATGCTTGTCGTAAGAGGCGATTAACGGGATTGGGTGGTCAGGCTCTTTGACATGGTTGACACATGTCATCGTATCCCTATTGCGTAGACTGATGCTCATGCTGTTGATCACTGGATTGTCTGGTCCAGGCTGGATTATTTACAGACCGCCGCCATATAGCTTGAATATTGCTGAGTGCGGAGTGAACCTAAACTCACTCACTCACTGATAAGTCGAAGGGACACAACTCTCAACAGCAAATTGCGGCGCCTTAGACGACGAGGCTTCTGATGCCTATTACAGTATAAAGTGAACACATGGAGCTTCCTTTACCACCATACATACCTGCTTCATGAACAATCCTAGCTCACCTGGGTGAGGGGGTCAGTTCCCTGGTTAATCTTCATCATTATCCTTGGTGTGTCAACGCGTTTCTTGCTCCCCCAGTACCTTTACAGTTGTTTTGAATGAAGATCCAATCATATTTTAAAAATGCACTGACTAGATACAACAGGAAGCTTTTATGTCAAGGTCACTTCGAGCATTGTTCGCCTCTAACTGTTTATGACCCAAATGACCTTTTCTATTTTGGTGTATATTATTATGAAATTGTCTTCTAAGTCTTCACTACAAATATACTATCAAAAGTGTACATGATTTCCTAGTTTCTTGTATAATATACAAATAAATACATTGATAATGCAAGGGATGAATAGTGTTTGCGATGTAGATACGCGTTTCTGCTTGCCCTAACACACTTACATGTGGTTCAACTGTAATGGCCGTTGATGGTGTGATGGCGTACTTATGATTCACAGTGAAATGTCATCAGCTGACTGTGAGCGTCTCCTTAATGTGACGCCCAGCGGAGTTGAGATCACGAACCCAAGCTATACAATCAGCGGTAATGTCGAGCGATATGCATTCAGCGTTGTGGGGATGCTTGTGATTAGTTTCAGAAAGCAGGGACCAGAGACGCTTTTGTTTAAATGGATAAATAAACATGGCTTACTCATGTTCTGCTTATCTGAAAACGTGATCATTTAGTATTGTTTGCGCTGTTGAATTTGCTAGCATCTTTCTCACACATATATTCATACA
The DNA here is from genome assembly GCF_003918875.1 of Haliotis rubra. Classification (NCBI taxonomy): domain Eukaryota; kingdom Metazoa; phylum Mollusca; class Gastropoda; order Lepetellida; family Haliotidae; genus Haliotis; species Haliotis rubra. The sequence goes on along the minus strand of NW_025766170.1, from coordinate 1,212,787 downwards.
TTAAGAACAGAACGTGTTTGACTTTACTTTCGACAAGTATCCACCAAGACTTCGATGAAGACGCCCAAAATGGTCTTCATATATTGGGGCATCATTTTTTCACGAAGCCACCAAATTCTGAACATGGGTCGGTCGGTCGGTCGGGTGAAAAGGAAAAAAATTCCAACTTAATAAAGCCAAAATTATCTGAATAATGTTCTTGATTCTAATTTATTGTAATTCTTATTTCAATTTCTCGCGTACTTTGGACTTGTGGCAGCGATTGATTTAAACATAAACATTTTATATGAGGAGGCGGTACGTTTTAGGTTCGAGTCGGCGGTGTTGGAATGAAAAAAAGTTTTTTATCTTGGGGGTGGGGGTGGGTTAAGGGGGAGACGTCGGAAATAAACTTAGAAGGGTCGATCGGGCGATAAGAAACACAGAAAACAAAAATGCTGCCCTTGCACCAATATGGGGAATAAAACCTGGGCCTTCGGCAGGACGACCAAACTCTTGAACTGCTTCGCTATCCTGCTCATGAGCTCCCACTCCGGGTCCAGTAAAAAGTTACTAGACGTGGCTTTTTCGCAGTTTTAAGTCACTATATGTTTTGATGAATATATTAATGGTTATCCAAAATTGCTAATGAACTGGTTACTATAATCGTCGTTATCTTCCGCGGTCCATTAGTTCATGTCATTAGTTCGCTGGCCGATTAGTTCAAGTCATTGGTGTTATCAATGCACTGATATGTCAGCTGTGTTAACTATAGTTAACTATGCCCGTGCTGGCATCAATGGCTCAGTGTGTTTGCACGTTTAAGATTGACAACATGTCGGCGTTGTTATCATTGGTTCAGTCAAGTTTATTTGGTTCTACATACCTTTCGTGTCAACAATGGTTGAGTCAATGCCATTTATGGTTCGACATGCGGGTTCTGAAATCAGTAGTTCAGTATTTCAGCGGTTTTGTCAGTGAAGTCTAGGGGTACTTATTTTAATAATGAATTGGAATTTAAACTTTGTTGATTCACGTCAAAGCATCCAAATCGCGTAGATCTGTGCTCATGCTGTCAATCACAGGATTGTCTTGTAAGACGCCATACATTACTGACCGCCGTCATATACATGGAATGATAACAATTATCAGATGTCAGAGGTTATATCAGTGTTTCTGTCTCAGGGAGGGGCGGGGGGAGGAGGGGGTAGGTATCAATGGGCCCACATGTCAGCGCTGTTAACATCAGTTCGACATAAGATGTCGATAACAGTTTACATACATTTTCATACTTCCCGAAATAGTAACGCAAATGCATTTTCGTAACATTAGATGGATTCCAGTATTGATTGCTGAATCAGCAGAATGTCACCATATGACGCTCGCTATTACAGCTGCCAGTCGCTGATGTAGATGTGAAATGTTAAAAGTCAGATCTAGAGGTCCAAGCCATATTCAGTCAGCATCATATGTGCCCACCCTGGGACGCAAGAACTGCCTGAATCTCCTACATATATAAGTAATAATACTTAGTACCGCTACACGTCACATGCTTCCTTAATAGCCGTCCGTACTTCCTTCATCACAGACAGACAGACACTTTATTCGGTAATATACGGCCTATGGCCCATTTTACAGTTAATATAATGTATTTAAAATGACACGTGAGCACAAATTGAAATAGTTATCTAGCAATAAATATATGTTTTAACAATGCAACTGCATGTATAACCAAGAGGATTTTGAGAGTTTAATAAATTTACTATTAACATATTGTTTTTATGGACATGTTTAATATGTGGAAGATATTTCTCTCTTTATCTTTATATTTATCACAGACTAATAATACATGGAATTCATCTCAATAAAACCCAATTTACAATTTGCACATTTAATTAGATCAATATCGTCTTGTTTATACCTACATTAAAATTTGTGTAGGGAAAGTCTAAATTTACTCTTATCAAATCCTTATTTTCTAATGATGTTAAATCTTTCTCTGGTTCTATAGCTGACTTAATCGAATAATAATGACATAAAAAGGATGAAGATGAAATACTATTGTGCCAGGTTTGATAATACATATCTTGAAATCTTTGTTTTAATCAAAATAGAAATAACTCTTCATCACCAAAGTCTTGTGCAATCCAAGCAATGTATGGTACGGCTGGAGGAGAGGTCGATTCCCCTGGTTCATCATCATCCTTGGTGAATGCTGGGAAACAGGGATTTTGTAATGGTGAACCACATCATCTGTAGTGCCAGCAGTGGCTGAGTCTGCGACTGTGGTTGACACTGTCTGTCCGTCCAGCAAACACATGCCCCGACTGTGCGAGAGGGTTCAAATTTTGTAATCGAGGTGACCAGTGCAGGGTCGGAATGTTGTTTTCGTGAAGGTATGCTGATGTGAGTCGTGCCGTGTGCTTCTGCTGTTATCGAAATGGATTATGTCATTGGCGTTCTGAATCATGGGAGTGACGGCACCACGGTATCATTGTGTTGTGCTGTTGCCCTAAATAAGAACATGATGACTGGTCCTGCAGCTGAGCAAGACTGCTGCCACACTATCGCCCAAGCTCTTTCTATATTAGCGGCCCTCAGTATGTATCTGGTTAAAAACGTTGACGCCGTATACCCCGAGGTCATCATCCACAGGACGAAGAAAGCAAACTTTGACCTGTCACCGAAACACAGTTCTGTTCGCAGTTGAGGCTGTACACTGCAGGACATCATACCACCAACATGTGCACCATAGTCTAATCTTCCTCAAAGTCCCTAAACCGTATCATGTTCCTTTCCGCCCAGCCCTTTCTGCAGTGCTAAAGCTCTAAATGAAGCACGTCTAGAATTCTTCAGACTGAATCTCCCATCCCATTGGCGTTCCTTTTCATTTTAAAACTTAAGGTTTTTAAGTGGTGTGCCAGATGTAAAGGTATCCATGTTGGTCCTCTGTCGTAGGTGACGAGCTCGGATGTTGCGGTCCTTGGATACTAGGGGTGACTATTGAGGGGGAAACAACTATTGCGATAGCGATAGTCTATTGCAACGTACTATTGCGATAATGATACTATTATATCTGTTAAACACTATTGCAATACTATTTCAATAGTTTTTTCTCTCCTTGAATTGTCTCATTTGAAGTCATTTCCCAAATGAATATATAGTTTATATGAAAAAACTAATAAAAACAAGTTGAAGCAGTTTCAGTCTCTTTTAATGAGTGACAAGAAACTTGAAACCAAGAAGAAGTAAACAGTTAAAACATGAACTGAATGAAGCTGCAAGTCTGCACCCAAACATCGAGTATTTTGCGCTGCGCATTTATCAACGGATGTCAGTTACTAAACTATCGATAGCCACACATACTATCGATGCATCGATAGTTTTTTGTTTCTACCATCGATTAATTGCTATCGGAGATTCAACAATTGCAATGTATCGATAGTCCGATGCATTGTTACAGCCCTATTGGAAACCGTGGTCACTCGCGGTGCAGCATCCGTGTGATGCCACGTTTGCTCCTTTCGTAACGGCAACGTTTCCAGTGTCTTGTAATAGTGTTTAGGATATATGAGACGCCCTGGATATGGATTCCCCCATTTCCAAGATACCGATGGCGTTGTTTTTTCTCTGATTCTCTTAGCCGCGGCGTGAGTTCCCTGTTGCTCTCAACTAGATAACAAGACTACGTAAGAGGGAAGGAGACTCTGCACGTATATAGGGCTTGGACGCGTGTTCATACTGACTGCACATGCAATGGTCACGCGTTTTGCACGTGGATGGTTTGGGCAAATTTGCACGGTTGTGCTAAACGTTATGTATAAGTTACTTTTTCGCGACAATATAATTTTTTAATTCATTTTAATTTTAATTCGAAATATTATTGCTTTCAGGAAATGTTCGAAATGTTCACATAGAAGACATTGAATCAATAAGTACACTTTCGTATTATTATAATAACCTATAACATCTTAAACATGTTCATCATGTACGACGTGCCTGCACCTAATGAAGAACCACAGACGAGTTCAGCATGCTTTGCTACTGTTTACAACGTGGGTTCACATGTTCTGCGTGTCCGTTCTCAAAGCCTCAAAAGCGAGGATTCCTTTCTTCCCGTGGCGCCTTGGTCCATCTCCAGCGGCGCGGTCAGGGAACTCTCACGGTTGTATACACAGACGCTCAAGATTGTGTCTATTGAGTTTTAAGTCGTCTTATTATTATAATGTACTGTTCTTACCATAGATTGAATACCAGCGACGACTCTTTCTTCTGGTCTTTTACTTAGTGGCGCCGGGCAACGCATCCTGCACCGTAACAGAGCTCAGAGAGACGTGAAATTATGAAATACACGCTCTATTTCTTTGTTCTGACGTTGTATGGGTGTATTCAAAAAGTAAAAAATAGTTTAACGAACTTTTTAATACTTAACTCAACCAATTAAAGTGGGCGGATATCAGCAGAATTTCTGCGGAGAGTTCAAATTTCTTGGTTTCGCTATGGGCTGACCTGAATCTGAACGTTTGAGTGTTCACTGATATCTCTGTAGATTGTCCAATCCAGTCGGTCTAATCGATTAGTTTTCTTATTAGCTTTTAGTTAAGTATCTTCCAGCGCTTCAAGGCTAGAGGTCTGTAGACTCCACACACAGGGCCACGTTGCAGGTCAGTGTTACGCCAAATATACAGCAGCTCGTGTATGCCGGGTTCTTGTGTCCACTCTATGTGGAGGGGCGGTGGGGTAATCTAGTGGATAAAGCGTTCGCTCGTCACGCCGAGGACCTGAGTTTGATTCCCCACATGGGTTCAATGGTGAAGCCCATTTCTGGTGTCCCCTGCCGTGCTATTGCTGGAATATTGCTAAAAGCAAACCCACTCACTCACTCACTCACTGTAGACTCCGGACAAGCTGTGCTTATCGTTGGCTAGGTAGACAAGGTTGATTGCGTATCAACCTACACCGATTAGTGGGTAAGTGCTCGGTTACTGGTATGGTACAGATTCGACTATTATTCGACTGACGTTTTTAGCTCGACTTGTTCAGACTGTGGAGTTAAACAAGATCCAAATATTCATGTTCTAACCATTCTTCACTAAACTTCAGTATACGAAATATCACCCACGGTACTACGACAGTGCTCTGAGATTTAACACTTCTTGCTGTTGGGTTATGTCGTAGCCGGCAGTATTACAGTATATCAAGCAGCGTGCAGATAGTCGAGCAACAGTTCACGCTCCACAATATTGCAGATACATCGTCTGTATCCAAATGTGTTTTCTGGTTTCCTGACACACTACGGCCGCAGTGAACAAAACATCACTTTTATAAAGATACAAAGAAATAATGTTTTGGTCGGTTTTGTTTTGGGTTTTTATGAGAAAGGTGAGAGTGGAGTGTCGGATTTGCCCTTTTGGCGAGCACCTGGTGTAATTACCAATTGTCAGCGATCCATTCAAATAGTTTCACAGCTTATTTTTCATTTTTTGCCCAATGCAATCTGTTTGACTGGATATCAGGGACTGGTTATCCCCTGACGTCGACACTGTATTAGAGCAGTGTGCGAAATAGCCACTGGCCTGCTAGTCCGTGGCTAGTAAAAGCCCAGTTGGGTCAGTTAAATCTCCACAGTCACTAGGCCGTCTGGCTAGTGAATTTCCATGGGGTCATTATTTATATTTAAATATATCACTCTCTCCGACTTGTTAAGTTATAATACACTTTTAAGTCATGCAAGGTTATGGCCTGATATATGATGGTATTTTACCTCTTTGTAATAGTTGGCTTAGTTTCTACATTCAGATTTTAATGCTGGTGAATTATTTTGTGGGCTAGTAACTTTAAGACATAGCTAGCCCAACTGGTTAGCAAAATTTGGAAACTATTTCGCACATTGTATTAGAGACATGAAGATCACACATGGCACCAATTGTAATCCCGACATTTAATCAGGTCAGCGGTATTCTGCCTGAGGAAGTATCACAGAAAACAAAGTTCATCTTCTGATGCCAAAGGCTGTGAATACATCTACTAGTGTTTACCTTTCATGGCTAAACATTCACGTGGGTTATTTTCTTTCATAACCTCATCTCGTTGCGTCTTCTGCTTTAACAAAGCAAACCAATTTCTTGACTCGTGGCATTTTCACAACAGCCTCAGAGGGTTGGAATTAGCACTTGTTTGCTATACATCTGTGTCCTGACGAGGTGATATTAATTAGTTCACAGCCCAGATCAATCGGACGACGACTTGTCATTGGTCAGTACGCATATATGACACTGTCTTTATAATATATTGATGATGTTATTGTTGGCGATAAAGGCTATTGATTAAGCCTGGGCAAGCTAAATCCCATGTGTTTGAAATATGCATGCTTGTCATTAGCTGTCAATGCAAAGTAATTGCACGTCAGTAGAGTAAACAGAGAGTCTTGGGTGTGGGAGTCGGCTTTTGTTGGTACTCGTTCAACATAGGAATCTTCAGTGTCCACATAAACATGTGGTCATGGCCATACCCGGTCGTACTTGTGGAGTGACTGAGTGAGTGAGTTTTGGTTTTACCCCGCTTTTAGCAATATTCAAGCAATATCACGGCGGGGGACCCCAGAAATGGACTTCACACATTGTACCCATGTGGGGAATCGAACCGGATCTTCGGCGTGACGAGCAAACGCTATAACCACTAGGCTACCCCACCAGCCCGGAACAAGTTGAAGACTGACAGCAGTTGTTACATGAAGATGTGTAGATCCAAAGTGGAGTCTGCTAATGCCTACAGTGGCCTATAAACGACTTATATACACGTGGTTTGATCAATGACTATCTGAGTGAGTTAGTTTTACGCCGCTTTTAGCAATATCCCAGCAATATCACAGCGGGGACACCAGAAATGGGCTTCACACGTTGTACATATTGTGGGGAATCGAATCCGGGTCTTCGGCGTGACGAGCGAACGCTTTAACCACTAGGCTACGCCACCGCCCCTAAATGTGGATGTGTCTTCAGCGTGACCTTCGTTTGGTCAATGAAGTGATGTGGTCCTGTTCATTAATACCTTTTCACTAAACAGACGATTTTAATTTATATTTTTTTCTGACATAAAAGAGAACTGACCCGTCTGGACTAACCTAGTGGCAGCAGGTCAGATGTCTTCCATCCTGCTCAGAAATAGTCTTCAAGTGTTCATAGCCTCTGGTCAGTATCACTATGCGCCAGTTTGGAGCACTGGATCATCTGAGGCAACTTGTCTCGCTGGTTCTCTGCTTGAAGAGTCCATTCTTCATGGGACTGAGGGAAGGGTCGGCCTCGTGGATGTCTGGTTCGGCAATTTCCTCGTCATAGATCATCGGAATCGGAACTGTCTCATGGGTGAAGTAGGAGCTGGTCGTCTTGAGTGCTGAAAGGTCTTCTGGCGAATGATTGCGTTGAGGCTTGTTCCAGGACCTACGTTACTGACCCACTGTGGTACACTTCCCTGGCCAGCCACCCTGTAAACATCCTGTTAGTGGCAGGTTGATGGGTCCGCGCCAGTAGCAATCTAATAGGACTTGTTCACCATCGTTCCCTTTCCGTCTTAGAATGTGCCATGGTTGGAACCAAGACATTTACGAGAGTCATTTTCAAAGCTCCTTAATCTCTTTGAGTTAACCAATTGGAACGAAAGATCGGTCATTTCCTGTAAAGAAAATGCTCTGAATTATCGCCAGAACACTTGCGATTTAACTTGCGATAGAAGCATATACTACAAGATGGTCAGGCCCCGATTTCAAACTGAGTTTGAAACAGATGAATTTTTAACTCAACTGCATTTTTAAAATAAAGAAAGATCAAACAACTTAAGTAATCTATCTACCAGACTCAAATTGTTTTCTATGTTTGGGTTTGATATCGATTTCAGTTCCCTGCGTTTTCTCAATTTTCTCAAAACTCAGACTTAAGTTCGTTTCGAGAAATCGGGACCAGTTTATTAACACTGTATGCATTAGTGATGTTAATGTATTTGTCTGCTACTTGCACACCCATGAAGATCCGGGTTAGAATTGGTGTTCAGTAACCCGCTAACGGGATCGGGTGGTCAGGCTCGCTGACCTGGTTCACACATGTCATCGTATCCCAATTGCGTAGCTGGATGCTCATGCACTGTTTGCAATACTTTACTTTGCCAGTTGGCCATCAAGGCCTGCTGTCGCCTGCAGGAATACCAGGGAGTGAAACTGTAAGTTCTCGTAATTATAACATGGTGGATCATGGATGATTCCAGAACGTTAATAAAGAAAAAAAGGGAAAGATTCCAGTTGAAAAAAGACATAATTTACTGAGGGCCACAGGGGCCTGCAGATATTTGAAACTGCCGGCCCGATACAATAACAACCGGCGCTAGACTGTCTGGTTCAGACTTGGTTATTTTGGTTATTTACAGACCGCCGTCATATAGCTGGACTTTTGCTGAGTGCGGCGTTAAACAACAAACCAACAAACCAACCAACTGCTACTTCACGGAGTGAAATGGGTCTGACTGACCACTGCAACTTATACACCAGGTTCTAAGTGACCATTTCTCCCCTAAATACCCGACCCGTGTAAAATGATGTTTGATGACCGAATTAAAAAACATGCTCCAAAACACTGTATGTAACTATGAGAACAAATTGGCATATGATGTATTAAATAACTGAAGGAAGAAGGTTCCATCAACGTCCAGTGTGTTTTAATTTTCAGTTCAGTTTGACAATACCGATTTGAAACTTATAATCCATGATTTAAAAGTATATTTTCTTTCAGTTTCCCAACCTGTTCAGATCATCGGTCCCTATAAATCCCGGCGTTCTGAACCCCAAACAAACCAAATTACAAACAGTCCTGGTCTCGCAGTGTTTGTCTCAATCAATCGTTCATCCCCATCCCGAAGTAGGGATGTAAGAGTTCCGTATATCGTCGTCCACGTTGCCTATGAGCGATGTTAGAGAATCGTGCAGTCAGTTGCAACCAATGGTTTGTCAGGTTCAGATTCCATGACTTCCAGGTGAATGACTGTTATATTACTGATGGTGATGTACATAAGCAGTCATTCGCCCAGCCCGTAAGACTTACAGCTTGGAAAGTGGTTAGCCATCTTCCCTAAAATAAGGAAATGGGGGCAGTAAGTTATATGCATCATATTCCATAATCTCGTAATTACAGTATAGTAGCTCTCAGTAGTATACTCGGATTCCCATCGACAAGGATTATGGTGTAGTGAATCTTAGTGGTTAACTGGGATTCTCCCAACAAGGATTATGGCGTTAACTGGGATTCTCCCAACAAGGATTGTGGCGTTAACTGGGACACTCCCAACAAGGATTATGGTGTAGTGAATCTTAGTGGTTAACTGGGATTCTCCCAACAAGGACTATGGCGTTAACTGGGATTCTCCCAACAAGGATTGTGGCGTTAACTGGGATTCTCCCAACAAGGATTATTGCGTTAACTGGGATTCTCCCAACAAGGATTATGGCGTAGTGAACATACCTTGCCTATAGTGGTTAAAGTAGAACTCACGCTCCCCACCCACAGCTCTTTTACAGACCAAGCCCTAATCTTACTGGTAGACCTTGCCTACAACGGTACAGTTCCATAGCCACACCTGTTTCACAGTGTGACCCCCAACCTTACTAGTGAACATAGACTTGCAATGGTTACAGTAAAACATCTCCCCACCCCGATCAACTCCCTCACCCCTCACCCCTACCCCCACCCCGACAATGCTCACATACTGCTTCCACAGGTTTCGGTGCGTTAGTCCACCTCTGCACACCGACAACAGGTAAAATGTAATCGACCGCCCCGCTCTGTCACGTCAATACCTAGCCCTCACAGGCAACATCTGGTGCCATAGACAAGGCTCCCACCTCCTGCCTATAGAAAATGTCTTAATGATTCGTTCTTGTTCAGTAGTATGAGTGCTTGAGAATTGAGGTTAGGCGCTAGGGATCTAGCTTATTATCTGGAAATGGCCGCTGTGCTCCATGTCGGGATGGCGACACCCAAGGTAGGTTTGTAAAAGTAGTGTACAAAAGAATTAATTACCGGAGTTCTCTATTTCACCTATGTCCCGTTATAATGATCTTGATGTGTTTGCTGACGAAAGTCCCTTGTGGTTAACATAAGAAATAGTTAAAATAGTGAAGTATTTTCAGTACTTCAAAATGCATGTGAACAGTACTAAATAACACTGCATCCCTCAGAGCCAAATACCTATTTGATGTATATTTGATAGTCAGCGTCAGTTCATCAAAATTCGATACCAAACAATATGCTTGTATTTCTAGCATTACATTGTACATAATTATTTTAACAAGATAGTAGGGCGTTTTAAAACTATGTCACCTGAAAATGAAAGGTGTCATCTTTGATGAATCTCAATGAAAGGTATTATCTATTATCAATGTAACGCGAAAAGTGATCAAGCAACAGCGAAACAGGATATGTCATGTTACAATGTTGCCTAGCAAATATTACCTCAGTAGGAACACCACTGACATTTGCACACTAAGAAAACCATTTAATGGCAGGAATTATTGTTTTCATCGATCTATGAGGCTGACGACAGGTGGAGAAACTCGTGCGTTACATAGATACCAACGGGGATATTTAAGGGGGTCCTGATGAACAGAGCATTTAAGATGTTGTAGTAGATCTACAACAGTGTAGACCCTTGGTTTTCACTGACCATGGGAAATACTAAGTAGGCTAGACATCCTGGCGGATACAAATTCTGTATATGGGTACATGTTACACCGTCCAGGTCAAACAACGCTCACCGTAATTGTTTGTGAACAATCATATGTCAACCCTAATCTTGTAGCGACATAATTTCAGCCAAGCCTTTTGATACACACACTCACTTCATATTGGTTTTAATGTTATAAACAATTATTGAACAAACACGCCTTCTTTAAGTACCTCCTTTCACATGGCACCACACGTGTTGGGGGCCATTTTGAAATATTGGAATTTAAGATACATGCTGGTAGATACACAGATTGGATTATATTTTATATCACAACCATAGTTTCAGTGTGTATTTTCCTATTTTTTTAAAGGCGTATGTTATGTTACAGACACCCGTGTTCCCAGTTCCTGAACTGTCCCTATTGTGATCCTAATCCAGATAGATCTGATAAAATAAATAAACAGATATATATCTGTTCGACTATCATTTAGTCAAATGTGTCTTGGCTTAATAGAGTCTCAATATTACTGCAAGCTAATGTTACAGGAATGTTTTAGGGTCCAAAATATCAATGTTATAGGGTCCAAAATATCAATGTTATAGGGTAGAAAGTATCAATATTATAAGGTCCAAAATATCAACATTATCCATAATATCAATATTATACTGTACAAAATATCAGTATTATATGATCCAAAATATCAATGTTATAGGGTCGAAAGTATCAATGTTATAGGGTCCATAGTATTAATATTATACGGTCCAAAATATCGGTATTATACGGTCCAAAATATAAATGTTATAGGGACGATAGTATCAATATTATAGGGTCCCGGAATGTATCAATATTATAGGGTTGAAAGTATCAGTATTATAGGGTCCATAATATCAATATTATATGGTCCAAGATATCAATATCACAGGGTCCAAAATATCGACATTACAGGAACGGGTTTTGTAACTTCTGTTTATCATGTTGAGGAGCTTGCTAATGATCATATCTGAATACGCGTCTGACTACAGGCATTGTTGTCCAAAGCGCCGCCCATAACACTGTTTAAAGTAGTGGTATAGTTTATGTTCTAAAATATACCCTGGTAACACTGATTAGCAAGTGGTTTTAGATTCAACCCATATGAACAAAATATTTAACAAACATGCATTTACACTTTGATGAAGGACGGAACCATGCTTATAAAATGGCGACGAAATGGGCACGACTTGCCATTCGGCATCACACGGATTGACTGGACCGGACACGAGCGGCGTCCGTCGTGCGGTTTATGCCGCAGCACCACTGTGATGCATGTCATGAGATTCACGCTGATGTAATGCTGACTACAGCACAAATACTACTCCACCTCTCGCTGAATGTAATCGACCCATATAATCAAGCAGTGCACTAGTTTTGAATTGGCAAACGATATGTAGATCCAGAATTACAATTTGAATTTTCGGTTTGAGGTGAGGTGAGGTGACATTGGGTTTAACGTCGTGCTTGAAACGATATATGTAGATCCTGCAGTACTAGCCCAACTTACAATAATCAGTTCCCACAGACAATGGCGGTTACTGCTCAGGCGGCAGTTTCGTCTTTGGTATGTTTGACCTCAGTGTTTTAAGTATCGTTATTATTCTTGTTGTTTGTTTGTTAGTTTGTTTGTTTGATGGTTTGTTTGTTTGCTTTTCACTCATTATTCCCTTGGGATGCGGTTAGCATCTGGCCTACAGTAACGGTTCTCTTCCTGAGCCTCTCCGCTTGTCGTGAGTTCGAATCTCACATTTACCCTCGGGACGTTACCACTGTACATGAATTCGATGACTTCTTCAAACTGAATAACCTTCGTCATTTAATGCGTTCCTTTCACATAAGTCAAAGGCGTCAAACCCAACTCACTAGTAAAGTATATACTTTCTGAATCTGTGTATGGTTAACCTATTATTTACTTGTTGGTTGATCCGTGTATCTGTCTGTTCTAGGTGTTGACTGTTTGCCGACGATGGAAGAGTCGGCCCTGACGCTAGGGGTGACATCAAACTACACCAAATACGACAGCACAGAGACGCTCATCTCCGATGATGCGGGAAAGAACTACGGCGG